>NC_084525.1:9442419-9779919 GCF_024500275.1 Phycodurus eques
CATATTTTGCGTACGAGGAAAATTAACAGCATGTAAGGGTTAAACAAATCTGCAATTACATGAATGCTGATTGGGGGTATTCAAAAGATGGTTTTGCAGTGTTTTCTGTTGTTTTAGCAGCTCAGTGTGGCAGTGATATCTGTACGTAAGTATAGAAAAAACAATTGTGTTTTGGTAAGGGTTGTTGTCAAGTGAAAAAAAAAAACTAAAACTGGGACTGATTTAAATGGGACAACAATCTCAAACAAGGATACAAGCTGAAGCACACCAGCCGCATTATGAATTTATTATGCAGAGGATGCAAACGAAAAACTGTGATATGACAGCAAGTCTGCAGCTACTGATAAAAAAATTATGATCAGACTGTGACAATAAAAAAAAAAAGCAAAACTGAAAGTGGGGAAGGAATCGACAGAGGGGGACGGCTGTGATGGAAAAAGGAAGCAAATAAGTGGATCCTTATCAGACTAATTCTGCTGCAGCAGTAGTGACATTGTTCAATGTCGTGGAACAGAGCCTTCAACATCACTAATGCAGCACGCCACGCCACCAAGCCATAGACTACCATTTAACACCCCATGCACCTATACAATAATGTTGGAGTCTTCCCAACATGCACCGGGGCTATCATGCCCTCTACGAATGTGTCTGTGAAAGGCATCAAAGGTGAGCGAAAGATCAAATGGGACAAATTCTGAAAATGATGTATAACATGAAAACAACATAGGAGAAAATCTGACGTGAAAACATGTTGCCATTACATCCTATATGCTTCGCTGTTCCTTACTTTATTATTCCATGCAAAACAATCAATTTACAAATGACCACAAAGACATCATCAAATTTTAATGTCTTTTTTTTTTTTAGAACAATGTAAAATGTAAATACAATGGTGAGCTCAGTTGGTCATGCGGACAAGCGTCTGCCGCAACTTTGACTTTGCTGATATTCGACAGCGAGTGATCGTGCCGTTGACAGACCTTGAAAGTGAAAGAGGAGAGGCGCTGCAGCTCCTCTTATTGCAGGACTTAGCCTGCCTGCATCTGTGTGCGTGTATGTGCATGCTTGTGTGTACGTGCGTGCATGTGTGTAAAAGAAGTAGCCTCACATGAATAAAAATGACGTGCTGCAAACAGTATATGCACAAAGTGCTGATATGTTGAGTGATTTGCTGCAGCGATTTGCACTGAAAACGACACTATGAGTACATGATCCCATTCTCGGCATTATAAGGATTCTCCAAATGGTAAATGGGCTTTCACTAGTGTAGCTCGGTTATACATGGCTGCAGGGCAACGGAGGCTTAAATCCACATTACCATCTGAGTCAAGCTGCTATCACGAGAATAAATACATGGCTCATCATTTATTTTCGAAGAAAGAAAGACATTCTTTTACCGCTTTCTCAGAATTGTTTTCCCGTGACCTCCACACCTCTGGACAAGCCCACGACTGCTATGTTGGAGGTTGACACATTGTTTTGAGTGTTTAAATAGATACACACATGTATCTGTGTGTGTGTGTGTGTGTGAGTGTGTGTGTGTGTGTATATATATATATATATATATATATATATATATATATACAACCTCAATTCCAATGAAGTTGGGACATTGGGTTAAACATAAATAAAAACGAATACAATGATTTGCAAATCATGTTCGACCTATATTTAATTGAATACACTACAAAGACAAGATATTTAATGTTCAAACTGGTAAACTTGATTGTTTTTAGCAAATAATCATTAACTTAGAATTTTATGGCTGCAACACGTTCCAAAAAAGCTGGGACAGGGTCATGTTTACCTCTGTGTTACATCACCTTTTCTTTTAACAACATTCAATAAACGTTTGGGAACTGAGGACACTAATTGTTGAAGCTTTGTAGGTGGAACTCTTTCCCATTCTTGCTTATATTATATATTATGGACCGTAGATGATGAAATCCCTACATTCCTTGCGATTGCACATTGAGGAACATTGTCCTTAAACTGTTCGACTATTTTCTCACGCACTTGGTCACAAATAGGTGAACCTCGCCCCATCTTTGCTTGTGAATGACTGAGCAATTCAGGGAAGCTCCTTTTATACCCAATCATGGCACCCACCTGTTCCCAATTAGCCTGTTCACCTGTGGGATGTTCTAACCAGGTGTTTGATGAGCATTGCTCAACTTTCTCAGTCTTTCTTGTCACCTGTCCCAGCTTTTTTGGAACGTGTTGCAGCCATAAATTCTAAGTTACTGATTATTTTCTACACATACATATTTTTAACACATACATTTTGACTCAGGGTCATGTTATAGATCGTACATACAATACCATACATATCTCAATTTTTCAATGATTACATTTTAGTTCAGAATTGTGCAGTCACACAGATTTATAAAATATATATCTTACCTGGGATATCGATCCATTGTTGCTGTGGTATTATATAAAACGTACATACTGTACACGTCAGAAAAGTAGGATCTTTGATTACCGGAATGGCAGGTGACTCCCACCATGCTGACCGTTCTCTAGCCTTAAAGCTAATGTCAGGCAAAGTCAATGCTGTTTTAGCTACAGAAAGCCAAGCTGTCAGGTCTTCCAGGCCATCAGAATCAGAATCAGCTTTATTGGCTAAGTATGCAACAAGACGCACAAGGAATTTGTCTGTGGTAGTTGGAGCCACTGTAGTAGAAGAAGAGAAAACAAGCCACTATGACGAAATATAATATATATATTTAAGACAGAAAAAAACACGAGCATGGAGAGTCATTGAGCAATGAAAATGCACCACTAGTGTGGTGATGCTGATATTGTGGCAATTGTGCAAATGATGCAATTTAGAGCAGTTTAAAGTTACTAATAGTGAAATGATCTGGTACTGTGACAATTGTGCAAATGGTGCAGATAGTTCTCAAACACGAGTGGCCAGGAGTAATCAATAACAGAACGCAAATAGTGCAGCATGATAAAACTGTGAGTATACAAATAATGTATGTGTCCTGACAGAGATTTGCAAAATTGGCAACATATTGCAATGAAATTGTAAGTTAACTGTTTAAGAAGTTCATGGCAAGAGGGAAGAAGCTGTTGAAATGTTTGCTGCTTTTAATTTGCATGTTCAATAGCGCCTACCTGAGGGAAGGAGCTGGAATAAGTGAATAAGTGTGGAGGGTCTAGGAGGATTTTGTGTGCCCTTGTTTTAGTCCTGGCAGTGTGCAAGTCTTCAAGACTGGAGAGGTGGGTACCGATAATTTCTTCAGTTGCAGTCTGATTTTGTCCTTCCTTGTAGGAGCACCAAACCAGACTGTGATGGATGAACACAGAACCGATTCAATGAATGCTGTGTAGAACTGCCTCAACAGCTCCTGTGGCAGGCCGTGCTTCCTCAGAAGCCGTAGGAAGTACATCCTCTGCTGGGCATTTTTTGAGGATGAAGTTGATGTTGGTCTCCCACTTCAGGTCATTAGGTGAAACAGTCTTGGTTTTAGTTACACTTGTCCTTGCACACAATTAGGCGGCGAGAGATGTTTTAATTGTGTAGGGTTCATAGTTGTTTATGACAGCCGCTTTGGGTTAGAGTAAGAGCTTTTCCACTGCATTCCAAAATTTCTCTATCCATCCATCCATCCATCCATCCATTTTCAACACCGCTTATCCTGGTTAGGGTCGCGGGACGCTGGAGCCTATCCCAGCTGACTTTGGGCGAAAGGCGGACTACACCCTGGACTGGTCGCCAGTCAGTCGCAGGGCACATATAGACACGGACAACCATTCGCACTCACATTCACACCGTCACTGAGTGGGAACTGAACCCACGCTGCCTGTACCAAAGTCAGGCGAGTGTACCACTACACCATCAGTGACTGCAAAATTTCTCTATACACTTGTCAATTTTTAGTGCTTATGTAATCATGATTAGATTGTCATTGAAACATATATAGCATAGCTGATAATAACTAATTAGGGTTATAAAGAAAAAAACGAACAGGAAAATTAGTAGTTTTACGAGTCTTTCTGTTTCAGGACTAAGTTATTCTCCCGATCGTGACCTCCAACATGGCAAAATATATATATATATCGATCACACGATGGAAAACTATCTTTATTCTGACATTTGCAATAGACAATGCAAACGTATTGGAAGTCTTGGGACACAGGTTTGCCTGAATGTTTTCATGTCTTACCAAAACATTTAGGTAAATGTATGTTTGGGAAGGGCCTTTTCTTGTGTGCCAGTGCACAAAGCATGCTTGAATATGTTTGGTGTGTAGGAACATGAGTGGCCTTTGATGAATTCCGAAAAATCCCCACAGAAACACTTCTACATTCTAAGAAAGTCTTCCCGACAGATTGAAAGCTGCTAGGCGGCTGAATACATATTTTCTTTCACCTTCACTTCCTGGGGGTGTAACATCCCACTTCATATTTTTGTCCATACTGTAAATATTTTTAGCGTATCCTGATTCCTGACTAAAAAGAGAAGTATTTAATCATATAAACATTCAGAGATACACATAAACAGTTGAGTATGAAGATCTAAGCAGAGCAAGCTCAAGATTATAACCTTGTAGTTGCTTAACTACATGGAAGCCATAATTGCAGACTTAGCAAATATATTTAGCACTGGTCCACTCCTTAATGTGGTCTCTGTGTGTCTGGCCAAAGACTCTGCACCACTATGTTTTGAACGTCACAGCCTACACATTGGATATTTGGAATGGCTTGACACAATTGCACATAGAAGGCTTCTGTGTGATCACTCACAAGTATAAAATGCTCTTGGTCTCCCACTATGAACTCCAGTGGACAAAGTAATGAATCTAAAGTGATAATGAAACAATAGAAGTGTCCAACAGTATAAAATCAGGGCAGTGTTTCATACGTCACATTTCCACATGTTTGGGATTTTAGTAAAACTTTGCCAGTGTTGACGCACCACCAAAAATCTACTTGTACACAACCTATTACTCATCCTTGGCCTCTGTGCTAGACATTGCAGCTTTCTCCCGCATTCTTTATTGCTTCTTTTGATGATACACTACTTTGAAACAAATCAAATTCCAATGGGGGTCAAAAAGTGCCCAAACATAGCAAAGAACTACACCACATTGTCTGTGTCAATATCCGGTCACCGGTGAGAAAAAAGAGTAGAAGATCTTCCAGTTTTCTTAGCTACAACATGAGAAAATGTGTATAGTACCTCCGAGTTGAAGCGGATCTGACAGACATTACAGGAAATGACCGGCCGCTTGGTCTTGACCAGTGGAACTCCAAAGGTGTGGTTGATCACAGCCTTCTGGACTGGGTCCATCTGCCACAGGGAACGACGACAGGAAAAGGATGGAAAAAGGGTGGAGAGAAAAGACAAAATTGTGAGCTTTAATCTATACATTGTATTTTTTTTTGTTTCTGAGCTACTCTTGATGAGTCCAGGCCGCACAGACTAAAATGCTCCTGTTTCATCTTTGCATATTCACATTCCACAACATCCGCACAATCTAATGAGATCCAATACAAGAGCTTTTTGATGAAGACCATTTTCATGTTTGTTTTCACTGTCATAGGTGAGGTAAAACTGCAACTACTGAGAAGTGTTTCTAATATTTTGGTTGTTGCTGGTGTGCATGACTGAAGACTACGACCACAATAATTAACATAGTGTGGTGCCTTGAGATACGATTTTAAGTCGTTCCGTGACCATGTTTGTAACTCAAATTATCCCTCCCATTGAAATTAATGTATCCATTTCAGCCTCCCAAAAAATAACCAACAAAAATGTTTTGTTTTTCAACAAGAAAAATAGCAATCTATAATATTGTACTATATTTTAAAAAAATACAATCATAACATAATTAGAATGTAAAGCATTAAGCATGTTTTGCCACGTTGTTTGCTTCAATTCAATGGACATTGTGCTGCTCCTTCCGGTGTCCACGCCTTGATCACTTGGTGGGAGTAAAATACAGACATACGAATATACTGCACATGGAGATGGTCCCAGCTTCGCAATCAGCCTCAGTAATAGTAGTCAGTCAGAAGATAAAGAATATACAGTGGAATCTCGATAGAACAGACTAATAGTGGCAGGGGTTTGTCTGATACAGTAGATTGTCGAATACATTGAAGCACTTTTTTTGGGGGGGGGGGCATATGCACCCATATTACTGTACACTACAAATTTATTGTTTTGCAGTTTGCTTGTTTTTTTCCTGGCCTAAAACGCCCAGTACAGAACAATGTTTTTGTAAATATATATTAAAAAAAAGCTTGAAAATGTTTCACATTTTATCCAAACTTACCACGCTGGTGTGCTTGGTCATGGTGACATTGTTGACGTGCACTACTCGTCATTGGTGAGTCGCTTTCATGAGTTGCAAGGAATTAGTGTGCTTCCCAGTTCCAAATCCGTTGCCAAAGGCAAAGAAAATCTGTCACTGTACCAAAAATAGCATGTTTCAGACTCCAAAGACTTGTGTATTGTATTCCTCAGAGCAATGCCGGTCTTTCCGACAGAGCTCTACGCACAATAGACAATAGATAGAAGCATCATTACATGACCTCCTCGTCAATGCCCCACATTCAACATGGCCGCCACTTTGGCACAGGGGGCATGTCTTTTGGAATTGGATCAAGTAATATTGTATATCTTTGACCCAGAAATACGTCAGTCCCATTCCCTGCCTGCATTGCGCCACAGTGCCAGGAAACAAAAGCGGACAAATCTGGAACTGACAGACTTTGTCAACGGCATTTTACATTTTTGGACACATTGTTCAGTCTCAACGGTCCGTTTTATCTGCTATCCGTTATATCCTGGTCCGTTTTATTGAGGTTCCACTGTATGCCTGTTAGTATTGATAGATTGAGTTGCACCATCGTTTGTGTTTCGATATCTGTGCTTAAAGGGTTTTATTTTGCTCTTTTACTCTGCTGTATGCAGCCAGGTTGGGATTGGAAATGTATTATGGATGGACTTCAAGGGCGGCACTGTGGGCGACTGGTTAGCACATCTGCCTCACAGTTCTGAGGACCGGGGTTCAAATCCCGGCCCTGCCTGTGTGGAGTTTGTATGTTCTCCTCGGGCGTGCGTGGATTTCCTCCCACATCCCAAAAACATGGATGGTAGGTTGATTGAAGACTCTAAATTTCCCTTAGGTGATAGGCTCCAGCACACCCGCGACCCTTGTGAGGATAAAGCGGTACAGAAAATGGATGGATGGACTTAAAGGCAGCATTATGTGGTTGTTTTAAAAATACAACAGCATGTAATTCTTTTTGTTTTATGTTTAGTTCAACAGTAAAAAAAAACTGGCAGTAGCAATAAATAGCTTGAAGCCTCTTTTTTTGAAGAATTCTTCAGTATCTGCCTAACTGTTGCTTTCTGTGAAGTGAGTTGAGTTAACTGTTACCATACAGCGCTCATATCTCCAATTTTTGTTCGCAAGTCAAAGAAAAGAAATCGGTCGAATCACAGTTCATATCTCAAAAAACTTGTAAATTGGGTCACTTGTATCTCAAGGCACCACTGTATTACTGGATGAATGCCTTCCTGACAGCTTCACTCAAACTGAACATTATTGGTGGAAAGAGAATATTTCAGGTGGCAGCATGTTACTGCAATTGCTGCAACCAAGCCAACCTGGTGGGTGTGATCTCTTAGGTTGGAGTTTCACATTGTTGCTGTGTGACTTTCTTCCAGCTGCTGCATCAATCAGCAGCATGCTGTTAAGCACATAATATAGATTTAACTGACTCATGTTAAGCACTTTAACCCCACACTAGATGCTAAAGGACCCAAATTGTTGTGAATTCATTTAGCCATCATTCGAAATTGGTTTTAGCATAAGTCAGTAGTGTGTGTTTTTCCACCACAGAAAGGTCTGGCACTTTGTTTGCGTCAACAGCAGGATGTTCGGGGGGAAAAAAAGAAAGTAGAATGATGTGGCACTGTTTGGGTACACAGGAGGAGGAAAACCAAAGTCATGGCCTAAAAAAAATAAAAATAAAAAGCATTGAGTGTTGTGTTTTAAAAATCATAAGACATTGACAGAATGTTCCAGAGAACCTTCCAAATGTGACGCAAGCGTGCTGCTTTGGGAAGGTTCACAGACAAGAAATTACTCAATTTGGCCCATCTTTGTGTTTAATTTGGCCTATCGCCAAGCTTTCCCTTAAGTCATCTCACGCCCACTGTCACTCTCATCTATTATAAAGATATCCTCTAGAAGATAATTTCCTTTTAATACCCCAGGAATAAACAATGTGAATCTATGTATGACTGCTTACTGTAAAAACAGTTGAAGAAGCAGGGAGGTTAAGATGGGTGCCAGCAAAGTATAGAAATACACCATCTGGATAAGAGGGAAGGGTAGAAAAAAACTTGAAATTGGGCATATTGGCAAAAAAAAAAAAACAGTTAAATGGAATGACGATCAGATACCATAGAATCCGGTGAATGTGCAACCTACTTCCGCATTTGGCAAAACGAGTCTAAGCACTTCCCCTCGGTTCGGTTAAATGGCGAAGGGGGCCGTAACAAAGCAACCGTGAGTACTTTAAATGTGTACAATGTCTTTTTTTAACATAAGATGTCACCACAGAGAGCCGTCAAAGATTACAATATTCAATGTGTTCCAGCAACCCCACAAAAACGACCAAAAATATTTGTAATGTTTTTTTTAAATAAACGAAAATAGCACTCTAGAATATTGAACATTCTAAATATATCCGGCGGCACGGTGGACGACTGGTTAGAGTGTCAGCCTCACAGTTCTGAGGAGCGGGGTTCAATCCCCGGTCCCGCCTGTGTGGAGTTTCCATGTTCTCCCCGTGCCTGCGTGGGTTTTCTCCAGCCACTCCGGTTTCCTCCCACATCCCAAAAACATGCATGGTAGGTTAATTGACGACTCTAAATTGCCCAAAGGTGTGAATGTGTGTGCAAATGGTTGTTTGTTTGTATGTGCCCTGCGATTGGCTGGCAACCAGTTCAGGGTGTACCCTGCCTCCTGCCCGATGATAGCTGGGATAGGCTCCAGTGAGGAGAAGCGGTTCAGAAAATGGATGGATGGATGGATAAACATATCCATCCATCCATCCATTTTCTGCCGCATATCCGAGGTCGGGTCGCGGGGGCAGTAGCTTTAGCAGGGACGCCCAGACTTCCCTCTCCCTAGCTTCTTCATCCAGCTCTTCCGGGGGGATCCCGAGGCGTTCCCAGACCAGCCGAAAGACGTAGTCTCTCCAGCGTGTCCTGGGTCGTCCACGGGGTCTCCTCCCGGTGGGACGTGCCCGGAACACCTCACCAGGGAGGCGTCCAGGAGGCATTCGAATCAGATGCCCTAGCCACCTCATCTGGCTCCCCTCGATGTGGTGGAGCAGCGGCTCTACTCTGAGATCCTCCCGGATGACCGAGCTTCTCACCATTTCTCTAAGGGAGAGCCCGAACACCCTGCGGAGGAAACTCATTTCGGCCGCTTGTATCCAGGATCTTGTTCTTCCGATCACGACCCACAGCTCGTGACCATAGATGAGTGTTGGAACATAGAAGCTGTGTGTGAAGGCGAGTCCGACTATATCTTGTCGGAACTTCTCGACCTCACACACCAGCCATAAAATTCTAAGTTAATGATTATTTGCTAAAGACAATAAAGTTTATCAGTTTGAACATTAAATATATTGTCTCTGTAGTGTATTCAATTAAATATAGGTTGAACATGATTTGCAAATCATTGTATTCTGTTTTTATGTTTAACACAATGTCCCAACTTCATTGGAATTGGGGTTGTAATTCAATGTGCCTCCTTCTGGTGTGCGTGACTTGGCTACTGGGGGTAGTAACAATACAGCCATGCAGACACTAAAGAAGAAGAGCTTCACAACTACTGTACAGTAACTCAGTAAACTGTAATCTTATTACCGGTAGTTTTTTTTCGCAGCGGATAAAGAATATATGCCTGCGAGTATTTCTATATTATCTGTGTACATGTGTTGATGCACTGTTTGTCTTCAAATATCCATTGCTTAAAGCATAACACCGCCACATAGAAGCTATTCATTAGCCTGTCTGTGGTGATTTTCATTGTTTATTAGCATTAAGCTAAGTGGACTTTCCTAAAGCAAAGCTACTGTATGTGGTTGTTTTAAACACACAAGTTGTAATTATCTTTATTTTATGTTTCGTTTTGAGAGTAAACCTCTGTTGGGAGTGGCAATAAACCACTTGAAGCCTTTTTTTTGAAGACTGATGATCTGACAAACTACTGCTTGTTGTCAACTGAGTTGTTCACAACCAGCAGCAGTTCACTGCTACCATACAGCGTATGTATCAAATTTATTTACTCACAAGTCAAAGCAAATAATAATCTAAAAAACAGCTCGTATCTTGAAAAAGTCATGAGGCGGGGTCACTCGTATCTCAAGGCACCACTGTACAAGGTTTTTAGACAGCAAAAATATTACTAAACAGTACAGTACAGTACAGTATAATGTAGCGGTCCTGTATGTACACTGGAATAGTCCAGTGTTATAAGCTGCACTCCGCATTTTCCTGCAATCGTATTGCCGGCAGCATGGTGCAGGTGTGCGTTACATGCTGTACAAGGGTGTCTACGCATTGCCCCTCTGGAGAGCGTTTAACAAGAGCTGAGGTAACAGTGCACAAGAAATATGGGCTTCCGTCCAGTTCTCTGAGTGGAGGTCAGCCACGATCCACTAATTCGATTCAGCTGTTAAAAACACTGCACAGCTGCCAATTGGCCTTCGTGGAAAGGGGTCGGGGGATGGTACGGGGAGTGGGGGATGGGGTTGGGGGCTCACTCACACAGAAACCAACTCAAAATACCTCAGGCAAAAACAAGTAAACATTGTGATTATGTCAACTGGTCCATGAGAAACTGAAGTTCCAAAAACCTTGATGTTGACAAGGCCCACATGCATTCTCATTACAGTGGTGCCTTGAGACATGACTTTAAATCAAAAACATGCATGGTAGGTTAATTGAAGACACTAAATTGCCCGTAGGTGTGAATGTGAGTGCGAATGGTTGTTTGTTTATATGTGCCCTGCGATTGGCTGGCAACCAGTTCAGGGTGTACCCCGCCTCCTGCCCGATGATAGCTGGGATAGGCTCCTTGCCGTTGTTGCCAAAGTGTTTACTCCTACATTTAGGGTTTTATGTTGTTGGTTTTTTTTTATGAGCAGTGTGCTCCTAATGAGCTCCATATAGAATAGAGTAGTCATAGTTTGCAGCATTTTGAACAGCCTCTAGCTATATGTACACTTTATACCACAGCAACAAGGTGCATAATGTAAATGATAACATAGCCCTGACTGGAGCATATTGTATTGTACTGAAACTGTAAAAAGAAGTAATAATAATTAGGAAAGATATGACAATACCGTGTGCCTAACCATAAATATTGTACATATGACTTGACTATACACTGTACTATCAAAGTATAAAGGTTATAAACATCAATCCATCCATTTTCTATATCACTTATCCTGTTCAGGGCCACGGGGAGCTGGAGCCTATCCCAGCTGACCCTAGGCGAAAGGCAGACTACACCATGGACTGGTCGTCAGTCAATCACAGCACACATAAATAGAGCGTTGACCATTCACACTCACATTTACACCGTCAATGAGTGGGAACTGAACTCAAACTGCCAGCACCAAAGTCAGGCAAGTTTACCACTACACCATCGATGACCTGTGTTATAAATATTAAACAATTTGTACTTTTTTGTTTGGTAGAATATTGTGTCTTGTATAACAATGCCAATAAATTGTTTCCTTGATATTGTTATTTCCTTTTTAAATGATGCCCCATTTGTAAGGAACATGCATTTGTGGAATAAGCACCATCAGTGAGTCTATACAGTATGGCCAAAATGTGCTCTTGACTGGCACCACTTAACAGCTTCTCTGCTGTTGCTTCTCTGCTGACAAACTGGTGCCTGATTGTAGAGGGATGACGGTGGGGCAACATTCATCACTGGAAAAATTAGGCTTGTCATCATTGAAGGAAATCTCATACCGCCACAGTCTCCCATATGGCAATGCTTGCCCTTACAGTGGTGTTTATCAAAACTGGTTTGGGAGTAGAAAGACTGGAGTGGCCTGCCAGCAGTCCTGACCTTGTGCCAACGTGTGGGATCCGTTTGGGTGTTCTGTTCGTTCTCGAGCAAGCATCACAACCATGTTGACGGAGTGGAATGCCATCCCACAGCAGCGTGTGACCAGGCTGCTATGCCTGTACAGTACCTGTATATGTTTTTATCCACATGCTATCAAGTTTCCTAACTGTTTGTTAAAACAAATTGTACATGTCTTGTACTGTATATGCCATTGTAGCTTACCCCAAAAAGCATTATGTACACTGTATGGTATGTTTTCTTTGACTACTTCTGACGAGCCTTTGTCATGCTCCAAAAATGACTTTTGTCATAAAGTATCTTGCTGTCTTGTTTCCTTTCTTGTTTTGGTATCTTATAGTTGTTTTCAGTTCACTTGCCTGCTCCGTTTGATCACTTCTAGACAGCAGATTGTTTTCACCATGTCAAACTTGAGAAATGAGCAATGCTCCCAGTGGCACCGCTCTGGCACTCGCAGTGTAATGTGCACTTAAGTGGCAGCAACACAGTCTTTGAAGCACAGGTTTTGCTTGACTTGAGGGCAGATTAAGACACAGCGGGGCGAAAAAAAGAACAAGAAAAAAAAACATTCCCAAGGAGCTGCGTACTCACCTTGTTCTCCTCAGTGTCTGTGGAAGGTTGGAGCTGCATTTTACCTTGCGTGTGTGCGCTGCTGTCACAGGTATGTGTTTGGGTCTCAGAGTCTGTGACACTGAAAGTGCGTGATGCACTTTCCTCCCTCATTCAGCTTACTGGCCACTTGTCAAAGATGAAAACAAACTGAAAGGACTTTCGGCTCGTGGTGCATTGTCATCAACAGTTGTCCTTTTTGGCCTTTTTGAGATGTTGGGATGCTCTCTTTAAACTCCGCAAGTGTTTCCACAACTTCTGTACGGTGTTCTCCTCCTCTTGTTTTCAGCTTTCCTTCACCATATCGAAATGCTTACCATGGTTTGTCCCTCAAGTTGCACTGCACTGTCTCCTCCCCTTCTCCTTCTCGCTCCCCTCCTTCGCATGCATATTTGCTCTCTCTGGATGCGCTTGAAGGATTATCAGAGTGTTCCACTTACCCCCCTACTTGCCCCTGCTCAGCCAATCTTACAGAACCAAAACAAGATGAAACATTTGCTCTGCCGACCAACTCAGACTAATATGACTGATGATATCCTGTACTGGGTTTTCAGAAAGTCACTGCATAATATTATTACATTTTTAGGAGTTCAGGAGTTTCTGTATGTATGCTATATTGAAACATGTCTGTCAGAAAAACTGATCATTCTGAGAGCTACAAGGAAGTTAACAAGTTCTACAGCAGCGGTCTGCAACCCGTAGCTTCGGAGCTGCATGTGGCTCTCTCAGTCTTTTGCTGTGGCTTTGGAAAATAGATCATTAGTATTATATTTAAATTTTTTTAGTTCATTCATTTTTCAAATGTAATTCTAAATTTGAATATGTTGGTGCTCTTGTAACATTTAAAATAAAACTTAATGTGTCACAACCGCCAATGTGAGACACCTGGTGCCAACATTTGTTGAGCTATTCGACCCTTGGTAGGTAAAACATGGATAAACCTAAGAAAAGAAATAATTACGAAGAAAGCAGAATGTTTCATGCTATGTGCTACATAAACTATTTTAAAAACACTCACACCTAATAGATGACAGCTTACAATCTTGTGTGAAAATGAAGGTGACGTCTACAGCTGCCGACGCTGTACGCTGAGGTTAAGAAGCAAAAATCACATTAACCAGGTACAACATATATTGTAATTGGCTACTATTTTGCAAATGTTTTACATTGTTAAGTGAAATAGTCATTTTTAATTCATGTTCACAGCTGACTGAACACTCCACACGTGATAAAATGATGATAGAAAACAGAAGCAGACTGTATTTTTGGTTTGCATTTGCTGTAGATGGATAATTTAAGTTTGGCTTTAATAGAACTATCATTTAAAATATTTATTTATATATATATATATAAATATATATATATTATTTATATTTTATTTATATACATTTATATACATGCAGTGTTATCCTCACTTTAGATGTCAAGAGTTTTTGTGGCTCCCTGTTTGTTCTTGTTCTGGTTGTTCTTTGTGGTAGTGGTGTTGTTGCTGTTGTGTGAGACAGTCCAAATGGCTGTTTGACTATTTAAGATTGCCAACCCCTGTTCTAGAGCATTTGTCCAGTTCTCTGAAATACTTTACCTGCCGAAATTAGAGCAGCACCAGCTACCCCTGGTAAGTTAGTAATGTTTAAATCCCAGCTAGTATGCAACTAATCTTTTGCTCTGCCTCAACCGCTGAGTTTTGGATTTTGGTCTGTTTTACAAAAAAAATAAAATAATAATAAATAAAATAAATTTGAAATATTTCGAGAATAAAGAATGAGATATATTATGACAAGCAAGAACACTTACAGTTGGCACATCCAAACAGTAATTACCAGCTTTATTGCTGACAAAGGATTACAGATTGAAAATTTTTCTTTTTTGAGTTGGGTCAATTGTCAAACTGAAGTGTTTTCATTCATTCATTCATTTTCCGTACCGCTTATCCTCACAAGGGTCACGGGCTTGCTGGAGCCTATCCCAGCTATCTTCAGGCGAGAGGCGGGGTACACCCTGAACTGGTCGCCAGCCAATGGCAGGGCACATATAAAAAAAACAACCATTCGCACTCACATTCACACCTACTGGCACTTTAGACTCTTCAATCAACTTACCCTGCATGTTTTCGGGATGTGGGAGGAAACCGGAGTGCCCGGAGAAAACCCACGCAGGCACTGGGAGAACATGCAAACTCCACACAGGCGATGCCGGATTTGAAACCAGGTCCTCAGAACTGTGAGGCTTATATGCTAACCAGTAGTCCAACGTGCCGCCACAGAAGAGTTTTTTTTTTTTTTTTTTTCAAATAAAATGTTCAGTGATATTACTTGATTACTATTTGACAGTTCTCTTGAGATAAACAGCGCCTGCTGGTCTGAGTCTCAGATATTTGTGTTTATGTTCATGTGGGAATTTTGAAAATGATGACTTGAGTCAAGTAACATTATGACATTTTTCCTGAGCAATAGGAATTGAATCTTCATATTACTATTTTTTTTTCTGGTAATATAACTATTCCTTGTGGCAACTCCAATATTCTTTCATACCCAGCGTATCATTAAAGAATGGAACAGTAATAATAATGCAACATGCATACTGGTATCATTATAAATACTGTGTAATGATTAAGTAAACGAGTATTGTGAGGTACTTTTTAATTTTCAAGGGGATGGAAAAAAATGAATCAATGACAGAACCAACTGTCAATTATTCTGCAAAGTTGATCATGTTGAAATTTGACTGATAAAACGGTGTAATTGCAATTTCCTGACCTTTTAGCTCGCAAGCAAGATACGTGTGCATGTGGTCTATATTGGGACCAACAGATAGTGTCCTGTAATGCAGCCCCATCACTGTCCCAAACCCCACTGGCAGTGACAGGCAATTGGAGTACAAATCACATTACAAGACCATTAAAGCTGTATATATAGGCGACGTAGGGGAGGCCATTCCTCTGTTATAAAGGTAATAACACTCAATGTTACTGTAGGGCTAATTAAGATGTACCAACTCAGCGAGGCCAAATACAAATAGGGTCACTAGCTGCCGGCTAAATGTGCAAGGACATTTTTTTAATGTTATGGCTGCAATAACAGTGCATCTCTGGTGAAATAGTCAATATAAACAAAAAGCAGAAAGACACCAGGAGGCGTTCAAGACACTCAAACACTAATCAGCGTTTCCCTTTCATTCATACAGTCACAGGGAAAGTGAGAGTGTTGAATAATGTTTCCACATCAATGTAAACATCACCGAGCTGTAAGCACATATACTCGCTGACTTGAAGTAGAACATTTTCTGGGGCATCTGCAGGCAATAAATTCCTCTTTGTGAAAACATCAAACTATCCCAAAGTTGTTTTCTTATTGCATTTTCTAAACAGTTGCGTGCCTCACATTCTGAGACTGTGCATTGCACCTCAGGGAGCCTATTGTCTTCAAATTCCAGCAGCACTCACAGCTCCAGTGAGTGTCAGTCTCATATCAATCATATCCATCCACCCATTTTCTATCCCGCTTATTCTGTTCAAGGTCACAGTGAGTTGGAGCCCATCCCAGCTAATTTGGGGCGAAAGGCCGACAACACCCTGGACTGGTCGTTATAAATCCCAAGGCGCACGTTGAGACAAACCATTTGCACTGACATTTACACCGTTACTCACTGGGAACTGAACAGAGCCAACCTTCATGGAAGACAAGTAAGTGAACCACTACACTATCAGTGATTAGTCTTCTCTCCATTACAGTATTGTAAAATGAAACAGGAAAGATGAATCTAAATGTATTGTATATGTTACTTGCTGCAAGGGCAAATGTGCTAGCTTGCTGCTCATTTGGCCCCCTCTCCTGGCCATTGGGTCATATGACACAGAGTAGACGGATCTTGTGGATTCAACTGCTGGCTAACTAAAAAGAGCGGCAGCTAACGACAACTACGTGAAAATTGTTTTGGTAACACAAAAGGCTGGTAATATCTTGTTGTGTCAACCACTATTAAGCTAATAGGGATAAAGTAGTGAAGGAGTGCAGTTCAAAAGCTAAATTTAAAAGATCAACGAAACAGTTAATGCAGCTTATATATACACATTTATTTCCTGGCTTTTTGGGGCCAGATGAAGTGATATTGTGGGCCAGATCTTGCCTGCAGGCTTTGCGTTTGACACCTGTGTTCTAGATTCATACACCAATCATATCATTTTCAGAAGTCATAATGGTTAGTTTCAAGAGGCAACAATGGCTCCTCCACTCAATTAATGTGTGGACAAATGCCAGAACTGAGCATCAGTTTAAGCATATAGTGCTGTTAAGCTCCAAATTAGTCAAACCCAGGCCAGATTTTGACTTAGAGTGCATTTTTACTTGGCAAATGCACCTTTTAGCTACACTATAATATGTGTTAGGTAGCTACTGTAGATGTTTTTTTTTTTTTTTTAATTCCACTACCATCTTTCCTATAATAATTACCTGGGCAATTCTTAGCCATACTCTCCAATCATTTGCACCATCCGAATCAAATATCATAAAGTTTGGCACTTTCAGAGGATATGTCATCAGATTTTTTAAGAACTCAGGAGCCACTTATTTGATAAGTGAAATACTACAACTATAGTGCAAAGCGTTCTTAGTTATTTGCCATCTACAATCAAGGTGGTGACTGTGTGGTTGAATGCTTATCAAGTGGAGGCAAGCCTGATATCATTCCACACTGAGAACAAAGCTTAGTGGTTTAACATATTGATGAGAAATGTGTTGACATTCTCCAGTGTAGTTTGGTGGAGCAACATTATGCTGAATTGATGAAGTGCTGAATGCTTCCACTGTCTGGTTTGAATTATGAACATCTTTTCAAGGCCTGAGGGGAGAAGGAAAGTCCCAGTCTGTCACAATAAAAACAGAATCAAACAAACTGTGCTTTTTAAAGTACACAGCTCTGGAGCTACCTAATGGATTACCGGCCTTGACTCGTACAGTAACAAACTCCTAAATTCCATCATAGCAGCCTTAAAAATATCAATGGGAATAGTAATGATATTGATATTTTTTTGATTTATTTTGTTTTCTAACAATGAGATGCAAACAAAGTAATATAATAAAATGCTTTTTATATATATATACAGTGCTGTGAAATAGTATTGGACCTGTTATAAAAGTCAGACATTTTTGCATAGTTTTGCCCCTATAATGTTTAATCAGAATCAGAATCAGAATCATCTTTATTTGCCAAGTATGTCCAAAACACAAGGAATTCAAGACATTGACAAAAAACAATTGTGCAAAAAGATGCAGAGTCCTCTAGCACTTAGAGCAGTTTGAACGACTAATATTGCAATAGTCCGGTGCAATGACCATTGTGCAAAGGGCGGTGAGACTTCAAGGAGTGTATGCGGTTTAAAGTGACGAGTAGTGCGATCATCTGGGACAATGTTGGTTGTGCAAATGTTACAGATACTCCTCAATCAGTGTGCAAATGGAGCAGATGCTACTCTGGCATGAGTGGCCAGTATATGCAAATAGTGCAGCATGGCGAGACAACTACAGTGAGTGCACGAGTAATACATAATTGGCCCCACAGAAATGTGACAACGAACTCAAGTCAAAAAATTGCCGGCTTGTTGTAATGGAATTATAGGTTAGGTGTTTAAGAAGTTGATCGCAAGAGGGAAGAAGCTGTTGGAATGTCTACTAGTTCTAGTTTGCGTTGATCGGTAGCGCCTACCTGAGGGAAGGAGCTGGAAGAGCCGGTGACCGGGGTGCAGACGGTCCGAGAGGATTTTGCACGCCCTTGTCTTAGTTCTGGCAGCGTGCAAGTCCTCAATGGTGGGTAGGAGGGTACCGACAATCCTTTCAGCAGTTTTGATTGTCCGTTGCAGTCGGAGTTTGTCCTTTTTTGTAGCAGCACCAAACCAGACTGTGATGGAAGAACACAGGACTGATTCGATGACCGCTGTGTAGAACTGTCTCAGCAGCTCCGATGGCAGGCCGTGCTTTCTCAGAAGCCGCAGGAACTACATCCTCTGCTGGGCCTTTTTGAGGACGGAGTTGATGTTGTTCGCCCACTTCAGGTCCTGAGAGATTGTAATTCCCAGGAACTTGAAGGTCTCGACGGTTGACACAAGGCAGCTGGACAACGTGAGGGGCAGCTGTGGCGAAGGATGCCTCCTGAAGTCCACGATCATCTCTACCGTCTTGAGCGTGTTCAGCTCCAGGTTGTGTCGGCCGCACCACAGCTCCAGCCGCTCCGCTTCCTGTCAATATGCAGACTCGTCACCGTCCTTGATGAGGCCGATGACAGTGGTGTCATCTGCAAACTTCAGGAGCTTGACAGTCGGGTTCGCTGAGGTGCAGTCGTTCGTGTAGAGAGAGAAGAGCAGCGGAGAGAGGACACAACCTTGGGGCGCCCCAGTGCTGATGCTGCGTGTGGATGAGGTGGCCTCCCCCAGCCTGACCTGCTGTGTCCTGCCCGTCAGAAAGCTGTAAATCCACTGGCAGATGGCAGGTGAGACGCTGAGCTGGAGAAGCTTGGTTGAAAGGAGTTCAGGGATGATGGTGTTGAACGCTGAGCTGAAGTCCACGAACAGGATCCTCGCGTAGGTCCCTGCACTGTCGAGGTGTTCTAGGATAAAGTGCAGTCCCATGTTGACTGCATCATCCGCAGACCTGTTCGCTTGGTAGGCAAACTGCAGGGGGTCCAGCAGGGGACCTGTGACACTCTTGAGGTGGTCCAGCACGAGACGTTCAAAGGACTTCATGACCACAGATGTCAAAGCGACAGGCCTGTAGTCATTCAGACCAGAGATTGCAGGTTTCTTGGGGACTGGAATGATGGTGGAGCGTTTGAAACAGGATGGAACTTCGCACATTTCCAAAGATCTGTTAAAGATCTGAGTGAAGACTGGAGCGAGCTGGTCCACGCAGACTTTGAGGCAGGATGGGGACACATGGTCCGGTCCTGTCGCTTTGTTAATCTTCTGTTGTTTGAAGATGCGTCTCACATCCTGTTCATGGATGGTTAACGCAGAAGTCAGAGGTGTGGTTGTGGTCGCGGGTGCGGCCGGGTGGGTGTGTGGAGTGAAACTGTCCTTTTCAAATCTGCAATAGAAGGTATTCAAGTCGTTGGCTAGTGTGCTATTGTTCTCAGCTTGGGGGGATCGTCGCTTGTAATTAGTCAGCGATTGGAATGCATGCCAGACTGTTTTTGAGTCGTTCGCGCTAAACTGTTTTTCCAACTTTGCTGCATAGATCCTCTTTGCAATGTTAATTTCTTTAGTCAGCTGGTTTCTAGCTCGATTATACAGGGCCCTGTCCCCGCTCTGATATGCGTCTTCCTTAGCTTGGCGAAGCTGCTTAAGTTTAGCAGTGAACCACGGCTTGTTGTTGTTGAATGTCCGAAATGATTTTGTTGGTACACAAACCTCTTCACAGAAACTGATATAGGATGTGACAGTGTCCGTATATTCATCCAGGCTGCCAGCTGAGTTTTCAAAGACACTCCAGTCTGTGCAGTCTAAACAGCTTTGAAGTTCCATCTTGGCTTCATTGGTCCACTTTTTGACTGTTTTCACTGTAGGCTTCGCACATTTACGTTCTTGCTTGTACGTCGGTATTAAGTGAATTAAGCAGTGATCAGACGAGCCCAGGGCTGCACGAGGTATAGCACGGTATGCGTTTTTTACCGTAGTGTAGCAGTGGTCTAAAGTATTATTTTCCCTGGTAGGACAGTCGATGTGCTGCTTGTATTTAGGGAGTTCGTGGTTGAGTTTAGCTTTGTTAAAGTCCCCGAGAATAATGAGGGGTGAGTCAGGGTGTTTTTTTTCAATTTCGTTGACTTGTTCGGCAATGCGGCGTTCGTGTTAGCTTGCGGTGTAATATAGACTCCAGCCAGTATAAACGATGCAAACTCACGTGGCGAGTAAAATGGTTTACAGTTCAAAAACAGCGACTCCAAATGCGGGCTGCAGTGTGTGCTGAGCACCGTGACGTCCGTACACCATTTTTCGTTTATATGGAGGCATATCCCGCCGCCCTTCGTTTTCCCCGATGATTCCATGTCGCGGTCCGCTCGATGAATGTTGAAGCCGGGAAGCGTGACGGCGCCATCGGGTACAGCGTCGCAAAGCCAGGTCTCCATGAAGCACATGGCCGCGGAACGTCCGAAGTCTTTACTGGTCTTTAACAGAAGATGGCATCCATGCCTGTGTGCTTGACGTTCTGATTAAGGAGTGAGCACCCCTTCAGTTCACATCTTTGATTGGCCCGTGCTGCTATGTGCTAACATATAGACAAAGTTCCGACATGTTGATGTGAGGCAGCCATTTCGCAAATTAAAAGCCACACATGAGTGGTAATAACAACAGCACTGGCCATCAAAAGTGTTATGGAAGCAATTAGAGAAACACTAGTGTGTCAATTACAATGCAGTAACATTCCCACAGTGTATCTAATAGGGTGCATACATCTGTCTCCAACCAGTAATGACACCAAATTGAGGCAATGAGTTGGTGTCATTCAACGTTGTCCGGTTTCTCTTTTGGTTCTTACCGTGCTGAAGTTGTGGAATAGGCTAATGCTGTGTGGAGGAGGAGGAGGAGGCGGAGGAGTCTCCATGGGGAATTGCAGAAAGGGCTTCATGTCCAGGTGGGGCTGGATCACTGTTGGGGTCCGCAAAAATGCTGGCACCGCTGCTCCGGCACGATGTATACCTCCTGCGCACAGAAACGACATCCTTTTGCAAACTATATATATATTTTTTTAAACCCGTGGTGAGTACATGAGCTAAGACAATGCCTCAAACCGGCACAGAATAAACAATAATTTCACTGCAGAAGCAATTATTAGTCAGTGAATGCAGCACAAGCAGCACAGGGGACGTGTGGTTAGCACATCTGCCTCATAGTTTTGAGGCTAGGTGTTGGAACCCAGGCTCCTTCCTGTGTGGCATTTGCATGTTCTCTCGTGTGTAGCGATTATGTATGAATTAAGAATTGTAATTAATTTAGGATAAAGTAATGAGCCGGGAGCGACGTTGGCGTTACTTCCGGTTTATCGTAATTTTGATTTAATTGTTAAAAATCAGGCGGCACGGTGACCGACTGGTTAGAGCGTCTGCCTCGCAGTTCTGAGGACTGGGGTTCAATCTCCGGCCCCGCCTGTGTGGAATTTGCATATTCTCCCCGTGCCTGCGTGGGTTTCCTCCCATATCCCAAAAACATGCGTGGTAGGTTAATTGACAACTCTAAATTGCCCGTAGGTGTGAATGTGAGTGCGAATGGTTGTTTGTTTTTATGTGCCCTGCGATTGGCTGGCAACTAGTTCGGGGTGTACCCCGCCTCCTGCCCGATGATAGCTGGGATAGGCTGCAGCACTCCCGCTAGTGAGGATAAGCGGCTCAGAAAATGGATGGATGTTAAAAATCAAACGAATGTCTCGAAAAGGGCACCACGTCAAATTTTTCAAGTTTAACTTTAGGCGAAATGACGACAAACCTTTTGAATCAGTCTCAGAATCTGGAGGTTGCTACACTCTACAACATTTTGAGTCCTAGATGACAGAGGTTTACTTAAATTCAGAACACACACAAAATACAACCACGTGTGGAATTTTATGGTATATTTAATGAAACACACAACTACAACAAGAACATAACACTAAGGGTAAGGGAAAGAAAATAAGGCGTACGAAAATGGAAAAGAGGACATCGCGTGTGGTCTCTGGGCTAAACTAAATGAGCGTGTGAGCGTTTAAGTTGGGATTTCGTATGAAGCTAGTAATTTCCCCACAATTATTACGCACTGATGTTGTACATCATAGTAAGGATTGCAGTGTCGAATCACGAATGCCGATCAGCTGGTCTTTGGAGTGGTCTACAGCAGGCGGGAAAGAAACAGGTTCGGTTGAAGAAAACCAGATGCACAGAAATAAAAAGTAGGAAAGGAAAGTTGTTGTCCCATTTGGGATGCGCTCATAATTTCCCTGCCGGTTGACCTGGTGGCGAGCCGAGCTCTGGCCCTCAGAGGTGTGCGGGATCCATCCGGGAGCCGGCAGCTGCTCGTTGAGGCCCCGCCGACCGATCGTGGCTAAGGAAAGCGATCGGAGCCGCATGGTCGACTTCTTCGATCGAAAACGTCGCCAGCTTGGTTGCGGGGGCGTTTACGCACGTGGTGGCACCCGGAGGTGCCCGAGGACAAAAAGGGAACAAAAGAAGGGGGAGGGGTGGCTGGAGGTCACCCAGCTGGCGAGCTACCAGCACAGAAGGAAAAAGAAGCCTCAACTCAGCTCAATCTACTCAACTGAGAAAGGTGTGAGTTTAGAGTTAAATACCCTAGGGACGGGGCGTAGGAAGAGCGAGTGCCCACTTGGAGAAGACCACGCCCACCAGCCTGAATCTTATGTGCAAATTTGAGTAAATGGGTTTTTAAAATAATATGAATCTCAAACACTCCTAACTTTGTCCTCTCAAGCATAGAATCATTGGTTTAAACTTTGGTCGTGGCAGATGGGTTGCTCATTGTTCAATACAACATTTCATACTGTTTGATTTCAAATCATGAACGGCTTTCCAAATCTTGCGGAGGACCTGTCAAAGTGAGAATGGGGACACAGGCACCAAGGCATACATTTGGAATATTTCTACAGAGTGTGCAAGATATAAAAACGGACGTTATATCTTCCGTTAAGGCACGTCCACAAGTTCTGCTTGGAGTTCCTCTCAACGCCAGTGGGTGGCGCCTCATGCGCATGGGTATAATATTAACCCCATCATAGTCTGCTTGAAGGGAGTGTCCCTCCAATCTTTTGGTCGGGGAAGGAGTCTTTTGAAGACAGGAATCGAGATTTGACGGAAAGCTGCTGATTAGGTTAAGGTCCACTTGCAGCAGGGCAGGAGTGGGGGTCGCGAGTCTCTGTGGTGCCTCAAAGTTGCGGCGCGCATGTCCGCTACACGTGCTCATGTCGTTTTTATTTAAGTATGCCAGCTTCCTCCCCCCCCCAAAAAAAACATGCATGTTAGTCGTGTTTGCGTGGGTTGTCTTTGAGTAATTTAGCCAAACATAATACCTAATGGCAGTTCTAGAGCACGCTGGCCATTTCACGAGAAAAAGAGCTTGTCTTTACCATTAGTCCGAACAACAGAAAAGTCAATTAATTAGCCATTCCCTCAATGATCATGTTAACTATGTCTTTTTCATTTCTATGTCTATTTTTCAGTTTACCTCTTGAAATGTAAATTACGGTCGGCATAAGAAATTTTGCTCACGTCACATCTTCTGTTTGGCTGACCCTTTACAAATTCAAATTTCAGCTGTAGAAAACAAGGCTAAAATCCTCATTCAAGCCATTTCCTCTGTTTCCCCAGTTGCTCTGCCTTGGCCAAGGTCACGGCATAAAACGGTTTTTGTTTACTAATGCTGCCATGTAGGTTCCTGCCACCCAGAAGTACGCATGATATCATTGTGTAAAGGTATACAGCGTTTGTATACTAAGTGTTAAGTGTGTTGCAGCAAAATGTGGACCTCCCACACCTGTGAACCCTGACAGTGTTTAATTGCCCTAAGAATGCATGCAAGGCTGACATAATGATACATGCCTGCTCCCTGTGCTTGTCATCTCTCTTTATCCCTCCTTGTCTCCTCTTTAACCTCTGTCAAGAATGATAGTTTTGGGGCGCACACAGAAAAACTCAGCCTCAGCAAGCTCTCAGATTAAGCCTTTTAATATCCGCCGCGGGATTGCGGTGGTGTTTAAATTGCCCTCTGCAACTTAAAGCTTTTGCTGCTCTCCTTTTGGGGATTGCTCTGAGCTTCAGTATATTTTCTCACTCTCACTTGTCTTTTCTCCCACTTGCCTTCGTAGATTTTTCTTGCACCTGGCTCGGTGCTCACAAGCTCTTATTTGAGGCTTTTTCAACACCTCTGCATTTTCATCAGGATTTATGTCAGCTGAATGTGATCAGAGGAAATAATACGGCTTGTCCGTGGATGATGTTAACTGATGAACTCAACAAAGTTTGGATTAGAGAGAGTGACTTTGTCAGGCTGAGTTAAAGCGCTGTCAAGTGCAGATTGCCTTCTTCTGTTGGCCTTGAGGTGGAGAGGACTGCATCATTACCTCTACTTAAGCACTTTAAGCACTAAAAAAAACATGGCCACATTAACAACATTGCTGCAGACATTAAGACAATCACATGGTCTGATTAAGAAATTGGACATAAATTTGCTAAGGTTGAATCAAGGCAACTGGATCGTTCTTGTTTGTTGAAGATGTTTCACCTTTAATCCAAAAGCCTTCTTTAGTTCTACATTTCTGGCGTGGAGTCCATCTAATTATGCCTCGGTGGGTGTGTTCCACCCATCGAGGCATAAATAGAGAGATTTCAAGCTTTTTATTGCCACTGGAGTTTAATGTCAAACTAAATGTAAAACAAATGTGTATGACACAACTTTAGAGTTGTCCGCTTAAATTATTGCTAACAAAAAATGCAAAACACCGTAGACACGCTAACGAACAGCATCAGCGTTGCGGTGCTATAACCCTTTAAGCGACAGATATTTTAACACAAAGGGTGGCGCAACAATGTAGACATAGAATATAGCAAAACTCACAGGCATATATTCTTTATCCTCTGCAAAGAAAGACCAATTTTACTGCAGTTTACTGAACTGTGACCATCTCCATGTACTGTGTATCCATATATCTGTATTATATTGCCCCCAGGTGGCTAAGGTGAATACACAGGTGAATACACAGAATTGAATTGAAGCAAAAAAAAATTTGTCAAAAACTGTTTCATTATTTACATTTTACATAATTATGTAATTAAAAAACAGTGTTTTTTTTGGAAGCTGGAATAGATTAATGCCGTTTCCATTCATTTCAGTAGTGAAAGATGAGTTGAGATCTGACTGTTTTGAGCTATGAGTGTGGTCACTGGTCACAGAATGAAATAAATTTGTATCTCAAACCACATCATTATCTTTTACATTGCAGTACAGTACCAATACGCCCAAATCAGGTATCAATACGTTGGTTCGTCGAAAGCCGACAAGCCATAGATTTTAACGAGATGTGAATTTCAGTTGTTGCCTTATCCACCATCCATCCATCCGTCCGTTTTCTGAGCCGCTTCTCCTCACGAGGGTCGCGGGCGTGCTGGAGCCTATCCCAGCTGTCATCGGGCAGGAGGCGGGGTACACCCTGAACTGGTTGCCAGCCAATCGCAGGGCACATACAAACAAACAACCATCCGCACTCATATTCACACCTCCACACAGGCGGGGCCGGGGATTGAATATTTATTTTATTACTTTTTAGTTTTTTGGGAGGGGGGATAAAGAGTGACGACTGACAACAGCATTAAGAATGAAGCAGACCATTTTTACTTTGTGTTATTAAACCAAGAGTGGACAACTATGGAAAAAGAACATGTTTTGAATTGATGACTGACAAATTAAAGGTATTCTTTCCGCTACAACATCATCAAGTGAGTGAATCCACCATTAAACTATGAATTCTGCAGCATTTGATATAATGTGTGTGTGTATGTGTGGGCGTGTGTGTACATAAAACAAACCATGGGACTGTTGCTCACCAGATGCATTATTCACCTCATTCATTCATTCAAATCTCTCTTTGGAGACGTCTTCAAAGTATTCATCACACAAATCGCTGCATGGTGTATGAAGGTGCTTGTGGGCTCGACTGTGTTTTCTAAAAGCGTGCAATCCATTTGCTTAAGTTTTCTTGCAATTAACGTAAAGGCAAACACAGTCACTGCTGATTTAACAATGCCTAAAATAATCCGCCTTCCTCTTTCGGCATTTCAAACAAGAACACCAGGTTATTATAGTACATATATAAGCATTATTGCATAACATGATTAAGCGTATGTCAAAGGTGGCCGATAAAAAGAGAAGCATATTGCAGAATATTTTTTTTCTGTGCTTTTCTTTATTACAGGACTGCGAATATAGAGTATAGTCTTTTCCAATCTCAAGATAACCTAAAAGGCAGTGCAGGTGGTGTCGCACCGCCAGCTCCCCCACCTGGTGCTGGGTGCATTCATGGGAGAACAATGGGCACAAGGCAAAGTGGGCATGCAGACACAGATTTGCTGGAGCTGCTGGCAGCAACAATAGCACAAAGGAGGTGCCAGCTTGCCTTTGTGCAGGGCCGTGAAACAGGCACCTGTCCTACACATGCACAGAGGAGGTGCGTTCGGGTCGACACGTAATGCACAACTTCGTTGCCGATGTTTGAAGCTGGCATACTAACAACAGAAAGGCTGGTAGGATTTGAAAGAACATCGCTCACCTCGCATTTGCATAACAAAAGGGGAGCGAATAGATATCATCTTGGTCTTTCTTAAAGTTCTTTGCCAAGTAGCAGCTTTAGTGATTTACATTGAAGCGTTCATAATTGATGTTATCAACTAGAGATTTCTGCTGGTTTTGGATCCAAGGAAAACTTGCTCTACACAATGCATACATTAGTGAGGGAGTAATTTAAATGATACAGTATAAAGCAGTTGCTTTATATTGGGAACATCTTCACCATAACCCGAGCGTACTCATCACACCACGTTTGCCACGTTCCACCTCAGACCCGCAGTTCATTCACTGACAGGGGTACAAACTTGATCACGTTTCCATTTTTAAACATATTAGCCATATATAGCCACCCACGGATCACCCTTTCCAAGTGTCGCAGACCGTCATTACGCCTCACTTAAAGGGAGTGAATGAAATTAGCCACCTTGATTGGCGCCGAATGAAGTAGGCTGTGTTTATGCCCACCGGCCCAGACAACCCCTTTTGTTAAATACCCCTATTGCGTGAGTTACTGTTATATTGTGTGAGTATTGTTATATTGTCTGCCTACATGTGCCACTGCACCGTTTGTGTAGGTGCTATTTATTTAGCCCATCTATGGTGTTTTGCATCGCTTGCTAGCATTAAGCTAAGTGGACTTTTGTAAAACAAAGTTAATCTGGTTTTTTTAAATACACAATTCTCTTTGTTTTATGTTTAGTTTGATATTAAACTTCATCTGGGAATGGAGTGAGTGACTTGAGTTCGTTACCACCATACAGCGCTTGTATCTCAAATTTTTGCTCACAAGTCATAGCAAAAAAACGTCTCAACAAAAGCTTGTATCTCTCTCATTCGTAACGTGCATCTCAAGCCACCACTGTATTAAACAATAAATAAATAAAAATCCTCTATGTGCTCCTTTGAAAACCCATGCAGCAACCATGATGGAAACATGCTGGAGAGATGCTTTAATGGATGTTATATTTTCCTCGGGAAATGCAATATAACGCTACTCTGTATTACGTTTGCACGTCAGGGTTTGTCTTAGGTTATATGTGATTTGTTCTTTCAACAAATCCTTTTCAGTCCTCGCCTCCCTCATGATACACTCAGTGTGCACACACCTGTGCCCGGGTTGACAAAAAACAGCCAATTTATTTCAGCACTGGTAGATTTCAGACGTATTGCATGAGAAAAAAAAACAACTATTCAGAATGGCTATCAAATCCTGCTGTCCACGTGGCTTCCCTGTCACATGAGCATGGATGCAATGAGCTTTAAATGTGCTGAAGGCAGCAGACAAATGCATCTGACTCACGTACAGTGTTGCAGAAGCAGAAATCCCACGAGAGCTCGGTGAACTTGCTCTTACAGACACATATAGAGGATGAGTTCGTCAAGCAAGAGGCAACAGTCCTCTGACTCACACATCTCTTTGGACTTAGACCCATGTCCAAGATGAAACAAATTATTCCGTTTTGCACGGCATCATTTTCAAACGCGCTCAAATTCATATGAAAATTGCAAAACAGTATGATGTCGACCATTCTGACCTTAGATACCCTGGCCATCTTTTTTTTTGTCAGATATGCTCCAAAATCTTGAAGATTGCTACCTAGACAATATGAAAGCCCTTGGCTTAGACTCACTACTTTTAAAAAGATCCTGTCGAGTGGAGTAATGATCAACCTCTGCAGTACTGCATTTGTCCCTCTGATCCATTCTAAGATGTCAGCTCAAATCAAGTCAAATTTAAATATATATTTATGCACTTTGTTGGCGTCAGCACAAGAGCTCCAGGTAAAGCTTTCCATCTTCAAGCCAGCAATCCTGCAACACTAAACTTTCAGCTAATCTGAGTTGTAAATGGCCACAAGAGGGTACTGCTGAAGTCCATGTGAGTTCTTAAATGCTCAGCTGAAAATCTTCAAGATTAAAAAAAAAAAAAAAGTGCAAGCTCTCATCAACATGTATCTTTACCATCTTTTCTTAATCCTGTAATGCTAATTATAATTATTCCCTGTGAAACTTAATGCAATGTAGGTGGATATGGTGATAAAGATCTGTTTATTTAGCTGCATGGGATTGCTGTTGATATGCTTAAATGTGAGGATTATGCAGGGAATGCTGGGAAGGCTCAAACATGTTTCATTTCCACAAATACTATCGGAAGTTTGCATGTAAGATATGTGTGCATGCACTGCATGTGTGCCAGTGAGGGCGTGTTAAAAAGGTCACGGGGGCTTAGTTACTGTGAAACGATCCAGCAATCTGTGCTCAAATATGAGTCGCAGCATGTCCTCATTTAAATGAACCGTCCGCAGTGCATGGGAGCACAGAGATATGAAATCTTGCTCAGAACTGCATTGTGTGTGTGTGTCAAAAAGGGTCTTAAATATCCCTCTGTGATCATAGCCTGGTCCTTTTAGATTTCACCCAAACTACCAATTTGCAGAACAGTAATAAGCAAAAGTGCAGACATGGTAGTTTTGTGTGGTGAGAATCACAAAGGTCATTTTGGTTCATGAACAGAAACACCTGAATACTCCATCCTCAGCTGGTAGTTTTTCTCCAAAACGGGAACTTGAAAAAAAGCACTATACGGTACATAGGAAATTATGGAATTTTGAGGGAGGTTAAACCTTGAATTTACATGGTGTGTGTAATGAAAGGGCTGACGCAATAGTAATGACACCCTGGTGGGATTAATATGACAGTTGCAAGCACCCCAAAAGCCCCCAGAAAGATCCCACTTTGAGCTCCCATAAGTCGCTGATTCAAGGTATGGAGGATGTAATTGACAGTCTGTTACTTTGGAAGACACACACAAGTCTTCTGATGTGAGATGAAGAGAAGAAAGTGTGTAGCTGAGGAATAATGTTTAAAAAAAAAAAAAAAAAAAAGGAATGACTGCCTGTGACACGCCTATCTCATCTCACCATACCACTATGTCTGGAACACACACACACACGCTAGGGCCAATGCACGTGAACCACAGATGCACACCCCTTAATCCTTGAGATAAATCTCTTGCTGGCTCCTGGGCTGGCAGCAAGTGAACCTTTGGAAGTGGTTGGCTTTTGTTACCTGTGACTTGAGGGATTGTGTGTGTGGGTGGGGTGGGGGGGTGGGTCACCTCTCACAGCCACAGGCTGATGGTGACATGCACATGCATGCACACAGGATGGCAAATGCAACAGAGCTTCATTTGTATCTCAGGTGCAGTCTTCCTCCGCTTTGCACAAACACGTCCTTTGACTTGGTAACTGTACTAACTAACCAGTGCTTTACAGCTTTACAGTAAATATAGTAGTGTAGTAGGCCCAATTGTTCATCAAATGAGGTAGAATCTATATTTAATGTTATTGTAAGCCACTGTAACAAAATGCAAAGTTTAAACATTAACTTTGTGGTTTAATGTGTGTGTGTGTGGGGGGGGGGGGGGGGGGGTACTTAACTAATGATTCAAATTGTATTGCACATAAGTCAAATACTAATTGTACTTAAATAAATGTGTGAAAACAAAAGAGTCTAAAATATTAAATGCAAATATATTGTACTTAATAGCTAAATAGAACTGAATTGTACAAAAACAAATGTGCGGTACTGGGTTTTAAAAATATAAATATTTAAGCTACTGTAAAATTCTGGATAATTTGAACATCAACATTGCACTCAAATGTAAGAAAATAAAAAGCTGTACTTCAATAATTATTCAATTTAAATGTCAAGACATTTAGGTAAATACAAATTATTACTAAATGTCAAAGAACCAACAGTTTTAAAAGCTTAAATGCAAATGTAGTTTACTTAAATTTGGAATAAAACTGAACTGTAACAAATTTACTGCACTGCATTAAAAAAAAAAGGTTTTAAGCTACTGTAACACTATGCACAGTTTGAATATTTTACTAAGTGATTATTTTGCGTACCACTAAAGGGAGCCAGCTGTGTACCATTAGTGGTACTTGTACCACACTTTGAGAACCACTGCATTAAATTACAGTATGTGTCTCTCGGGTTTTGGGTGAGTATATGGGCCTCATGTCACAACATGCTTTCACTCATTCAGCACAGGATTTATATACATAATGAAAATATGCTTGAATTGGCTCAGTCTCATCGCATTCCATCAAGATATTTATCTTCAAAGCGTGATTTAAAAAGAAAAAAAAACATGTAATCAAGGCTGAACCGCAGACCTGGCACACAATCATTTTGTAGTGCAAAAAAGGCTTAGCCCGAGTGCTGCTGTGTTTATGTGGTGACTGAGACTTTTTGTGCTGGTTTGAGGTCAGTAACGACTAACAAATAGCTGCCAGGGCTATTAGAAGAAGACCGTCCGGGATCACAGGAACACCGAATTAACCGTGCTTCATGCGCCGCACGAGCCGACTGTAAAGTGAACGCATAAAGTGTGAATGCTATGCTCTTTTAAGGGTTTAAATTATTTTACCATGGTGTAGATGGGAAGAGAAATTGAGTCGGGGTTATTTTGAAAGAAGAGTTGGCTAAGAATGTCTTGGAGGTGAAAAGAGTATCAGATCGAGTGATGAGGCTGAAATTTGAAATTGAGGGTGTTATGTATAATGTGATTAGTGGCTATGCCCCACAGGTAGGATGTGACCTAGAGGTGAAAGAGAAATTCTGGAAAGAGCTAGATGATGTAGTTCTGAGCATCCCAGACAGAGAGAGAGTCGTAATTGGTGCCGATTGTAATGGACCTGTTGGTGAAGGTAATAGGGGTGATGAAGAAGTGATGGGTAAGTACGGCATCCAGGAAAGGAACTTGGAGGGACAGATGGTGGTAGACTTTGCAACAAGGATGCAAATGGCTGTAGTGAACACTTTTTTTCAGAAGAGGCACGAACATAGGGTGACCTACAAGAGCGGAGGTAGAAGCACACAGGTGGATTACATCTTGTGCAGACAATGTAATCTGAAGGAGGTTACCAACTGTAAGGTAGTGGTAGGGGAGAGTGTGGTTAGACAGCATAGGATGGTGGTGTGTAAGATGACTCTGGTGGTGGGGAGGACAATTAGGAAGACAAAGGCAGAGAAGAGAACCATGTGGTGGAAGCTGAGACAGGACGAGTGTTGTGCAGCTTTTCGGGAAGAGGTGATACAGGCTCTCGGTGGACGGCAGGAGCTTCCAGAAGACTGGACCACTGCAGCCAAGGTGATCAGAGAAGCAGGCAGGAGAGTACTTGGTGTATCTTCTGGCAGGAAAGGAGAGAAGGAGACTTGGTGGTGGAACCTCACAGTACAGGAAATCATACAAGGAAAAAGGTTAGCTAAGAAGAAGTGGGACACTGAGAGGACCGAGGAGAGGCGAAAGGAATACATTGAGATGCGACACAGGGCAAAGGTAGAGGTGGCAAAGGCAAAACAAGAGGCATATGATGACATGTATGGCAGGTTGGACACTAAAGAAGGAGAAAAGGATCTATACAGGCTGGCCAGACAGAGGGATAGAGATGGGAAGGATGTGCAGCAGGTTAGGGTGATTAAGGATAGAGATGGAAATACGTTGACTGGTGCCAGCAGTGTGCTTGCTAGATGGAAAGAATACTTCGAGGAGTTGATGAATGAGGAAAATGATAGAGAAGGGAGAGTAGAAGAGGCAAGTGTGGTGGACCAGGAAGTGGCAATGATTAGTAAGGGGGAAGTTAGAAAGGCATTAAAGAGGATGAAAAATGGAAAGGCAGTTGGTCCTGATGACATTCCTGTGGAGGTATGGAAGCATCTAGGAGATGTGGCTGTGAAGTTTTTGACCAGCTTGTTCAATAGAATTCTAGTGCGTGAGAAGATGCCTGAGGAATGGAGGAAAAGTGTACTGGTGCCCATTTTTAAGAACAAAGGTGATGTGCAGAGCTGTGGCAACTATAGAGGAATAAAGTTGATGAGCCACACAATGAAGTTATGGGAAAGAGTAGTGGAGGCTAGACTCAGGACAGAAGTGAGTATTTGCGAGCAACAGTATGGTTTCATGCCTAGAAAGAGTACCACAGATGCATTATTTGCCTTGAGGATGTTGATGGAAAAGTACAGAGAAGGTCAGAAGGAGCTACATTGTGTCTTTGTAGATCTTGAGAAAGCCTATGACAGAGTACCCAGAGAGGAACTGTGGCACTGCATGCGAACGTCTGGAGTGGCAGAGAAGTATGTTAGAATAATACAGGACATGTACGAGGGCAGCAGAACAGCGGTGAGGTGTGCTGTAGGTGTGACAGAATAATTTAAGGTGGACGTGGGACTGCATCAGGGATCAGCCCTGAGCCCCTTCCTTTTTGCAGTGGTGATGGATAGGCTGACAGATGAGGTTAGACTGGAATCCCCGTGGACCATGATGTTTGCAGATGACATTGTGATCTGCAGTGAAAGCAGGGAGCAGCTGGAGGAACAGTTAGAAAGATGGAGGCATGTACTGGAAAGAAGAGGAATGAAGATTAGCCGAAGTAAAACAGAATATATGTGCATGAATGAGAGGGCTGGTGGGGGAGGAATGAGGCTACAGGGAGAAGCGATAGCAAGGGTGGAGGACTTTAAATACTTGGGGTCAACCGTCCAGAGCAATGGTGAGTGTGGTCAGGAAGTGAAGAAACGGGTCCAAGCAGGTTGGAACGGGTGGAGGAAGGTGTCAGGTGTGTTATGTGACAGAAGAGTCTCTGCTAGGATGAAGGGCAAAGTTTATAAAACAGTAGTGAGGCCAGCCATGATGTATGGATTAGAGACAGTGGCACTGAAGAGACAACAGAAAGCAGAGCTGGAGGTGGCGGAAATGAAGATGTTGAGGTTCGCTCTTGGAGTGACCAGGTTGGATAAAATTAGAAATGAGCTCATCAGAGGGACAGCCAAGGTTCGATGTTTTGGAGACAAAGTTAGAGAGCGCAGACTTCAATGGTTTGGACACGTCCAGAGGAGTAATAGTTAGTATATTGGAAGAAGGATGATGAGGATGGAGCTGCCAGGCAAGAGAGCTCGAGGAAGACCAAAGAGAAGGTTGATGGATGTCGTGAGGGAAGACATGATGGCAGTTGGTATTCGAGAGGAGGATGCAGGAGATAGGCTTACATGGAAAAGGATGACGCGCTGTGGCGACCCCTAACGGGACAAGCCGAAAGGAAAAGAAGAAGAAGACTCTACATAGTGTAGTGTTTCCATGTTGGATGTGTGTCTGTAGCCTAAGGAGCTGGCCTTGGGTTGGTCTGTTCCTTTACTGTGAGCATCTGGGTGTGAGCTATGGCCTACAGCAGCTCGTAGTGTGCATTCTCATTTTCTGTTTGTGTTTGACTTTGTATTTTGTTCAATAAACGGCTGAAAGTGCATTGACGACTGTGGCTCTCCGTGCCCACATGCATCACAGCACCATTTCTACCAAACGACAGCTCGTTCCTCGAAAATGTCTCAAGTTAGGGCACTCATAAATCAAGTCGCTATTGTAGGCATATGCTTATCATTGTGTTTACGATAGGGCTGCACGATATATTGTTTGAGCATTGTCATCGCTATGTACGTGTGCACAATAGTTATATTGCAAGGTCCTGTGATGTTAGGGTACTGTATTGATATGCAAAGAATTAACTGTAAAATTAAAAAGCAACCAGTAGAGGGACCTAGTTGGGCATGCTAATAGGATTACGATGTTACGATGTATTATAAACCTTCCAACAACACATACGGAGCAGCCCAGACGGTCGTATGAAATGCGTGCTTGTGTTATCCTGTATTTTTTCGCATCTCAAGACATATCACAGGGTTAAAAAAAAAAATTTCTACCCCAATATCGTGCAGCCCTTGCATAACACTTAAGGGGTTTCTAATAACACAATAAGTGAGAAGGTCAAAATATAATTTTAGCAATCCAGGAATATGCGATAGAAATATAAAATCAATGTTCCACACAACTCTGTAGACAGGTGTGGTAAATAGGCCAAGGAGGATCGTTAGTTGATAATACAACAAATCGACAAGTGTTTCACACATTGTAGGAATTCATCCGATTTGGACCTTGTGTATGTAATGTTATGGTGGATTAGTGATAATGATATTTTGATGAACATGTAGCATAAATGCATAAATAGTTGAACAGATTAAACGGATGTGTTAATTCATTCAAGCGATTCCAAAACATTATCCATAACTCCAGTTGAAATATTAAATGTGTTTTGTTTTGAATCCTGATACTGTAGCTGTGACATACATTATGTTTATGTTTAAAGGACATGCCCTTTTCCAAACAGGTTTCATCTGCTCTTTGGCATGCCAGGTCACAGTAACCTAGAACTTAAACTTGCATTTGTTAAGATGAAATTGTAACTGAACACTGATAGTATGTCACTGTACCCTTGGCTGTGCCCTTTTCAGCCCTAAAAAAGATAATTATTTTTACTGACAATTAGCCATGTGAAGAGCATCACTGTACTTTAAATTGGACGTTGAAGGACAAAAACTTCCTGACTAAAAACACATTTTTGTTCACTGAATTTCTTGTATGTTGTTTCATGTACATATGTTCCTTTTCAGGTAAATGCTCATCCATTGGCTTTTGTAAGAGGATCACAAAGAGGATCACAAAGCTGTCCTAAAGACATGCTTGAATGTCACGGGCTCCAGGCAATGTCTGAGACAATGATGGATGAACTGCCCAAATTAAGTTCAAGAGGACCCAGAGCGTTGTTTTGTTGTGTCTGTTGCAAGACAGTGATCCAGTGCAGCACAAGGGGATTAGGCATAATGTCCTATACATCAGTCGTCCCCAACCACCGGTCCGCGGAGAAAGAATGGCTAATTTATATAATTTCTCTTGTATTGCAACAACAGGAACGACGAAGGAGGTGTGCATGCGTGTGTGTGTGTGTGTGTGTGTAAATGTATGTAAGTATATATGTGCACACATGCACGACACCACAGTCACCTCAGCCACCACAGCCACCCCACCAAAAAATGCTCCCATCTCCTCCACACCTTCTCTTGTTCAAGCCAGTGGTCACACCCCCTGCTGGAACAATAGCCGGCAACTTTATTCCCAGGAACCTGCGCCCTCAGGTGTGGAATTCTATCAGTTGGAACCACCCAAATGCACTTCGGTGGACAGTCACAAAGGCACCAGATTTTCTCTTAGATTAGACCCCCAGCCCTGAGGGGAAGGATGCGATGTGGGTGATGAGGGCATTCAAAAGAGCACACCTGTACTATTTGAGGAACACTAACTATAATATGCTGATGCCCACTGTTTGCCAGTCCATTTCATTGACCTCCATTCCTCAAGGAAGCTAGAGGGCAACATCCTATCAGCCTAATAGAGTAGGGGAGGAGACTGGGTGTGTATTGTCTATGAATATCGATATCAAACGAACAAGCATGTCCTCTAACATAGAGCTCACTGCTCATCCCCCCAGAGTGACCCAACTGGAGCCCAATCTCTTTGAGTGCCAGGAGGGCTACTCTTTAATGTCACTTGTCATTACAGAGGCCGCAAATGACACTTTTGCTTAAATCAGCTTCCATCAGCATGAGCCCCTGTGATTAACAGCATGCAGCTAAGGAGGTGTGTGAGCTAGAGGAGTAAGGGGTGAGCTGAGCCACTATATATAGTTTCTAAAGTCAAAGCAAAAATAATTATTTTAAATGTGCACCAACAGCTAGCAGTCAAAGGGAAGAATCAAGACAGGCCTTATGAATAATAATTTCCCTGTCATTTCTCAATATATAAAAGACACATCATCCTTGAACTTGAGCTCAGCTCATTTGTCAAAGTGGAGAGCCAATTGTTCTATTTTCCCAAAGTTTGGTGAATGTTCACTTCCCATACATTCAAGTTCTGCCACATTCCCACTCAGCATATCGTCCCATGAGTGCAGGGAATGCATTATTTAATGAGCCATGGTTGTTTCTGCCTAGAATGATTTTCAGTCTGCGACTATGGATGAGATCACACAAAATGTTGTTAATAAGCGATGATTAAAAAAAAATGAATGAGCACCAATCACATCCCAGTGGTGAAACTTGTAATAAAGCAGACTGTGGATTAAAGTCTCGTTGCAGCTTTTGAAAGTCTATCCAAAAAAAAAAAGTGGTATCGAACATCCCTAATTTAAACCCTACATGAATCATTCATTGCAGTCAGGAAACATGCTTTTAAAAGACAGTTTCATGAAAAGAAAACTTAGTTGTATATTGGAGGATCCATACAAGCCAGTCAAGATACCTAATCAACAAAATCAGAGGAACTAGTCAAGTGTAGAGAAGTAAACAAGAACTTGACACCTGCGAGAAATGTCAAATATTCATTTCCTGTTAACATCCACATCTTTAAAGCATTGGCTCTCAACAGCCTGGAACCCGCATTTTTCTATTGTCACAAAATCCTTCACATGGTTAAAATACAGAATCACCAATATAATGCACTTAGACTTTAGCTACTGAAGTATTCACAAACACGAATTGAATATATTTATGGGAGGCAAGTATGACGCTATTATTTCCTACAATTGTATTCTTGAGTGCTCAGTACTTTTTACTTCAATAATTAAAACACACATGCAAACAAATTAGCCAGCAAATTAGTCTTGCTGCTGCTCAACCCCAAGTCACAATCTCGTTATTCAACAGCTTGGTGCTCCCGAGGATCAGACGAAGAAAAGAAGGGAAATGAGGGTTTTCATGAAGAGAAAAGAGCAACTACTTAGGTGCCACATGCCACTGCGGCAGAACCTCGTTGTTATTATGATTTCTTTCATAATGAGCAGTGCCACTGCCATACAAAGCCTTGATTGAATCTGGCATCCCATTAGCATGTTAAAGAGGCCCGGCTTCATCTGTGAGCTGCTGACTGACAGTGGGAATCATCTATGTAATTGTGCCTTACATTGGAGCCAATGCTGGCACTGGTGAGAGCCACATGGAACTGGAAAGAGGAAGGAGTTGAAAAAAGGTAGAGAGGGATTAGGATTTAAAAGGGGATTCAGAGAAGACTGGGAGAGACTGGTAAAAATTAGCCACGTTTCTGTACATCTGTTTGGTTTCAAAGCTCATGGAGGGTGCTGGCAATAATTGCTTTGAACAGGTTTGAAGCTTATTCGTCTGACATTTATGAAAGCAAAGTGTTTTGTCAAGGAAGCCCTGCTAATACAGAGGCGCCTGATCAAGCCACACTTCTGCTGTTACATTACAGCACAAGAACACGGCCCTTTACAGAGCTACACTGTCTGAAAAAAAGCACATAATTGTATCATGACTGGTCTGACTTGCAGTAGTAGATGAGGTGAAATGATCTGTGAAAAAAAAAAATCTGCCCTCTCGGGCCCAAACTTCTGCCTCTTATTTGATTTTTAAGAAACCACCACACCTGAGGAAAAACAACCCATCAGAGACAGAATGCATGACCATCGAGGTGTCAATCATTTGCCGTGCCCTCACAGGCACACTCATAGCAGGCACACAACCACAGCTACACACTGACCTGTTAAGTTGGGCTTCAGGAGCTTTGCTGAAACCACGGCGGAATATCCACCCCCGGAAAATGAAATAAAATCCCATTTTCAAAATCTCACCAGCCCCCCCCCCCAAAAAAAAAATCTAAACAGACTAAATTTAGGGCTCTAGTTTCGTTGATGGCGCATCTGCGGTGAAATGCAAAAACTGCTGTATCGTGATTTTCTGTGCAAGCACAAATGCCGCTGCACGTGTTTACCAATTTGTGAGACCGGTTTGTGACAAGCTGGGTGTTCTGGCGCACTTCGACCTCCCGGACTCGAGCAAGTCACTTTCTTCTTCTGCCATGACAATGACTGTCAGTCAGTGTGCCACTTGCAGGACGCATTTAAAGGGAATGAGAAGAGTGGCTTCGATTGGACAGGATTTAAGATCCCTGTGAACATGACCACACCGGGGCGGCATTCCCTGGGGCGCGGCAGTCCAACCTCCACCCTATATTTGAATCTTGTTAGTAGTTTTAACACTGCAGACTCTCCCTTTAATGGCTGTTATCTGTACCCTTTTCAATAGAATATATATATATCCATCCATTTTCTGTACCACTTATCCTCACTTGGGTCGCGGGCGTGCTGGAGCCTATCCCGGCTATCTTCGGGCGAGAGGCGGTATATATATATATATATATATATATATATATATATATATATATATATATAAAGGAAGGCAGACTTAGAAACCCAAGTCACAGTGAGAGGAGTCAAAGGTGCCATCCATCCATCCATCCATTTTCTCCTGGTTAGGGTCGCGGGACGCTGGAGCCTATCCCAGGTGACCTCGGGCGAAAGGCGGACTACACCGTGAACTGGTCGCCAGTCAGTCGCAGGGCACATATAGACACGGACAACCATTCGCACTCACATTCACACCGTCACTGAGTGGGAACTGAACCCACGCTGCCTGCACCAAAGTCAGGCGACTGTACCACTACACCATCAGTGACTTCAAAGGTGCCAACTGAGTGAATTAAATTTCGGCTGGTTTTTAATTCCCAGCAGGTGCTTTTTTATTTGACCAATAAGTGGACATGTCACTGACATTAGACCTGAGAGAAGGCCTGCTGGCTCACAAGGTCTTTTCTAGCTAATCACCAAGCTGTTTGATGGAGTTGAGCTCATCCATGCATGCCCCGTATCAGCCTTGCTTTGTACATTTGGGAGACAAAGGAGCTTAACCTAAACTGTTCCCACAAAGTTAGAGCAGTGGTACAAAATCTAAGATAAAGAATTAACGATGTGGGTGAACCAAGGGTTGTTTTCCCCTTAGATATGTGTCTCAGTACTTTTGTCCACTTAGTGCAAGTGGGACTTTCTCCTTTTCCTCACCTCCAAATGCAATGTCCTTGCTTACACTGCTCTTTCTCTCTCTCCCTTCGACACTCTTTCGCTCTCTTACCTACACTTAATGTTAATTGAACAAACAATGTGATGGTAGAAAATATTAAAGGTTATCCACATGCAATGCATCCAAAATGGGCCAATTCTGCTCCCGCCCCCTCACTTGCTCTCTCTGTCTCTGTCTGTCTTGATGCTGCGACATGCTTGCAGTCCCACAATTTTGTCATCTTTGTGTAGGAGGACAGCCCAGTGGGGTGTGTGTGTGTGTGTGTGTGTGTGCATGTATGTGTGTGTGTGTGCGTGTGTGTGTGTGTGTGTGTGTGTGGAAGACTGTGATGTGCAGCGCAAGCACATTTAGTCCTGGGTGACAATGAACGATATGCATTTACCACACGAGAGCATCTTCTCTTGTCCACAAAACAACACCAAATAAATTACGAATTACTGCTGTAAGAATGTGAGAATTTTTACGGTACGTGTCTACTGTCCCCACGTATATTCAGTAAATGTATGGTATTATTCAGTATTGATTTTAAATGAATTCCACATTTAATGAACAGACTCCTACTACTTACTATTCAGACTGTGCACATAGCTTTAACTGACCGACTGCATTATCCACTTGTTGCTCCCCTGCAATGTATGTTTTATTTAAATGCTTGCTGCACGTGCTTGTAAGCGTTTAGATCTATCACAGTTACTTCCCCCCCTAGCACTGCCTTTTCCAAACCATGAGAAGTCTATTACCAGATCCTATCCTGCTGTAATACAGGACACGTCGGAATTAGCGACGCAAAGATTGTTGAACAGACAGACAAATTTGCAATGTGCCAAAAATGCTCATGTAAAATAGTATTTACAGTATTTCTCTGAAGTGAAGCAAAAGACAGGCATGCGGCAACAAACAAATGTGATGTGTCTGTCTAGCAAATTAAAAAAATATATTTCTATATTATTACATCATTCTATTAAGCTGATATCTGCTGTTGGGAGTGCGGACATCAGTGATATATGCATTGTGGGCTTAAAATGTTCGAATCTTGGCCCCGGCCTTTCAGTTAACAGTTTTGATCGTATTGTGAGTGATGTACTCCGATAATGTCAACAAAGAACACCACACACATAAAGAGTCTGTTCCACTGCCGATCTCGAAATATCACGTGATCACACGTGATATCACAAAACAAAAGAAGAAAAAACACTTCCGGTATGCGTTGATGTTTCCAGAATTTTCCCAAAGGTTACCTGAGCCATGGGCCTTGTAAAATGGCCATTGAATTGAGGCATAAACTGTTTATTTATTCACAGTTGATTGAATTACGCCATTACTCTATGTTTTTATGAAGTACAATATTATAGAATGTTATTTGTCTTATTAAAAATGTACATTACACAAGTGTTTTAATTGGGTGGAAAGGGCTGCAATGAATCAATGCACTTTCTATTCATTTCTATGGGGAAAGATGATTTTAGGACATGGAATGAATTTTGAACTCGTATCTCAAAGCACCACTGTATTTTTATTTAAATTACAGAGACCCACTCCAAAGTCAGATTATATGACTGGTAACTGACTCTCATTGAGACAAGGTTAACATTATGGCACTATAGTTTATTTTTTCTTTTATTTTCTTTTTTTTTTTTTTTACTGTGAACTATATATCTGCCTTAGATCCACTCAAAAGCTATGATTGAACAGGCATGATGTAGGCTTGCATGTGAGGGCTGCTGTTCCTCTCCTCGCTCCACGGCAGCCCAAGGAGCCGACAGATGTGACAGCGACAACAAACCATTATGGAGGCTTTCCTCTATGCTGCACACACTCACACGCCCCCATTGCGTTTCTTCTCCTTCAACCCCGCTATGATGTGAGCCTCAGACTGCGGCAGTGCTGGGCAGTGAGACGGAAAATACAGTGATTGTCGCTGACAAAAATAGAGGAGCTCGGTGAGAGGGGGAGGGAGGGAGGGAGGGAGAGTCAAAGTATGACAATGCAAGGGCATGAGGAGAATTGAAGACTGAAATAAAAGACAAATGGGGCAGTAAAGCGTTGGGGATATATGGAGTCTCCACTCCAAGAGAGCAGCGTCAATGCTCCAGATTTTGAGTTGATGTGTGATGTTGGTGGGAGCCATAAAAGGTCTCACCTTGTTCTGCACCATGCACACGCAGCAACCCAGCTGTCCAGCTCCCTCTCACCCCGGGGGCCGACGGGGACATGCATCATTCATGAGCAGGGGTCTATTTGGCTGCGTCACCAATAACATTCTATGCCACTGGATTCACCTTTATTCAGCCCTCAGGGTGCTACAACAAATGTGTAGCGCGTGATAACATTTTTTCCCCAAGCTTTATGACTCATTTGGATAGATGATCGATGTATTTGTATTGTATATTCTTCCAGTTTTGTCTGTTTCGATGTAATAAATTAAAATCTTGGGAAAAAATGTTTCTTCCATTCTCCAATGAAAACAAAAGCTCACCCTAATGATGTTTGAGAGAGAACAATCGCTAGTAGATTGTAATTATCAAAATTAATGTGACATATTTTATCATCAGCATCCTTTTGCCTGCCCAGCTTATGTCGCAGCCTGCCTGCTTTCCTGCCTGCCTGCCGTGAAGGTCACCCTCCCTGCAGCTATGGATTACACAGGCGCACACTCAGGCAGAATATGATACTGCCCTTCAAGGGGGGTCTCTGGTTTGCATTGGTAAGGACAAGCCCCCTGGAAGTTCTAGACTCAAGATCACATTGTATTTAGTCGATTATTTAGATTTATTGTCTTAAAACTAATGTTTATTCCAGGTCAGATGTTTGTATCACTAAAAGATCATGTGATGTAACCTGGCATTTTAATTGGCTGTAAAAGTCGGTGCTGTTGTGACACCATTCAGTTGCAGTCCGACATTTGGAATCGCCACCAAATTAGTTGCTGACGGTCTCCAACTCATGAAAACTCATTGCAGGAGCCTGCGCAACACGACTGAATAGTTCAGTGGCTTTCTCGGCACTCGGTGTGCAGCTGGCCCAAGCCATCTCGACTGGTCGCAGTGGTGCAGTAAACACTACTAAATACTGGTGTATTATTCAACTCATCATACTAAGCATCACTAATGCAAAAATAGAGCTTAGTGGGCCATCACTGGTACCCACCCTTAAGTGGTGTGATCACACACAAAAACCTACAAAAAAAGATGAAAATAAAAACCCTCAAACACTTTGTTAATTAATAACCCTTTGTTAGATGCTACTGAGATGGAGTCTCACAAGATTTGTTTTTTAATCAATTTTGTATATATTATAACTTTCAAGAATACCTCATTTGGTTCATCTTTTGGGGACAGTTGTTCAGCTTTACAATGATGATGTTGTTGTTGTTTTTCATTAGAGTGTGTCACATGCTAATGATCTGAAAATGAATCCAAAAACAGCACTGATGGATCCACAACAGCAGAAGATGAGTCCCCACAGTCCCTAAAGGAGACAAGAAGGGGGTATAGTTCTTTGTCAGGCATTATCAAAGAGCCAGGAGGAGAGCATTCATGTCTGTCTTCTAACCTGGATTCAAAGGTGGGGAGATGTCACCTTTTATCTTGCAAAATGGTGCACTGGGGGTCAGTTTTCTTCGGAGTGGGACAGGAGTCATTTGACAACAACTCTCTCTGGAGTCATGCCAGTTTTTAGAGGTGAGAGGAGTTGAAAAACAAAATGAATGCACCTACATATAGCAGATCACGTTGTGCTTTGCAGGCTTGGTCATCCCTGCTGTGACCTTAATTTGTTGTGTCTTGAGTAGGCGTGCCAAACGGGCAGCTGATGCTCCCCAAGGGGACACAATGACAAGACGTGTGAGCATTATGCGTATGTCATATGTGGGATGAGATCCGAAGAGGAGAGGCTGAGACGATAAGATACGGTCCACATTTATATACTATGTACAGTATATATATGAATATGAGCGTGTAAATATGGGAGAGACTTGAGCCGTGAGTGCTGGATCCTGGACAACTGATGAAAGCAAAAGAACACAAGTTATCTCTCTGCTGGCTAATCCTCGAAATGAAGATTTGGGGCAGTGGCTGGTGATTACTGGCCAAGCATAAAAAAAATAGCATCAGGGCTACTGTAAATGCAATACCGCATTTAAAAACAAGCCATCAAGGAGTTACATGAGAAAATTACAGTGCTGTTACATTTTAGTGAGATCATTAGGCCCAATACAAGAGCTGGATCCCCGAAAAACATGCAGTACTGTGTACTGATGCAATGATAATGCTCAGTTGCTTATATCAGTGATTCTTAACGAGTGAGTCAAGACCAAAAAGTGGGACGTGAAGACATTTAGGGAGGGTTTTACAGGCGACGGAAATACAGAGGGTCCTGGTTTACAAGGGTACTGACATATGACAATTTTCATTTGATTGTTTAATATGTACGGCAATTCTACAAGTATTTATTGTAATTGTGACGTTAGTATGTACTGGGGTCATAGGTTTGTGATATATCATGCCACGTTATGACTTGTGTACAGATTTTTGGTTATGTCGCCGCAGAAATATTTAACACGTTTAACTTGCCTTTTATTTAAAAAATAAATTAAATTCCATTTAACATTAAATAACATTATTGCTTCATACATACATGCCTCAAAAATGTTATTACTTGGGGTATAAATGCAACTTCCAGCGGCATTTAAACAGCCTGTCACATAAAAAAATTAATTATGGCTTTTATAGCATAATAATTCAGACTGTTAAAACTGCTGCATTTTTATTTTTTATTTTATTTTTTTAATTTTTTTTTTGCTCTGCATACTTCAATTCCTACAAAGACCAACTGTTCATTTTGCACTTTCCTAAAAAGAAAAGACCAGTGCCAATTAATTTTTGTACATGCAGTAGTTGTGTTCATCCTCTGTTTCTTTATAAGGTACACTAAAAGGCACTTTGAACACGTAAAAATATGTGAAGTTATGTTTCAAAATGTGATATACATGTGCACATGTTTTGAAAGGCTACTTTGGAACTTTTCATGTTGTTTTTCCACTTCTGTAGAAGTGGGTTTTGACTTAGCAACTACAGGAAAATGCGGGTCCCAAGTTGACAACAGTTGAGACCCATTGGCTTTCAGCATGGGTGTCAAACTCAAGGCCCGGCCAGTTCCTGCCCACCACATCATGTTATGTGGCCCGCAAAATGAAATCATGTGTCTAAACTTCCATGAGTCTTTTACCCTCCCTGCAGCTATGGAAAAATCTGTGCCAAAATTTCAAATTGTCATGTAATAAATAATAACATTGTGGTATTGCAAGCAATTTTTTTTATTATCAAACCCCTTCTTACAGTAATTTGAACTATAGTTACACAAACTATTACCCTTCACTTCTGATTTAAAAACTAATTACCCATTAATTTGCTGTGCATGTATAATATGATGAATATGATGAGGCAATCAAACATTTTTATGGTTTCACAGTTATAACATCCATCCATCCATTTTCTGAGCCGCTTCTCCTCACTAGGGTCGCGGGTGTGCTGGAGCCTATCCCAGCTGTCATCGGGCAGGAGGCGGGGTACACCCTGAACTGGTTGCCAGCCAATCGCAGGGCACACACAAACAAACGAGCATTCGCACTCACAGTCACACCTACGGCCAATTTAGAGTCTCCAATTAATGCATGTTTTTGGGATGTGGGAGGAAACCGGAGTGCCCGGAGGGACTTATTTCATTCAGTTTTAAAATGAAATAATTTATAGTATACATTCCGAACAAAAAGGCACAGAAAAGAGAAACCATATCCTTTATGTGTAACACCGTATGGAATATGCAATGCCATCTCCAACCCAAACATTTACAACATCATTCAAATATAAATAAAATGTGACTGTTGTGTTTGTGCCGCTGCATCAATATGCTAATTTTGCAGGGCAATGGTCGATTCAATACTTGAATGAATGAAACGTGAATTGTGTGACTGGAATGCTGCATGTCTGTTTGTCATTGTTAGCTTACTTTAAAGAATCCTATGAATGCAGCTTTAAAACATTCTGATGCAGCGAAAATGCAGCGATAGAAAATGTATCTTTACCCGTGTGACCAACACGAACAATGTAATGCTCTAGCCTCTCGCACACATGTGCCCACACACAAACACACCCACACACACACACACACACACACACGCAGTTAATGTATGACCTCAGCTACCACTTTACCCCTGACAGCCTTCTTAGCCACACCTCTGGCATTTCCCTCCCCTGCCCCTCCCTTCCCTATAGCCTCAGGCAAGGGCAGGGCGCTGCATGGAGCAGGTCCTGGCAAAGCCCTTCTCCCCCCTCTTTAAGGTGCTAAGAGAGGAGCTTGCAAGGAGACAGGTGTGCATACCAGACGCCTGCACTGCACCCTGCAACCACTTCTCATTGTGCTAAATGTCCAAATAATGCCTTCAGTGGCTGTGCCCTCGCTGTCAATAGGCTAGCAAGCTCTTGCCATCTTTGGGCCATTACAGACACAATTTAAACACCACAGAAGATTTAGTTGACGGTGCCAACGTGCAGGGGTGGAGATTCTATTTTGAGAATGTTCATGTAACATTAAGGATTAAAGACTGTACGGTAGCTCAGGGCTTCTAAGAAGCAAAAGAAGCTACTACAGTGTCTGTGTGCATGCTTATCCTAATAAAGGAAAAGAAAATAGACGGCTAGGGTCACAGATTGAGGTTATGTCCTTGTAGCGTTAGGATGACATTCCCAGCAGTATGTCATGGATAAAGCTCATATCCGCCAGATTCCATGAGTCAGATGATTCAACAGAGGCTCTGGCTATATATGTGTTTGCATTGCTGAAAGGAATCCGTTTCTTCCCGTAGGCCAGCTTTAACTGAAAGACCATCATCTGGCCCCTCTCTATCATCTGACTGTTTGCTCATTTCCTCGCTGCCTTTATCCACTCCTCCTATACATCTCTCTAGCAAACTCCCGTGCGTCTTCCTGTCCAGATATGGCAACACGATCACCATCGAGACCTTGCTGCGTCTCAAGGAGAATTGATTTCTCTTTCGGTCTTTGTGCGAAACCCTATCTCAACAGCACTCGAGGGAATTTCCTCTGATTCCTATAAGAGCTAATTCCCTTTCATGAAGACACTTTTCACTGTATGATATCAGTCTGCCTTTCTCTCTATAATCGTCTTCAGGGTGAACAGAAATAGAGCAGCAATGAGTAATGCATCATCTTTGCCCACCAAACGTTTGCTTTGCTCAACCGTTTTATGCTCGGCTGCAGCTGCTTGGGGAATTGTTATTAATGCCCCTTCCCACACTGTTACAGAATTAGTTGATCGATAAAACACTCAGGGCTTTTACTTTCCATGAGCATGATCGGTAATGACAAAATATTCTGCTTTCAACCATTGCCTATTGGACAGGGACAAAAAAACCTGAAAAGTGAATTTCCCAAAATGTCTCTTTTGTTTGTTTGATGAGGACCCTTTCAACGTAGCATTGTGTGTTTGTGCAACTACACGGTCTACAATAGTTTTACAGTCTATTTTGGAATGTGCAGATTCCATGCTAGTAAGACAACACAAACACACATGTACACACACACACACACAACACACACTTAGAGAATCTCAGGAAAAGTCTACAAAAACAGCAGGACTTTATTTGGGGTTACTCAAATGAACTTTAAATGGTTGCATAAAAAATCCAATAACAGGCCCATTTAATAGTGTCTTACGTGTTGTACTGACACTAGGGGTTGAACCGACTACTAGTCGACGAGTCAACCTAACTAGTCCGCATAGACATTCAAAGCTTAAAGTCGACTTACTAATTATCAGGGTTTTTTTTGTCTTGTCTTCCAATCAGCCAATGTACAGAGGACTTTCAACTCGCCCATCCCAAGGCAAGACAAGTGTATTTGTAGAGCAAATTTTGTACATAAGGCAAGTGCTTTAAAGAAGGCAAAGAAAATAATTCCATAAAACATAAATATACTCATTAATTAGTTGAAAGCCAGTTGAACAAACAAAATCCATTCAGTTGTCATATGCACAGCTAAATAGAACTGTTGGAACTGCTTGAATTGTCCCCAGGTTGAGTGAGATGACGAAGGCCTGTCCTCAGCTTCCAACACCTTAATCAAACTCTGATCTTAAGTAAAAATAGGCTATGATCTTTTGGTGTCGGTACGTTTTTATAATTCCCGAGAGAAACAGGAAAAAGAGGCTGGCGTCTGAGCTGGGCTCATCACAAATAATTTATTTCACAAAGCAGCAGAACCATTTCCTGAGCGTCTCGTAGGAGAATCTGAGTTAAAATTACCAAAGCGTGCGCTAATATACAGAAATTACGACAGCCCCCTTTCTCAGACTGATCAAATGGGATGTGCTGATTTTTAATCGTTTCATGGAACTGACTATATTTGGTCAAACCTACTTCGTTGATGGCGACAGGCCTATGATTTTAATTGTTTGGCTATGATATATTTAAAAGAAACACATTTATGTGTTAAAACGTTGATATAAAAGACCATAGAAAGCCTCACTATGTTTAGTCTTAATTTTGTGCACAAGCAGGAGGACACTCCCTGAGGTTCTTACAGCCTGAGAAGGTTCATTAGCCTCTAACATGGTAGAACTGTACTTTGGCGCAAGAACAATGAAGAGACTTGTAAACAAGTTAAGCTGTTTTGAAGTTCTCTGAGTGACCGGAAGCCAGTGCAGACACCTTAGCACTGGGCTAATAGGGTCAAATTTCCTGGCTAAACAGTCTTCATACATCTGTGCAGGTATGAGAGTACCAAAAAATAAGATGGTTGTGGATGAGTATAACAGTTAGCCTCACGCCACTATCTTCGGCTAGTCTGAGTGCCGCTAGTCTTAAAATATTCATACCAGTAGAACCATGGGACTGCTATGCTATGAACGTAGGATAAGACTAACGGGCTCATTGAAGAGAAACAAGCGCAGAGCTCCCACTAATTACAACAATTAGCGTAATGATTAGGTCTATTTTAAAGATTTGTTTTGTTAAACCAGTCCGTGTAGCAAAAAAAAAAAAAGGTTGGGGACTGCTGTACTTGCGCTGAAAAATATCACTGAAGTCATTGACTAATCAATTTCGACTCGACTTTCATCACCCAAAAAAAAAATAATCTGTAGTCCTTTAACCCTAATTGACATCCTGCTAAACACAAGAAGAGCAAGAGGAGCGGGATACGGAGAAGACAGGGGCTATGTTGCCTTGTTGACTTGAGAGTCTACATCAGGTTGGCTCAAAGAAAAGAGGTCAAGTGCTGCTGCATCTTCATCGACCCACCACTGACATCCTAATCACACACACACACACGCACGCACGCACGCACACACGCACGCACACACGCACACGCACACACACATACTCACACACACGCTCCCATGGTGAACACTCTCAAATACGTTAAGTGTCACATCAATCTTGTATCCGAGGTCACTCACATGACAAGGACCTTATTTCGATTATGATGATGAAAGTAAGCCGCCCCAGTCAGTTTATGATTGCATAGATGAACCACTGAAAGGTGAGGTAGGTCAAATGCAATGTAATGTGTCATAATACAATACTGTATCACAAATAGCATATGGTCAATGGGGGATATTCTCCAAAAAGCACAAATGCCTGTTCTTGCATCGGTGTTTGATGAAGGTTAAAAAGCCATGGTGTAAATTCGAATCAATAGTTGTACAAATTGAGGTTTAACCATCCCCAAATACTACAGTACATGCCTCAAAATTGCAGTCATTTTGGCAGTCAGACAGTCATCATGCATGATTAGGGTTGGGCATCATTTGAATTTGAGCGATTCCGGTTCCAAACTATTCTCGATTCCGATTCCTTTAGGGGGCTGCGTCAAAAACGTTTGCATGGTTTAAATAAAGGGTGTCCAAATAATGAACTTCCCTTTTCTTAGCAGCCTGCAGCATAGACTAAAATGAACATTTGACTCTATAACCAGTATCAATATCAAACCTATGAACTAAAAGGCAATGTCTGTGGAACCAACCCAATTGACTTAATATTCATTAATTAATGTTTCATCTAAAAGTTAAATATAGCATTGTTAAATTAATTATTTCGGACTGTTTCATCACGTCAAATGGTTTATATGTGCAAGTTTTAACTTGACTTCCTCTTTTAAGCTCGTAGCCTTTTATTTTGAAGGGTACGCACCGGAACTCAGCATTTTGGCACGAAAAGTAACTTCACATGGCACCAGTGATTTTTTATCTTTTTTTTAATGGATGGAACCAATTGCTATAAAACACTGATTCCTTTCCCTACCCACCGATGAGACAACGGTTAATGTTTGTCATCCTGTGAGACAACGTTTATGTGAATTTATGTGAAGCACGTCTTCATGCGCATTCTTCTTCGTTGGTTTTCACTGCTTCTTCTTCGTGGTGGAAGGACTGTAGGCATCGAAACTGGGAACCAAAATGTTTTAATTTGAACGGTTCCAGGAGAACCGGAACGTTAGTCCGGGAACCTGTTATTGCTGATGAACAGCAAAAAGCTAAACTTATGCCTGGATCAGACTCCAAGACAAATGTGGTCTTTTACGATTGCAATATGTCGTATCTCGGTCAGACACTAGCAACACTACACGACGTATTCAGATACCACCGTATCCCGTCTTTGACGATCACTCGGCTTTATCTTGTCAAATCAACCACTGTCAGAGAGGCGGAAAACATGTCATCGGTCAATGTGACCGGATACACCAGCGATGACAAAAAAAATGGATTGGGCCAATGTATTGTGTTGGGGAAAAACCAAAAAAATGAGGACAAATGTGTGGTGCTCATCACCGGTGCTCGGGAGAGAACGTCCATTCAAGGATTGCTTGAGGTAGGTTCACATACTTTTAATATGCTACGGCTCGCAAGCAGGCAACAAAACATTATGTAGCCTAGCAAACCAATGCTAGCACTAACGGTTGTACATAAACATGCCGGCATTCTGTTGAATCATGCTCTAACGCTTCGGTAAACATTGGTTTTTGGGCGTGAATAAATGTTGACAACGGCGACCAAATATGTTGAAAACAGCAAGCACAGGAGGCGAAGCGCCGGTCACAATACGCAATTCTATTGGTCGACGTCAAGGTGCGCTGTCAGAGGGTTGTCGTTGATATGTCACACTACATGGAACATATCCAAAAAAATCAAACAAAAACAAAATACTAGACTTTTCATTTTGGCGTCGTAGGGCTATCGTAGTGCCAAATCCTTGTTCGTGAATTATGTCACACTACAAGAAGTTTTGTCATTCCCCACAAATATGTCGGGCCCAATCTGGGAAATTGCCCGCGATACTGTAGTTTATCGGCCAATATCGGGGCTAAAATCCTGCAGTCTGTGTAATCTAGGTATAACCTGATTAAGGCAAAGATATGTGGTCAATTTAAATGCACAAAGTGCAATTCTATTTGTTTGATGTTTAGTTTGACAGTGAACTCCAACTGGGAGTGGCAATAAACAGCTTGAAACATCTTTTGAAGGTTTGTTCACTATCTGCCAAATTGCTACTTGTTGTGAAATTAAATGATTTCACTGTCACCATACAGCACTCAGATCTCGAGTTTTTTCTTTAAATTCAAATCAAAAAAAAAATGGAGTGAATGACGGCTCGTACATCGGAAAGCTTGTAAGTCCAGTCAGTCGTATACCAAGGCACGACTGTATTTGGCTTCTGTTATTCATTCGTTTATTTGTGTTGCAACGACAGAAATATGCCATTGATGGCAAGGAGAAAATGTATCATCATGACCACGTCTCTGTCCTGGCTGCTCAGTGCAATACTGTATGGCTAAAGCGACAATCAGTAATAAAATGAAACTGGAATGTACACCAAGTCAGCTGGGCTTAATGTGGGAAGAAACTCACCTCACAGCCACCCATTTATGACCCAATCCACCACACCTCATCCAAGTGACGGGGGGGACGTAATTTGTTTTTTGTTCACTGTACAGCAGCTTAACTTACTGTATTTTCACGATCATAAGGCACACTTAAAAGTCTTAAATTTTCTCCAAAATGGAAGGGGCGCCTTATAGTGCAGCGCACCTTATGTGTGCACCGAGTTCCAAAATCTGTAAATGTGACTTTAATGAGCGCTCCGCTTGACTGACTGGGAGCATTTCCTTCCGACACGCAGCTTATATAGAGGAAGGCGGACGTGACTGAGGACAGCATGCGGACATAAAGGGGGAAGGGTGCGCGTGACAGAGGACACTAAAGATACACCCCCAGTAGGTATATAGTTCAGGTATGTGCATCGGTTTGGCTAAGGACCCCCGAAAATGGCACCTACGAAGAGACACGCTTACGAAGCACAGTTTAAATTACAAGCTATTAGTTACGCGGAGGAACATGGGAATCGAGCAGCCGCAGCCACGAGAGAATTCAAGATCAACAAATCCATGGTTCGCAAGTGGAGGAAGCCGTAAAACGAGCTTCGCCAAGTCAAGAAGATGAAGCTGAGTTTCCGCAGAAAAAAAAGAAAAACAAAACGCACAAACAAGGCGAGGTGGCCCGAGTTGGAACTCGGGCAATGGATTAATGAGCAAAGAACAGCCAGGGTGAAGCGTCTCTACAGTCACCATTCGACTGAGTCCAATAACTCGGAGCTTCCATCATTCCGGGAGGCTTGACGAACCGCTGGACATTGGTGTAAACAGGGCGTTCAAAGTGAAGTTGTGAGCGGCGTGGGAGCCATGGATGACAGATGGCGAACACATCTTTACTAAGACTAGGAGGCAACGCTAAGGCGAGATACGCCACAATTTGTGAATGGATTGTGGGTGCTTGGGCTAACGTGTCTGATTGCACTGTTGTAAAAGCTGGCATCCTTTCTGAGGAGCCTCACGGCAACGAGACTGACTCCGACAATGACGAGAGAGAACCTGCCGTGTTTGATGGAGAACTTGCCCAGCTGTTCATTTCGGATATAGAAGATAAGGACTTTGATGGATTTGTGGATGAGGTTTGATCAAAAAATAACATGAGTACATTGTTAAATACTTCAATAAAGTACAACCGTACTCAGTTTTGCTCCCGCTGCCTTTTTAAAAACATTGTTTTAGCGTGCATGCATGCTACCGTATGTTTTAAGCTAGCGTATGCTTTACCATTCCTGCGCCTAATAATACAGTGCACCTTATGGTCGTGAAAATACGGTATTTAAAGCACATACGACAGGTAGGAATGTTAAAACCCACAATATATGAAGCCAGCTGCCTTTAGTAATTTCCTCCCTTCACTTCTGTTCACTCCATTTACATCACGCATCATCAAAGTGTAAGTCGTTTCAGTTTAGTTTCATTTCGTCTTCTTGCACAGTGGTTAACATTTTTATACACAAAGGAGTAAATATGAAAGAAATCTAAATTATGAGAAAACAGTCAAAAGCTGTGAATTATGTGAATAGTCATAATTCGGTGATCGCTTCAATAAATAATAATAGTATAATTGTTTGTATTTCTTTAGGCTGTGACCCTAATACTCATTCCTCTTTTTATGCTTACCAGGTATATGGAAGTCAAAATGGGGTATAGAAAATGGATGGTTGAATATTCGACACAATGAAACAAAACTGATTTGAAATTATAACAAAGTGGAAATGGCGTAATGTCCATTCATCCATCCATTTTCTGAGCCACTTATCCTCACAAGGGTCGCAGGAGTGCTGGAGCCTATCCTATATCTTCAAGCAGGAGGCGGGATACACGCTGAACTGGTTGCCAGCCAATCGCAGGGCACATACAAACAAACAACCATCTGCACTCACATTCACACATACGGGCAATTTAGAGTCATAAATTAACCTACCATGTATGTTTTTGGGATGTGGGAGGAAACCAGAGTGCCCGTAGAAAACCCCCAAAAAAACATGCAAACTCCACACAGGCGGGGCCGGGGATTGAAGCCGGGTCCTCAGAACTGTGAGGCAGATGGTTTAACCAGTCGACCACCGTGCCGCCTGGAGTAATGTCGCAAAAAGAGTTATGGTCGAATGGACATTCCACTACTTTTCATCTTATTTGGAATTCCCAAGTCGCTGCTGCTCTAAAGCATCTCTGTTATGTCTTGGATATGCAAAGAAGCCCAAAGGGCCAAAGTGTGCCTGCACGCATACCAAATGTCTGGCTCATTAAGGCGTTCTAATTACTATGTCACTTTGACATAAACACGGGGAGCTGAGCATTGGCGAAAATGGGCGGAAAAAAAAGTGCTGATCTGCTCAAAGAACATATTTTCTTTCTCTCATGTAATTTTGAGTTGACCTCCAGGATCCAGTTGAGTGCAGCAGGGGCAGGGAGTGTACCATTATGAGTGAATGAAAGTAGCATTAACTATAAAGGCAGGTCAACAGTGAGGGAGGTTTAATGAAGACAGATTAGGCACCCAAAAACAAAGACTGAGCTGAGGCTTGATGAAACATCTTCACATGAATTGGGGGTGACTCAGACTCACCCACCTTAGCAAAAGGTCCAGATGTAGCCAAGATAACGCAACATCCCAAGAACATTTCTTGCTTGTCAAGTACCCATCATGCACCAGTATTCCTGAAAGTCTGCACCAACCAGGGATTTTTTCATTTCGAGATTGAAAGCCTGTTTTTTTTAGACAATAATGAGGGAAAATAATTAGGTTAGATACATTTGAGTAGGATTGATTTGTTAAAAAATGATCACTGGAATGCTTCGGTGCAGAAAGAAGCAGTCAGCCTCAAAGATAAGATGCATGCATATTCATGTCCACCTATTACACATCATTTTATTTATTGCATCACTCATGGCTTTAAGACCTTTGAAAACAAGTCTGGTGATGATGTAGACCAGGCATTTAAAATTATTTTTTGTCGCAGACCACATTGTAGTTACGATTTCACAGGACAGTTATGATAGTGAAACCATCTAAATGTTTAATCGCCTCATCATATTATTATATATACACAACAAATTGAGGGATTATTAGTTCTGAAATCGGAAGACACAGACAATAGTTTGCTCAACTATGAGGTATTGTTCAAGTTACTATAAAAAGGGGTTTGGTAATAAAAACAAATATCTGACTGCTATTGTTTATTACGTGACAACTGTTTAGCAAGAATTGTGGAATTTTACACACAATTTGTTTTCTCGAACCACATAAAATAATGTGGCAGGCTGGATCTGGCTCCCTGGCCTTGAGTTTGACATCTATGATGTAAACGATAATGTAAAGGTTGTTTGCGTTTGTGAAGTATTAAAGGCTTTTTGTCTGGTCGGCGCAAACGCAGACTTTAGTGTGGACAGCTGATGCCGTATGCTGCCATTTTAATCAATGACAGCGGGACATTTTTTTTTTTTTTTAGCAAAATAAATTAGGGATTAATGGTTTTGCTGTGGTGTTGTGTTGATGTTAGTATGCAATGGTATATGATGGGAACAAAGGTATAATACCAATTTGTACAATGGGATTTGGTAACTCAAGCAAGAGGGCATTTTTTTTTTATTTCCTGAAAAGTTTTGAGTTTGGTGATGTGGGGATTCTGCCTGAGAGCAGTTATTTTTTCAAACAGCCAATATTTTTGTTTTTCGAAAATAGTGGCAACATCATGCCAGTCTTGTCACACAATGATATGCATTTACCTAATTTTGGTAAGCATGCGCAATTCCTCAGCCAAATGGGACCGATTTCTACAAGACTGAGCTACAATTGATTGACTTTATGATCCGCGGGTCGCGCTGGGGCAGCCAAAGAGCACAACATCCACTGACATTATCATAATCGAGATTGTCATATTTAAAGATTGCGTCCTAGGCGCTGGACTATCTTCACAATGCTATTTTCTCCGAGATTGACTCTTAAGTGCAAAATAAATAGGGGACAAGTGAAGCAATAGCATAGGATGTAAGCTCAAGGTCATACAAAACAAACACCAGGCACAGACTAATAGCAAGGCAGACATAGCTGGCGATGGAGACAGAAAACACAAGCATTCACACTGTACATGAACCACACACATGGTTTTATCTGACTACCTTTTGTTCATGTTCTATCAGCACTTGTCAGAGAAATGCATGTAAAACATTGCAGATTTGTATCACACAGCTGAATATGATGACAAAAGGTCCACATCAGCCTGCGTCAGTCTTGCAAAGGTCATTACAATGACATTTGCCTTTTCAGCGAGGATGAAAGCCAGAACTGTCAAGTCGCTTACCAGTCACATTTTACCATGTGCAGTAAATGTAAATGTAGTAAAATGGTAGGCAATGGGAATCATTCACTGAAAGAATAACGGCAGGTACATGCATATCTGAATTAATTAGGGGACTTGAGGTGACTTTTGGAAGACTCGCCAGCCCATTCAATTTGACAAAAAGCACACCGATTTGGTGTGACTCGGCCATAGATGAACGCTAAAATTGTGCAAGCATCAAACTAACACTGACAGTCCTCCATGTGAATGGAACGCTGGACTTCACTGCACAATGTTGTGCTGTGTGTTTTGCTTCTGCTTTTTCACAAGCCATTGCTCTCTGCTGATTAAGTTTGTCACTGTTGCAGCTGAGTGTTAATGCTGCTGTTCACACATGCCAACCAAATATAATTTACGAGAGCTGCCCCCAGCTGCAACCAGATCAAGACAGTGCATGTCTAACTGCTAAATAGTCACTTTTTGGACCATGCAACTGCAGGCATGAACAGAAATGTGTAAACTCTCCCAAAATGACAAACAAGTGAAATTAAAGTCAAGCCCACGTGAATTTGTTCTTTTCAAAGTCTGCACGAGTCACTATAATCATTAGAGATGCCTGTTTGAAAAACATGTCTGCCCAGAGAGCAGAAGGGCAGAGCCTGAATCAGTCCAGGCATGCGTTAACACAAAGTGGCGTCTCCGGCAGTGCACATAGCAACGTAATTAACACACACACACACACACACACACACACACACTCCCTGGCACAACCACACGCATATTAGTATGCTTGTAGATGCTAGCAGGTACTACATTGCTGGTTAAATGCATAAAGATGGTCTTCGTAGCCTTTACACAACATGCATGATTGCTTATCTGGACTTACAGTGAGTGGCAAGCTTGCATCCTCCATGTGAATGCACAAGCCAGCTATGTAGAGCGCACAGGATCCCTCTCTCAGACATGCCCACTATGAGACCAGAATACTAACTAAGAAAATGCTGGCTGAGTCTGAACACAGCAAGACTGCATAACTAAAAGCACAGAACTGAATCTTTCCACGTGATCTTTTTAAATGGGATTTTGGAAACCCACAAAGTTGAAAAAATATAATATATTGGCGCTGGATCATTGCCATGACCAAAGAAATGAATTGAGGACTTTAACAGAGGCAAATTCATCATCCCTTAAAATCATATACCCCAAAGTGTATTTGAACAGCGTAGGAAATGACATCACAGCAATCATATTGGACACTTCTTGGTGATACTATGGCATCATTGCCATATCGTTGCTTTTCTGTTCTCCCCTTGATTTTCTTGTAGAAAAGGTCCCCCCTGCAGGCCCTGTAAGTGTTTAAATTGAGAGGAGAAAAAAAATAAAAAATAAAAAATAAAACAAGCTGGAATGTTAGATATTTTAGGAGGGTGGATCATAACAACATTGTGAATAAGCTTCCAGGATATGTGAGTATCATCAGTTATCGGTTGATCTAAAAGCATCTTCACCTCCTCCGACAGGACATGTGAGCCTGGTCATGTGACCAAGCATCCCATAATCATAGAGTTCAGTTCTAAACAACTTGACCTTCCTTGTCATCACTCACACCTGCTGTATTAATGTCACACTATTATGATAATTACAAGCCCTTGCCGCGGTTTAAGGGTTTATCCCGGCGGTCTGTGCTAACAGATGTGGAATGAAACCATGCGGCGTGTACATTACTACTAATGAAGAGCCGCAAGCTTAGCAAAGGAATTAGTGATCCGACAACATGACTGACCTTCCAAGCACCAAAAAAAATTAAATTAAAAAAAAAAAAAAAAAAAAAAGAAAAAGCCACAAACTCACCCAAAATCATACTGCCTGCTGGCCCTGGGTCGTCCAATGGCCTCCGTCTCTGAGTCCTTTAGCCAAGGGACAAATACCTCCAAAGTCCTTCCTCAGAGTCCCCCCTTCACATTCCAGGAGGAGGCAACTCAGAGAGACTGATGTGAGGAGAGTCAACTGCTGCTGCGCATGCCGTCCGCTATGCCTGCACTCTCCAGGTGAAAAGCGAAGTGTGTGCATGTGAGTCAGAGAGAGAGAGAGAGAGAGAGAGAGATAGAGAGAGAGAGAGAGAGAGCAGGGGTGGCTCAGGTAAGCCTGAGGACACTATGAAGGGGTTTATTTGCAAAGGGGAGCAAGAGAGAGAGGAGAGTCAGGAGGAGGTGGGGGAACCCAAAGTGAGGTAACCAATCAGAGGGGGAGACTCCACAGCCAAGATCTTCTTCTCCACATAGTAGCCAGGAGGGATTTCAGTGATCTCCAAGAAACAGCTGACAAACAACTTCTTCCCAACTATCATTTCAGTAGATGCTTCGTGGGTGTGCTTTAAATCTTCAGTGTGCTTTAAAGACACACACACACTCTCTCTCTCTCTCTCTCTTTCTCTCTCTCTCTCTCTCTCTCTCTCTCTCTCTCTCTCTCTCTGTAAAAACACACTCCCTTCCACAGCTCTGTTTCTTCTTTTTGGGGTTGTGTATAACCCAGGGGCTTCACTCTGATTGGTGGCAGCCACCACCAATGGGAGCCACAGCCGACACTTGTCATCATGCAAAGTGGAAGTCATGAAAGGAGAGAACGAGCTTTACTGAGAACTCTGTCTCCTCCCACCAGTTTCTGACATTCATTTCCCACAATCCCCCGTCCCCTTACACACATACACATGCACACACACATATACACACACACACACACACACACACGCACACATCACCTCCCTGCGAGCTCTTTGATTGTCACTTCTGTTTATTGTAATTGCTGTTCACCGACACCTCTCCTTTCTGTGTTGTTTAACGTGGTGTGTCTGTGGACTTGCCAAAGGATTAACCTTTTCTCTATTTAAATCTTCGCTTACTGTTTCTCTTAACCTACTCAGGCAACGTCACAGTACCTGTCCAGGCAAGAAGGGGAGATGGGCATGTGAAAAGGAAAGCTAAAATGGAAGGCGAGTGAGCAGAGGAAGCAGTAAGAAGGGGGGGAGGCAGAGATTAGACTAAATCCAACGCGACAGAGGAATGAAGAGATGTGGAGTGACAGGACGAGAGGTTGCAAAGCGGAGGCAAAGTCACGGGAGAAAGGCTGCAGAAAATGAAACGTTGTGCAACAGAATGTAGGCTTGGACTAATTGAAGCGGAGGCTCTCAGCAGTTGTCTTCGCACCAAGAACCACCACTCACTCCAACAACAGGGCAATTGACATGCTCTGTCTTCAGTTTCGCAATGAAGAGGAATCACAAACTGAAGCAAAGCGGGGTACCTTTTGAAAAGCACACTGGCACAATGTTACTTGCAAAGCTCAGCGCATTAAGAGAAGGCTTAACAAAGCTGTCAAAAAATTAAGCCCCTGGGCGAGCGTGCTTGGAAACGCAAAGATACAAACACGTGAGCCTGGGGCTGTAGAAAATGCTGCCTGATGTTCACAGTGCCTCCTCTCGTCCTGCATGCTCCCTCACTCGCTTCTCTATTAGCCAACCCCATCAGTGATAAACGCCGCTCTACCCCACCCTCCTCACCCTCCCAGGTGGCGGCAATGAGTCACTGGGTGCTGGAGTGAATACCAAGAAGTCTTCATGACAACTTCAGTTGTATGCATACACTGAGGTCAAGGGAGGAAAGTCAATGGGCACTACAAGAGCCATGTGATTACTCCCAGTGTTGGATTTATCTTACCCAACATTATAATGAATAGACACAAAAGGAATGAAGACGCTGGTCTCTTTACTCATGAGGAGGGCGCATGGGAGATTGTTCAGGTTACAGCCTCTCAACACGCTCAAAACAATCTCCCCCGTCGCTCCGACATTTATTTGAAAATAGGAGGGTTTTACAAGACATAATGTTCTAAGCACTAAGACACAACATAAATCATGGGAAACTTACGGTCGAGGGTCCAAATGGGACACTCGTTATTTGTTCGCCGATTATCATGTTGTTTTGTTAGCCCCTTTCGCAACAGTATCGTTGGGATTTCTCATCTTGTGTCTTTCGCACGGACACAACACAAAACATGGGACCAGACCAACACCTGTCACGTCCCCGACCACATCCGATCATGTCCTTGGTCAAGGCCCCCTTCCATCGGATGATGCTGAGTCCTCTTCTTGAAGGCGAGACATCTTTCTTTCTAAACATTGTCCATAATACTAATGCAAGCTACAATGCAAATACTAATGCAAGCTAAGCAAATAAATGATAACTTCTAAAATATATCTAACACCCAGCCAATCGGCACAGAAGGTCATGTTAACAATGGAAAGGTCATTATGATGAAACAAAAGCAAAGAAAAGTGTAATATACTGGATATCGTTACAATGTGGGTGCTTTAAGATAAGAGTTTAGTTTTTTCAATAAACATAATAATATATTTTTTAAAGCACTGCAAAACTGTTCAAGCACAAAGGCACACAGATCCACCATTCTGCAGGGCCATGCAGCTGAACAGGACAGGTTTAAAAAAGTTAATTTTGTTCTGTGACCACATTCTGCTCCAGCCTCCCTTAGAAAAAAAAATAAAAAATAATTACTTCATTGTGGCTCCTGGCCACCGCAGGGCAGTGTACTGCAGTCACATACAAACGAACAAGGCTTTGACAACTACTGTAAATGACTAAAGAACTGTATTTCTTTTTTCTAGTGTTTGTCGATGTGTGTTTCTGCACCATTTGTGTTTAAATATTCGTTGCTTAAAGCGTTATACTGTAACACTGCCACATTCTCACTATTTGTTAGCTTGGCATTTTACATCGTTTGTTAGCATTAAGCTTAGCGGATTTTAGCATGTTATGTGGTCATTTTAAATGCATGTGTAATTCTCTTTGTTATATGTTTAGTTTGACAGCAAACTTCAACTGAGCGTAGCATTCAGCAGCTTGAAGCCACTTTTTAGAAGAATTGTTCACTCTGCCAAACTGCTGTTTGATGTGAAGTGGGTTGAGTTCACTGGCACCATGCAGCGCTCGTCTCTCAAATTTCTGCTCGTAAGTTAAAGCAACAAAAAAAAAATTGGCCAAAAGACGGCTCATATTTGGAAAAACTCATAAATCAAGTAACCACTGTATTATGAATCGCTACCAAAGTAAAGGTTCTTTTTCTATACATGTACAGTACTGTAATAATAACATTAGTATTAATATTTCAGTGAGTACTATTTGGGATTATCTGACATGAGATCAAGTTGTCACCACCCAAGGAACCAAGTGTTAACATGTAGTATAATAAGAATACAGTGAGTAAAAATACAGTGAAGTACAGTGCCAAAGTGCCATTTTTATATATGACATGGCTTTGCCCTGGGCAGAAAAACAACAAATAATGGAGGATGGTTTTACAAAAAAAATATCCAGAAATAGGCGAGCTTGTAAATGTCAAACCATGAATATGTGACATCAACTCCCAACACCATCAAGATTTCGCAATCGATATTCTTTGCTATATTGTCATATTTGTTTTACTTGTCAATTGACTGGGTCATAATTTCTGCAGAATGTTAAAAACAATTGTTCCTGTTGTACAATAGATCCACTGAATATATTCCAATTTGAAGACTGAAACAAGCAAAAGCAAATTGATCAAAAGTCACGGGTGAAGGTCTCTCTCTGGGCTTGTGTGTCAGCACAAAAGTTGCGGTAGGGTTTCCTCATTAGTTGTGTTGCTATCAATAATTCAGAGACGGTCCTTGTTGGCGTTCAATGGTCCTAGTGCTAATGTGCTGTCGGGTCAACGGGGGCCTGGGGTCCAGTGCCACTTTAATGAATGTCATGATGAGAAGGTGAAATAGAAGCATGGAGAGCCGATGTCACCAATGGACAAGCGCAGTGAGAAGAGCTGGGCTGGGGGGAGACGGAGGTGGGCTGGAGGCCTCCGGGCAGATGACAGATGGCGTCATTGGACAGTTATAGTACAGTATGTGAGCGCAGGGACAAGGTGAGGGAATTGGGTAATTAGGTCTGTTTGTTCGCAAGTGGTTAAGAATCAGTTCTTCTGGCAATGATGTGATGACCTCGTGGGAGACGCATCATGAAACCACAGAGAGAACATTTTCGATGAATAAAATATTGCCAGGCGGCACGGTGCACCACTGGTTAGAGCATCTGCCTCACAGTTCTGAGGATCGGGGTTCAATGGGTGGGTTTTCTCCGGCCACTCCGGTTTCCTCCCACATCCCAAAAACATTCATGGTAGGTTAATTGGCAAGTCTAAATTGCCCGTAGGTGTGAATGTGAGTGCGAATGGTTGTTTGTTTGTATGTGCCGTGCAATTGGCTGGCAACCAGTTCAGGGTGTACCCCGCCTTCTGCCCGATGATAGCTGGGATAGGCTCCAGCACGCCCGCGACCCTAGTGAGGAGAAGCGGCTGGATGGATGGATGGAATAAATTGCCATTGTCCAACCTGTGCAGTCTTCAGGGACTGATGTCACAATATTGTCATGACAATGACAAATGACTTTTCAAAGGCCATCAGAAGAATGGAATTTAATCATTTTCACATGCTACTTTCTCTGACTCAATTACTGGAATGACAAACACCTGCAGTTACTCTAATTGGGAATAAATCGCCTTAATTGTTTTCTGGTTAGCATTTTATCTTTTTTTTTATATCACCATCAGGTGCAGGTTGGAGTTGGAGGTGCCTGTGAGTCGACAACCTGTTACAACAGTTTCGCTACCTTTCTCCTTCATTTGTACTTTTAACCCTTTTTATTTTATTTTTTATTTTTTTTACCATTTAGCATTCCTTTTGCGTCGTGCTAAACCTAAACAGTTTACCCTATTACAGCATTTTAGCCTCATTATTTTTTTTTAGAAATACATCAGTTGCAGACTGCAAACAAACAACTGTAACTTGCAATTGTTTGTTTACAATCAAATTTCAGCTGCTGCAGCCAACACATTTGACTTCATACAGGCTGTGATTCCAGCATTACAATTTCAGCATCCAGGCACCCTCATACTTAAGGGAGACTTCCTCAAAAAACAACATCACACATGCAGACTGCACAACGAAAGAGAAGGGAGCTCTTCTTGTATAGGTAAATTAGAAAATCCCATGTAATATTATTTATTTTGTTTCATGTTTCATCTTCAATCTTTTGCATAGCGCTTTGCTACAGCCACTGGTGTATTTTCTTTTGTTTGTTTGTTTTTGTTTTTCGCGGTCCATAAATAAAGTTGAGTTGAGAGAGCTGAGGTTGTGTGTATACGTGCAATAAGAAGCACAATGTAGTGTGACCTTCAAGGACAATTCCTCTTATTTTTGCTCAAAATTACCTCTTCGCCAATTAACTTTATTTGTAACAAAGAGTCTTGACCATAAGACTATTGATACGGAAAGTGATGTAAAGTAATTTTTGAACCTGGTAATGCTAATTTCAGAGTGTCTGTGTTAAGCATTGTACCAAAGTAAACAAGCATACATACAGTATATACTAAAGGGAAAATTGACTCAATTCTAAGTTCCTTGGGTGCTGATTGATTATTAACTAAGCTTTGCTGCCCTCTATTGTTGGGCCAATGATAACATTTCAGTAAATTAAAAACAAGTACATACATACATCAAGTTCCAGAAAGTAAGAAGTTATCTAATGTGATGCTTATGTTTGAAACAAAGAACCAGTAATGTGATTTGATGTACTGTGCTGGTTGCCTTATAAACAGAATCCAAATAACCTGGGGACAACCTTGTCACAATGGGAACTGTTTTAATTGCAGTGTTGCGTATGAGTCAACGATGTAGTGCCATAAGCGCAGGTGTGTAGTAATGCGATACATTTACTCCGTTACATTTACTCAAGTAACATTTTCCATAAACTGTACTTGTCAGGGTACTTTAAATGCACCGTTGAGGATTTATGTGAAGATTGATCGATACTTTTACTCCGTTACAATGATTAACATGTCGTTCACTACTTTTATTTATTAATTCTATTTTTAGACTTCATCTTCGACTTCTGCATGGGCCCCCGTTGCGCCAATCAAACAGGATCACTAATTTCATTTGACTCCAATTCACCAATCAGATGACACAAGGCAGTCACATGAGCATGACGTAGCCTTAGTGAGCCAATCAAAATTACTCATTTATCACCAATCAGACGACACAAGGCATTCACATGACCGCGCACGTAGCCTTCGTGAGCCAATCAAAATGACTCCTTTTGGGGTTAAAAAAACCAACCGCACGACTGTGTTTATTTTACAGACTCTAAAAAACAACAACTTTATCATGCAGCTCTTAAATTTGTGACTGCCCAAACTTGGATATTTCAGCCCACTTATAACTTGAGAAAACACAGCAGCAAAGCAGATGTTTCTATTGTTGTTTTGGCAGTGGAGATGGCAACATTAGCACTATCCCTATGTTGTCGCACAGTACACACACAAAAGGTCTGTTCAGCAAACACAATCTTCATTAAGTCATTTAAGCGAATAAAGCAAATAATGTTTCTGTCGGGCCCAATGAATGTGTTGTTGGTTTTTGGGCAGTTAAAAATTTAAATGGTGTGTTGACTCCCATATATTATTATTTTTTTATTTAATTTGATGTTCACGCGGCGGCACGGTGGCCGACTGGTTAGAGGGTCAGCCTCACAGTTCTGAGGACCCGGGTTCAATCCGCGGCCCTGCCTGTGTGGAGTTTGCATGTTCTCCCCGTGCTTGCGTGGGTTTTCTCCGGGCACTCCGGTTTCCTCCCACATCCCAAAAACATGCATTAATTGGTGACTCTAAATTGCCCGTAGGCGTGACTGTGAGTGCGAATGGTTGTTTGTTTCTATGTGCCCTGCGATTGGCTGGCAACCAGTTCAGGGTGTACCCCGCCTCCGGCCTGATGACAGCTGGGATAGGCCCCAGCACGCCCGTGACCCTAGTGAGGAGAAGCGGCTCAGAAAATGGATGGAAGGATGGATGGATGATGTTCATCCTCTGCTTTTATAAAAAAATAATAATAATAAAAAAAAAAAAGAAATCTGAAGTTACTCACAAGTTACTTTTCACTTGAGTAGTTTTTTCATTGAGTACTTTCTTACTCTTACTCAAGTAAATATTTGGATGACTACCTTTTACTTTTGAGTCATATTATTCGAAAGTACAACCCCAATTCCAATGAAGTTGGGACGTGTTAAACATAAATAAAAACAGAATAGAATGATTTGCAAATCATGTTCAACCTATATTTAATTGAATACACTACAAAGACAAGATATTTCATGTTCAAACTGAAAAACTTTATTTATTTTAGAAAACAATCATTAACTTAGAATTTTATGGCTGCAACACATTCCAGAAAAGCTGGGACAGGGTCATGTTTACCACTGTGTTACATCACCTTTTCTTTTAACAACATTCAATAAACATTTGGGAACTGAGGATACTAATTGTTGGAGCTTTGCAGGTGTAATTCTTTCCCATTCTTGCTTGATGCACAGCTTCAGCTGTTCAACAGTCCGGGGTCTCCGTTGTCGTATTTTACGCTTCATATTGCGCCATAAGGTCTGGACTGCAGGCAGGCCAGTCTAGTACCTGCACTCTTTTACTACGAAGCTACGCTGTTGTAACACGTGCAGAATGTGGTTTGGCATTGCCTTGGTGAAATAAGCATGGGCATCCATGAAAAAGATGTTGCTTGGATGGCAGCATATGGTTCTCCAAAACCTGTATGTACCTTTCAGCATTAATGGTACCTTCACAGATGTGCAAGTTACACACAGCGCCATACCATCACAGATGCTGGCTTTTGAACTTTGCGTCCATAACAGTCCAGACGGTTCTTTTCCTCTGGCCCGGAGGACACAACGTCCCCAATTTCCAAAAACAATTTGAAAGGTGGACTCGTCGGACCATAGAACACTTTTCCACTTTGCATCAGTCCATCTTAGATGAGCTCGGGCTCAAAGAAGCCGGCGGCGTTTCTGGGTGTTGTTGATGAATGGCTTTTGCTTTGCATAGAGTTTCAAGTTGTACTTACGGTACAACGGCTGAACTGTATTTACTGACATTGGTTTTCTGAAGTGTTCCTGAGCCCATATGGAGATATCTTTTACACATTGATGTCTGTTTTTGATGAAGTGCCGCCTGAGGGATCGAATGTCACGGGCATTCAATGTTGGTTTTCAGTCTTGCCGCTTATATGCAGTGATTTCTCCAGATCCTTTGAACCTTTAGATCATATTATGGACCGTAGATGATGACATCGCTAAATTCCTTCGAATTGTACGTTGAGGAACATTGTCCTTAAACTGTTCGACTATTTTCTTATGCACTTGTTCACAAAGAGGTGAACCTCGCCCCATCTTTGTTTTCTTTTATACCCAATCATGGCACCCACCTGTTTCCAATTAACCTGTTCACCTGTGGGATGTTCCAAACAGGTGTTTGATAAGCATTCCTCAACTTTCTCAGTCTTTTTTGCTACCTGTCCCAGCTTTTTTGTAACGTGTCGCAGCCATAAAATTCTAAGTTAATGATTATTTGCTAAAAACAATAAATTTTGTCAGTTTGAACATTAACATTCTTTGTAGTGTATTCAATTAATTATAGGTTGAACATGATTTGCAAATCATTTAATTCTGTTTTTATTTATGTTTAACACAACGTCCCAACTTCATTGGAATTGGCGTTGTCACAGTACTCTTATTTGAGTACAATATTTGGCTACTCTACCCACCTCTGCATAAGAAAATTTACATTTCTACATAATACAGATTATAAAACCCAATCGAGGGAACATAGAATTTTTCCATCCATCATCCATCCTTCACATTCTTTCCTGAAGGGGAGACACCAGGTCAATCTCCACTTACTACAAACTACTGAAGTACTGGTATGTACAAGTCAAATGCAGTGTCAAGAGGCAACTTGTGCTCCAGTCATATATCAAGAACTTTCGGCAGATACTGTATGGTAGTTTGTCTTTACTCTGCATGTGTGGTGTGATGTAAAGGTTTGATGTTGATACAAAGTGCACACTGAGGTCATACATCTTGGCTGCGGGGGTCTCTTGGCACTGCAGTGGTGAATTTAGAGCCTGTCTACTACGGTCGAAGGTGAGAGGGGGCCAGGCGAGCAGCAGCAAGCAGCATAGTTGCACTTTCCCTCATCGTGTGCAAGTGTGTGTGTGTGTGTGTGAGACTCCTTCCTGTTTAAAGCCCTGCCTTCATACATGTTTGACTATACATCACTAGACAAAATAGATTGCAACTCAGTGTGTGTGCGCAGAACATAAAGTAGCTATTTTTTGGGTTTTTTTTGTATTGTTTTGTTGTTGGTTTTTACTTTATGTGATGTTAGATAGACAGAATTAAGACAATTTGGTCAGATACATCTTATGTAACTTTATATTGTAATCTATAAAGCCATAAAAACAGTAGTAATGACTTATTTGATTGAAAAAGTACAAACATGCAATGAGAATTTCACTTGTTGACTAATGTTTTTTTCCGGGTACTCTAAAGTTCCTCCCATATTAAAAAAACATAGGGTATATCTTAGGTTCATTGAAGACTAAATTGTCCTTAGCTGCGAATGTGAGTCTGCATTATTTTTGTCTATATGTGCCCTGTGACTGGCTCAAAGTCAGATTTCCAGCTCACGTGCGACACTAATGAGGAGAAGCGCTATATACAATGAGTGGATTTTTTTGGTATCGTTTTCTTGCTAAAGTCATATTAGTGTCATACTGTATAATTTCACTCTTGTTGGGAGGGGAAAAAATAATGATCGAACATGACTTATTATCCTGTCAAATAATGAGCTTGTCATGGTAAGCTTCATTAAGACTTTGCATTAAATATTACAGGTGAGTTGCTTTAGTGTGAACAAAAGGGGCCAGTCCAGGTTCACCTTGAATTGGGCCGAGTCTGCACTGCATGCACGTCTGACATTTGAGCGTATCAACTTCCAGCCATGACAGATAAACATCACTCTGCATTTAGACTATTGATCCCGTATGTGCAGGAATCACCCATAGGTGCACAGTTTGTTCCCAGTGGTAATGACGGCTTTGTCCAAATATAGTGTGTACTGTATAATAAGTGATTTTTTTTTTTTTTTTTTTTTTGTATTTCAAATAGAAAGTAGATGCTTTAAGCAGGAGCATAGCACCAAATTCATAAGCCTCCTGAGAGCCCCCACCCCCACCGCAACGCACCCTAAACCAATATCCACCCCCCTATTATTGGTCAACAACAGCCAGTCTCAGATTTGTATTTCTTATTTCTATGATTTTGATTTTTCTATTACATTCCACATCTCGTTTCTAGGAATTTTATCTTTGACTGTTTTTGCTTCTTTAATTTCTGTCGCATTAATCATGTTAACCCAGATTAATCACACTTTTTCCAACTTTACTTTAACCACAGACGGTTACCTAAAGGTGATAAGGTCAGTAAACAGGTCAATGCTTACACCAGTGCAAAAATGGGGAAAGATACTCCAAACTGGTGTACAAGTTTCAGTTAAAAAATCACCCCGATGAACTCTCTTTTCATCAAATTACAAGTATAAAATGCCATGTCAAAGCAAAACACATTTTTGAAGCAGCCGCTAGCAAGAACTGAAATGACAATAAAGTTCTATTCTATTCTATTCTATTTACTGAGTCACTTATAGTAGTTGTCAAAGTCTTCTTCGTTTTCCCTCCTCCAGGTGGCAAAGTAGCACATACCAGAAGGAGCCGCAATGAATGAATTATGATGCAGTAACTGTTTACTTCTTTTACATTATATTTAATTACAGTATGTTATTGATGTATGTTTTATAAAGTACATTATTAGAAAGTGCTATTTCACCGTTTAAAAGGATACATTACAAAAATTTAGATTTTTTTTGGGGGGTGGGGGGTGGAACTGATTAATGGGGAATTAATATTTGAGATTTGAGACACACTGAACACACACAGAAGTCAGGTGAGTGAACAGTAACTTTCTTTTTGGATCTTGCTTCATGCAATTCATTCATTACAATGTGCGTCCCAAGACTTGTCCATACAGTGTAAGCATTTAACTTAAAGTTAATATTGTGGTTATTATTATTTCTTCATCAAAACATGACTGAAGAGATTCTATATTGAATGCAGGGTTTAAAATATTGATGGGTGTGTGTACCCTAGTGGGTGTGTGGTCTGCCCACAGAGAAGAAGAATGTTGAAGTTGACTGTCACACTCTAACACCTTTATGACATTTTTACGCCAACACACTGGAGAACAGGACATCTTTCTTTTCCAAGTCCATTCGGATCACACGCTTGCACCAAATTCTATTTCATTTTGTTCAAGTAATGTCAATGACTGGCATACCCATATGAGTAGACCTCACACACACTGACGTCATGAATTTTACATAGTTTAATTCAAAAGCGTCGCACACGCACACACACATACTACTTTATGTCTAAGCATGCATACAGTTATATCACATCAATTAATTTTTATGTTTCCACCACTTTATAAACATACAAACATTCTTTGAATTCTCTAAATCAGTGATTCTTAACCAATTTGCTATGAGAGCTCATTAGGGGTGCCGTGGGAAATTACATTTACTCGTCATTTGTTTATTTATTATTATTTAATTATTATTTATTAATTACAAATCTGTCTTTGTTGTTCTATCGATCCCAGCGACAGGCAGAACAATTAAATGCTGGCAGAAGGTACACTATGTTAATGACCACCTCATTCGTTCAACAGAATAATAATTTTGAGTTCAACCAAACAGGCTCATATTGACTAAATTGTAAGTAAATTGAGACAAAAATCATAATTATTTCAGTATTCATAGTTTTTCTTCGGCGGTCTGCTGTGAGATTTTTCCAAATGGGTGCCTTGGCTTAATAAAGGGTAGGAAACCAGGCCCCACAGGCTACACACCACAGCATTGTCCTTAGCTTTATCCCAACAATATGACTCTGGAAACACAATTTGTGTCCTGAAATACAATCCATCTTAACACGTTTAGCTTTTGCATAGAGAGTAGTCAAGATAATTTCACATGTAGGGAAGTGTACTTGAGAAAAGTGTTCCTTTCTTACCTGCACCCCACATTGATTGCCCGTCAGCTGCACTTCCTGAGTGAATCAAATCTCCCGCACTGGAGAGTCACCATAAGAAGCATCTAACTCCTCTGTGGAACTCTTTCTTGCATGAACTAGTCAAAATACGCACCACAGAGATCTTGTTGTCATTCTTTTGAAAATATTTTGAGGCCGGCACAAGGAGAGTATATCCTTACGCCTATGATGGCAATGAGACCACAAACATATTGGAGCTCTCACCTCCCCTCCCTCATTTGCTTGCTCTCCCTCATTTATTTTTTCTCAGCTCTCTGTGAAAAAAGTCTACAGCAGACCATTGCGAATGTTAGACGAAAAAGAAGGGTGCAGGGTGAGATGTCCGTCAGGGAGACCAGGAGGAGTGAAAGTGTCATATGTCAATGAAGACAGGCATGAGGAGTGACACTGAAGTTGGACGTTTGGTTATGCAGCATATTTTTTCAAGTTCTTCCACATCCTGCTGGTAACTCCCTCACAATAATTTTTATTAATACACATCAGAGCTCGGGACATCAGAGCTTCGATCCCTCAGGCGGCACTGCATCAAAAATTGACATCAAAGTGTAAAGGATATCACCACATGGGCTAAGGAACACTTCAGAAAACCAATGTCAGTAAATACAGTTCGGCGCTACATCCATAGTGTGACTTGAAACTCTACTATGCCAAGCAAAAGCCATTTATCAACAACACCCAGAAACGCCACCGGCTTCTCTGGGCCCGAGCTCATCTAAGATGGACTGATGCAAAGTAGAAAAGTGTTCTTTTGAGTCCACCTTTCAAATTGTTTTTGGAAATTGTGTAAGTCGTGTCCTTCAGGCCATGTGTGTGGCACAATATGAAGCGTAAAATACGACAACGGAGACCCCGGACTTTTTTTTTTTTTAATGTGATCCATGTAATTCCTGCCGCCAAGCCAGCCGCCTGTCCTCACCACTGCCTGCCACCTGTCCACACCGCCAACTGCCAACCCACCTAGGACCACCGCCATTACCTTTAATCAATAAACTATTCATCCTTTCACATCTGCCTCCGACTGCTCTTGGATCCAGCCACTCTCTATTTGTGTGAGAATACTTCAGCCATTATGGACCCAGCAACTCCGGAGGCACTAATGAACGCACTCACTCTCCAAGGAGCCCACATAGGAAAACAAGAAAAGAGTCTCCAAGAACTCAGGGAATCCCTACACTCCCTCACACAACAGGTATCCCTTTTTTCTTCAATGATGCTAGCTAACCCTCCACCTGTAAGTACGCCTTCCGAAGCCCGCAGCCTCAGCGCCACCATATCTCCTGTATAAAGAACCTCATGTTCCGCCGCCGGAGCCCTACTCCGGGGACCTAGGTGCATGTAGCCAGTTTCTACTCAATTGCTCAACCATACAGTTATCCCACCGAACAATCCAAAGTAGCGTATGTCACTAACCTCCTGCGTGGCAAAGCAGCTAAATGGTCCATTTCCTTATGGCTAAACTCCTCCCCGGTACTCCACTCATTCAATTCCTTTTCCGATGAACTTCGTAAAGTGTTCGATCATTCCGTTCAGGACAAAGAAGCTACCAGTCATTTCCTCACACTCACGCAGGGCGCTAATTCTGCAGAGGAATATTCCGATAACTTCTGGATATTGGCGGGTGAATGTGAGCGGGATGACGTGGCACTTCGGGGGATTTTTTCCAATGGCCTTTCCGAGCACCTCAAGGATAAGCTAGCAGTCCGGGACAAGCACTCCTCTCTCGAGGATCTTATCGGCCTTTCCAGCCGTCTGGATAACAGACTGCGAGAGCGTACACGAGAGAGGGGGGTTCGCTCGCGCAAAACCCTCCCACTAAGAGCTCTGCGCCGTCAGCTTCATACCCACCTCCCGCACAGTCTTCCGCCTTTCCGTCACTCCCCGTAGCCACTGAAGAGCCCTTGCAAGTTGCTAAGACACGGTTAGATCCACAGGAGGGTCATCGTCGTATCGTTCAGTGGCTGTGTATCTACTGCGGTCAAACCGGTCACTTTATTTCCTCATGTCCCCCTCCGGCCAAAAGATTAGGCTCACCGCAACATGAGAGCGTTGTGGTGAGCCAAACCTCCATCCCCTCAAGCTCTCCTTCTCGCCTGACCGTTCCCGCTTGCATTATAGTTTCGGCTCTTAACAGCCCCATCACTGCCCTGATTAATTTCGGTGCCAATGACAATTTCATTCATGAAGCCATAATTCATCAGCTCCAAATTCCTCTCCAACTGCTTCCGTCACCGAAGAAGGTCACAGCCCTGGATGGCCGTATCATTTCCGCTGTTACCCACCAAACTGTGCCATTCACCTTGCTTATTTCAGGAAATCACTGTGAAAATATTTCCCTTTTTGTTATCCCATCTCCTGATGCCCAGTTAGTCCTTGGAATTCCCTGGCTTAAAAGACATAACCCCACCAGAGACTAGACACACTTAGCCATCACCGGATGGAGCCCTGACTGCCACTCACACTGCCTGCTCTCAGCTATACCTCCTTCTGGTACACCACCACCCTCTTCTGTGCTCATTGACCTCTCCGGAGTCCCTGGAGAATATCATGATCTCTCTCCGGTATTTCGTAAAGACCTGGCCATTTCTCTAGGGGCTGTCCTCTCGCAGCGGGACCCAGAAACTGCACCCCTGTGCCTTTTTTTTCCCGTCGTCTGTCCCCTGTCTAGAGGAACTACAATGTCGGCAACCGAGACCTACTGGCCATTATATGGGTCTTGGAAGAGTGGATGCACTGGTTGGAGGACTGAACAACCATTTATCATTTGGACCAACCACAAGAATCTCGCTTACCTCCGTTCCGCCAAACGCCTTAACCCCCAACAAGCTCGCTGGGCTCTCTTCTTGAGCAGGTTTAATTTCAATCTCTCCTTCCGTCCTGGGTCCAAAAACGGCAAACCTGATGCCCTGTCTCGACTTTACTCACTCCCCACCAGCCCTGACAAACCATTCTTCCTTCCTCGTGCTTCGTTGGTGCTGCCACTTGGCAAATCGAACTGGTGGTTAAGGAGGCCCAAAAAACTCAAGACTGGGCCTCCAAACCGTCTGTTCGTACCAGATTCTGCCCGCTCTGACATTCTTCAGTGGGCTCATACCTCCAAACTCACCTGTCATCTTGGCATCACCTGCACCATTCAGTTCATCCGGCAGCCTTTCTGGTGGCCCAGCCTTGTTCAAGACACCCGGGAGTTCGTCCAAGCCTGCTCCGTCTGTGCCCGAGGGAAGTCTTCACACCTGCCCCCCAGCTGGGCTGCTGCGTCCATTGCCTATCCCTAGCCGCCTTGGTCCCATATTGCTCTGGACTTCATGACCGGTCTACCTCCTTCTGAAGGTAACTGTCATTCTCACCATTGTCGATCGTTTTTCCAAATCTGTCCATTACATACCTTTCTCCAAGCTACCATCCGCCTTCAAAACTACTGACCTCCTTGTCCAGCATGTCTTTAGACTCCACGGTATTCCCATCGATATTGTCTCTGACAGAGGTCCTCAGTTCTCATCCCTGGTGTCGAAGGAATTCTGTAAAGCGGTGGGCGCAGCAGCCAGCTTGTCATCAGGATATCATCCGCAGACTAACGGCCAGACGGAGCGGGTAAACCATCCATCCATCCATCCATTTTCTGAGCCGCTTCTCCTCACTAGGATCGCGGGCGTGCTGGAGCCTATCCCAGCTGTCATTGGGCAGGAGGTGGGGTACACCCTGAACTGGTTGCCAGCCAATCGCAGGGCACATAGAAACAAACAACCATTCGCACTCACAGTCATGCCTACGGGCAATTTAGAGTCACCAATTAATGCATGTTTTTGGGATGTGGGAGGAAACCGGAGAGCCCGGAGAAAACCCACGCAGGCACGGGGAGAACATGCAAACTCCACACAGGCGGGGACGGGGATTGAACCCCGCACCTCAGAACTGTGAGGCTGACGCTCTAACCAGTCGTCCACCGTGCCGCCGCGGGTAAACCAATCCCTGGAATCAGCCCTCTGTTGTGTTGCCGCACGCAACCACTCCTCCTGGAGCTCATCCCTCCCGTAGATTGAGTACGCCCACAACTCCCTCACCAGTTCCACTACCAGTATGTCCCCATTCACCTGCGCCCTCCGGGCGAACCCCCTCCACCCCTCCGGATTATTTACGACCATCCGGCGTTCATGGTGTCGAGCATCCTTGATGTGAGGCCTAGGGGGAGGGGGTTCCAGTACCTAGTCGACTGGGAAGGGTATGGGCCGGAGGAGTGGTTGTGGATTTCCCGGAAACTAATACTTTATCATACCCTTTTGGATGACTTCTACACGGCTCACCTGGGGAAGCCTGACAGGACGCTTGGAGGCGTCCGTTGAGAGGGGGTTACTGTCATATACTGCCTGCAGTTACTTTCAATGGTACAACGGCCCATTTACCTCTGGCCACTCACGCCAGAGTAGCATCTGCTCCATTTGCAGACTGAATGAGGAGTATTTGTAACATTTGCACAATCAACATTGTCCCAGACTATCGTACTACTCACTTGAAGTCCCTTTGCACAATGGTCAATGCACCGGATAACTAGCAGATAACTAGCAACCCTTTATTGCTCAGTGACTGTTTTTTTCAATGTCTTTATGTCTCAAAATTGTTCTCTGTCAATTGATTGTCTGTTTGTCGTACGCGTGCGGCTCCAATTACCAGAGACAAATTCCTTGTGTTTTGTTTGGACTTACTTGGCAAATAAAGATTCTGATTCTGGTAAGTCACCCTATTCCTTGTTCCCTTTTTGACTCCTGTGTCTCCTTGTTCCAGTGTGTTTTTCCCCCGTGTTCCTGATCCACGCAATTCTTGCCGCCAAGCCAGCCGCCTGTCCTCAACATTGCCTGCCACCTGTCCACACCGCCGCCTGCCAACCCACCAAGGACCACCGCCATTACCTTTCATCAATAAACTATTCATCCTTCTGCCTCCAACTGCTCTTGGATCCAGCCACTCTCTATTCGTATCAGCATTTCCACTTTTAAATATTTCTTGCACTGTACGCTGTTTTAATTGTATTTTTTTGTATTTGTTTTAAAAGTTTAAAGCCGTTTTTTTTTTCTTTATTTTTAAATGCTTTTAAACATGTAAAGCACATGCAGCTGTTTAATGCTATTATTAGGGAGTTCAGTCAGAAGACCATTACAATAGTAATGCCATTCGATGAGATTGAACACTTCCAATGGTTACAAAATAACTTCTTTCCTCCATGTAGGACCTGAACCATTTAAGGACTGTTCCATTTAGTCCTACCCACATTTCCAACTGAATGAAAGAAATGTAACTAAAATATGGATCATTCAAAGCATGAAAATGGGTAATTTAACTACAATGACAAATTAATTTAGAAAACATGTAACGATGATTTATAAAACATGGGGTGGGGGCAAATTATGGAGGTTTGAAATTACTAGGGGGAAATACATTACAAAATAATAGGTACGTGTATTGTGTTAAAATATGAGAGAGAATCTTATGAATACAGGAGAGATTTAACACAAAGGGTAATTAAATAAATTAAATAAGAATAAGGCATTTTTGTCTGCATGAATTTTAGAGGAAAAACGCGAATAGATGGTAGAATTTGGACAAGCAAAGCGCTTTGTGTAATTATTATTTTTTGTTTGTTTAATGAAAGTATGAATGTAAGCAAAAGCAGGGTTAGGGTTAACAGATTTGTGAGTTAGGTACATGACTATTACAGACTCTTGTACTTCAGGTGGCCGTATGCACCTAAACGTTGTATGCGATCCTCCAATAAATGAGAGAAGAAAAATACTTTTTTTTTACTTTTTCAAGAAACTTTATTTAGCACACCTTTTGACAAAAAAATATCCCAATATGCATTTACTTTAAAAACATGAAAAATATATTACCAGAAACATAATTAAACAAAACAAAGACAAATGAAAATGTACACAAAATAAATAAAAGAAAAATTTAAAATTCAACACCAGTGATCCATATTCATCGACTGAACACAAAACATTCCCAGTAGCCCAGCGATCCACAAAATCATCCAAATTATTGGTAACCGAATAAAAGGTGTGCTCCACCCTTAAATGGGCTGCCACCAACCCTCTCAAACAGTAAAGCGAATCAGTCCAACAATTTTGTTTTTCCTACATTTCCATATAGCCAATTTAGCACTTGCAAACATAAAATTCATTAACACCAGTTTTCTTTCTTTTTCTGGAATAAGTTGGTCCAAAAATAAAAAGATGGAAAGAGAAAACCTCTCCCAACCCCTCCACCCACTCCTTTAACATTTTAAAGAAAACAGAAAACAACCAACCGGGGACATAGGTTGAAGGTTGTCCTTTTTGTTTACACCCAGAGACATTGGACCACTTAGTGCTTAGTGGTCCAATGTCTCTGGGTGACATTGGACCACTGTCTCTGGGTGTAAACAAAAAGGACAACCTTCCCCAGTGCCAGGGTAAAAGTGAACTCTATCTGTTCGTAGCTATTATTCCATGTATAATCCTCCATTGGATGTCACCCATCCTGGGGCCTTACCAGAGTTCAACTGGGTCACCGCAGTCGTCAATTCCTTCAGAGTAATGTCAGAACCCAGGACATCTTGTACATCAGATCCCAGCTGAGGGACACCCTGAAGTAGTGTCTCTGTAGCCTTTCCATCGCACCTTTCTGCCTCAAACAGGTTGGAGTAGAAAGACACCGCTATCCTTCTCATTTCTGCAGAATCTGAAGTCAGCGTCACATCAGGCCGCTGTAGGCACACCATTTGTTTCCTCTGTCCAAAAGATCTCTCCAGGTTAAAAAAGAAGGAGGTGGGTGCATCAGTGTCCCTCAGTGTGGTAAAACGTGACCGGACCAGAGCTCCTTTAGCCTTCTCTTGAAGAAAACAAGCCAACTGCTGTCTTTTTTTATTTAACTGCTCGGTATTTTCAGCAGCCACACTCTCTAAAACCTCAATGTCCTCTTCTAGTTTCTCTATAGCTTTCCTAGTATTAATACTAGAGAAGGATGCGTACTGTTGGCAAAACACTTTCACTTGACTTTTTCCTACCTCCCACCACTGAATTAAGGAGGGAAAAAAAACTCTTTCTTGGCTCTCAAATTACTCCAAAACAATTTAAAATGTTCACAAAAAACTAAATCATGTAACAATTTGACATTAAAATGCCAGAATGATTTCGGCTTGTCCATGTGGGACAAAATTAGTTCCAATAATACCAAATGATGATCTGTAAACCCAACTGGGGAAATTTGACAATTAATTGCCCTGGTGTTAAAAGCCACAGACATATAAAATATGTCTAATCTGGGTGCAGTAACCACGCCATCAAAAACTTTCATTCGGGTATATTGTCTGTCGGTCGGATGCTTTGTCCTCCACACATCATCTAAATCCAACTCCTTAGTCATCTTTGACAAGAAATAGGATGACTGGGTATGGAGCTCCTGTCCTATTCTATCTAAAGTGGGATCGGTGCAACAGTTCCAGTCCCACCCCAACTAAAACACATTCTACTTTATCACAGTTGTCCAAATTTTCCTTTAGTACTTTGAATAAACTCAAACGGTCCCGCCCGCAATTTGGTGCATATACATTCACAAATTTAAACATAATGTTTTGGATTTCTGCTTTAACCATTACAATCGTCCCTGCAACTATTTCTGTGATCGCTAAAACATTAACACTAAGAGTGGGACTAAATAATATACCGACCCCCGCACTAAGATTAGAGCCATGACTGAGAACGTACTGACCGCCCCAACATAGCCCCCAGTCCGTTTCATTTAAATTATCACTGTGTGTTTCTTGCAACATAGCGATATCTATTCTTTTTTGTTTTGGGATTTCGAACACTAGCGCCCTCTTCTGTGCATTTCTACCCCCGTTAATATTTAAGGATGCAACCCGTAAAGAATTCATATTAATAAAAGAGAGAGAAAAACAAGCAGCCAAAAGACAACAGCAGAGAAAACACCCAGTGTTGTAGTTCCATTTCTAATTTAATAATCAACTTTCAATTTTTTCTGTCTTTTACCACTTAAAATTTTCCTAGCAGCAGTCACATGCTTCCTCAGGCGATATCTCTTCTTGTCATCAAGCAAGTCTGTTCCTACCACCTTTTGTAGGGTACTCACAGTCTTCACAAACCTTCTAACATCTGGAAAATATTCTTGTACATCAACCGTTTTACCGAATGTATCCTCCAAAAACTCATCTAATTCTTTCAAAAGGGTATAAATCCTTCCTCTGGGAAACGCTGTCAGCAATTGAAGCACCATCAGAGTCACAATCAGTCTCCAGCCCCATAGCCTGGCTACCATCACCATGCTGAACCTGGTCTACTATATCATCATCAGTGTTTACCCTGTCAGCAGCCTTCAGCTGCTGTCTCACATCACTAGCCTGTGAACATTTTCGTTGTCCCTCTACCTTCGCCGCCACCGATCCACGGCTTTCAGCAAGGGGTACCTCCGCCGTCGAGACGGCATTCACACTCATAGGGCCCACTCCAACGGAGTCAGGCTCAGCCGTCCGCTCAACATCAACGACCCCGTCCACAACCGGACCTGCCTGGGCGTGATCCTCGGGGCTATCAACAGCAGCAAGTCTCACTGTAGCATTGTTATGCGGACACGCCACCCGTTTATGACCAACATCTCCACACTCAAAACATTTGATGCTTCCCGAGCTTGCATACACCATATACATTCCTTCCTCGTGACGAACAAGAAGAAACACGTCTGCGTCTGAGAGTCTAAAAACATGAAAACCGGTCGTCTAAAAGACTGAACATGCTTCAATTTTTCATTCTTGCATCCTAACCCAACATTACGAAATCCGCTAGCAAACTTACCAAAACGCTTCAGCTCCCGTTCCAGCGCCTCGTTCGAAATAAACGGAGGGACGCCCAAAAAGTGATCCGTGTTGACGGTACGGCCAGCGGGGAAACTGGGATAAACTCGTCATTTAGAATTAATCCATTCTCTATAAATTCCGTTACATATTTTTGTTGCTTAAAAAAACACGACCACCGCTTTATTCATGCGGGATGCATGTGAGATATGCATATATCCCACCTGTTCGCCAACAGCCAGCAGCACTTGCTCCACCGTGAAGCTAGGCTATGGCACAATCCGCACGTCGTGCCTCAGTGACGGTGGCGTCTCAGGCGGCGCCATCCTCGCCACGAGGCACGGACAAAACCTTACGGGGAAAAAACCTAACCTCTATTGATACACAAAAGCATACACCGTGAAGATACAATAATCACACTGTGAGAAAACATGTATTTACATAAATATACATTTTTTTCCTTCCAACTCTCCCTCACACTTCTCTGAAACACACCACCACAGAAGAAGAAGAAGAAGAAAAGAAAGACTGGACCCTGCCCACTCAATCAGTGTTAGTTGAAAAGTCTCGTGAAGGTTGGAAAAATCATCTTGCTAGTTCACCTGTACGAGTCTATCCTCCATCTACACCCGTTTACCAACAATACTGGTGAAGAAAATGTCCAGCATAGAAGTCATAACGGCAAGGTTTGACTTGTTTAACAAGATGTACAGTGGTGATTTACGTGAGCAAAGCTTTGCTAACTGGCCCTTTCGAGAAGACTGTAAATGCACACCTGAAAAGGTAAGGTGGCTGACCTTATTGACTTGGCACTTGAGGTGAATTTGTACCAGGAATTAAGGTTAAAGGATGTGTTAATCTACTATAAAAATGTATTGTCTGGATTTATGAGCAGGGTTTATTTTATTGGCACTGCAGTGTTTCACTTGTTTGAATATTAACTTGTATACTCATGTGGCTAGAACAAGTGATTTACAGTCAAGCAGGTGCCAGATTTGGTTTCACTGTAAAAGGAGTCCAGTGTAGAGACCATGTGCCATTCTATATCCTCTCTTGATTGATGGACTGTTGAAGCCTCTCTGGATTATATACAGTGCACCCTGACATAGCACTCCTAGCTTGTTTTAGTAATGTTAGTTTTATGCGCAAATTGTACTGTAATGCTACTTTAGCTCTGCATTTTGGGGTCCGCAGTTCACACTTCGTCAGTAAGAGCCGCAACATTATGCAGTGCGTGTAGGCCTATTAAAGTATGCTTGGAATAACCATCCCACCCCTCGAGCGCACCAATTTAACCAAGGGTGACATCTAGTGGATTTTTTATGCATTACATATCTAACAGTGAGGTTGCGCATTGCGCCAGTTGACTAAAGTTGGTGTCTTTATTTAGGAAAATGTCTGTTAACCCGAATACAACTGAGGCTGTTTGGTGTGTGCAGATGGCCAGTGCTGGATTTGTGCACTGTCCCTCTGAGAATGAGCCTGATGTTGTTTCCTGTTTCTTCTGTCTCATTGAACTGGAAGGCTGGGAGCCCGATGATGATCCCTGGTGTGTAAAACTTCAATTTCCTTGGCTTGTTCTGTACATTGACCAGCCACTTTTTTTGGTTTGTTTTTTTGGGTGAATTGTGGTGTGCAACTATACTGCATCTTACTGAAAGCTGTTCTGAATACTACATGGTCGACTCTCGTTTGACTAATTGAAGGAATCCAAATTAGATGTAGCTCTCATTATGATGCACAGTTCTTCTGCAAACTACAACCGCAATAATAAACATTGCAAAGTAAAGACCTCCTAGTGTCAAAATAATGCTGTTTTTCATAAAGACAAATTTGGGTAAACATTGTGAAAGTGGTCATAATGTTGTTGCTGGTCAGTGTATGTTTGTCCTTTTGATAGGTGGTTCTTTGGAATTATTGTGGTATGCTTTGCTACTAGGTATCGTCTGAAGTGATATGAAATGACATGACATTTTTTTTACTCTAAGGCATGAACACATAAACCGCTCACCTACTTGTGAATTCCTCCACCTGAAGAAAGATGTCACTGAACTGACAGTGGCTGAGTTTTTCCACATAGAGAGGGAGAGGTTGAAGATCTTTGTTGTGAGTGATTGTGTGCATTGAAGTATGACCCCGCTCATTGATTTATGCATAGTTTAACTTTATTTTCTTCCTTGTAGAAAAAGGTTTGTCATAAGAAGATGGCACATCTGCGGGACACAATCGATGAGACCCTTAAACGCTTTCGATCACAACTGGATTCTGTATGACCCATAGTCAAATTGTGATTTTTGATAACTGCATGTCATGGATTTATAAAGTTTGTCTGTTTTGAAATGTAAATAAAGACATTTTGTGTATGGTTGCAGTATTGATATTAATCGCAAGGTTCTGTCATGCTTTTGTGCTTAGTTGACACGTCACAAACTATTGGAACTCCCTAACTCAAGAACGTCACAAAAGCGATCCTAAATGAAAGCACACATTGACCAAGATTACAATGTACTCAATATTCCCTCCTTTCAAACATTTACCGTATTCGTGAACATGTAGTAGTCTCTAGCATCCCTTTTCAAACCTTGACCCTGGACAGATGGCCTGAAGCCCCTCCCTTTCAATACCAACTGTTGCCTCCGTAACATCTGTTACATATAGAGAGGGATGTCACAACACTCTCCTAACCTTGGGAGGAGCTCTGACATTTAGAGGATTGGTGGGTGCTAATGTTAACACTGGTATATTCCTCATTGTAATTAGCCAGCACTCTATAAGGCATGTTAGATGGTTTTAGATAATCAAAGTAGTTTTCTTGAGCCAGTGGGATTCATTTTGCGAGTGAAGCTCACTGTGGAAAGGTTGGTGAGATGGGGATTAAAGTGGTTGCATCCCTCTTCTTTGACCTTCACTCTTCTGGATTGTCTAATGTAACACACTGGCCACTCAGCCCAGATCCCCTGCTTAAATCTCTTATCTGCTTGTTGCTGAGGAATTTTTTTTTAATTTTTTTATTTTTTATTTTATTTTATTTTTTTTAATTCCTGTAAACCATGACTCTTGAAAGTTTTGAATTTTCATTGTTCAGGCTTCACCCAGGTGAAACTGGAATAATGCTTCCTCTGTTCTTTTGTGGATGAAAAAAAATTATATCATTGACATTGTCAAGTATAAAAAGCACAAGGCTGTCGTCTCGACATGTAGGCAGCTCACAATTGTGGAATTCACATGCATGGATCATGCGTGTTTACAATCGCAATGATAGTGGCACTAATCACCCTGTGACTATTCACGTGTGAGTTTTGGGCAACACAGATGTTGAGCGAAGATCTTATCTGGGCATGGGAATGTTGCAAATCTGTTCATTTGTTTGGATAATCACTGATCCCTGGACCCCGGCATATTCATGATTTCCCCTTGAATCTTCTATCCTCTATTTGCAGAAAACATTCCTGTTTGTGATTTTCTGTAAGGTGGTGAAAGGTTTTAAATCTGTGGCAAAATAACATCTACATCAGTGTTTTCTAATGTTTACTGAGCCAAGGCACCCATTTGACATAAGAAAAACATCCTGGCACGGTACCAAACAAAAATGTCACAAAGTGTGAATACTGAAATGATTTCATCTCAATTTACTCACACATTTACTCCCTCAGTGTGATATGTGGGACTTTTTAGATTAAACATAAAACTGATATACTTGCAGGAAGCCATGACTTGCTGGCAGTGTGTGTGTATGTATATAAAATATATATTTCACTGTTATATTGCAGCCATTTGTTAACATTTCTTCCTCAATGTACACACAGCGCCCCATATTGACAGAAAAAAAACTTAATTGTTGAAAATTTTGCTGATTTATTAAAAAAGAAAAACTGAAATATCACACAGCCATAAGTATTCAGACCCTTTGCTGTGACACTTGTACATTTAACTCAGGTGCTGTCCATTTCTTCTGATCATCCTTAAGATGGTTCAACACCTTCATGGGAGTCCAGCTGTGTTTGATTATACTCATTGGACTTGATTAGGAACGCCACACACCTGTCTATATAAGACCTCACAGTGCATGTCTGAGCAAATGAGAATCATGAGGTCAAAGGAACTGCCTGAAGAGCTCAGAGACAGAATTGTGGCAAGGCACTGATCTGGCCAAGGTTACAAAAAAAAAATTCTTCTGCACTTAAGGTTTCTAAGAACACAGTAGCCTCCATAATCCTGAAATGGAAGACGTTTGGAACAATCAGAACCCTTCCTAGAGCTGGCCAACAATCTGATGAGAGAGGTAAAGAAGAACCCAAAGATAATTGTGGCTGAGCTCCAGAGATGCAGTCGGGAGATGGGCGAAAGTTCTAGAAAGTCAACCATCCCTGCAGCCCTCCACCAGTCGGGGCTTTATGGCAGAGTAGCTTGACGGAAGCATCTTCTCAGTGCAAGACACACAAAAGCCCGCATGTAGTTTGCTAAAGAAAACAACAACTGAAGGACTCAAAGATGGTGAAAAATAAGATTCTCTGGTCTGATGAGACCAAGATAGAAATTGTTAGCCTTAATTCTAAGTGGCATGTGTGGAGAAAACCAGACACTACTCTTCACCTGTCCAATATAGTCCCAACAGTGAAGGCATGGTGGTGGCAGCAGCATGCTGTGGAGGTCTTTTTCAGTTGCAAGGACAAGGAGACTGGTTGCAATCCAAGAAAAGATGAATGCGGCCAAGTACAGGGATATCCTGGCCGAAAACCTCCAGAGTGCTCAGAACCTCAGACTGGGCGGAAAGTTCCCCTTCAAAAAAGACAATGACCCTAAGCACACAGCTAAAATACCGAAGGAGTGGCTTCAGAACAACACCGTGACTGTTTTTGAATGGCCCAGCCATAACCCTGACTTCAACCCAATTGTGCATCTCTGGAAAGACCTGAAAATTGCTGCCCACCAACGTTCATCATCCAACCTGACAGAACTGGAGAGGATCTGCAAGGAGGAATGGCAGAGGATCCCCAAATTCAGATGTGAAGAACTTGTTGCAACCTTCCCAAGAAGACTCATGACTGCATTAGCTCAAAAGAGTCCTTCTACTAAATACTAAGCAAAGGGTCTGACAACTTATGACTGTGTGATATTTCAGTTTTTCTTTTTTGAAATGCTGTACACAAAAGAAATGTTTCAATATATAAATCTTTCATTATACTTGTATGCCTAGAAATTTTATATATATTTTTAATTACAAGTGCTAAACAGGAATTTTGTTTTATTTTATGAAATGCATTCTATTTGAATAATAAAGACTATTCCTACAGCTACGTTATCAGATTGTTGTTTTCCTTTTGTCTACTTTGTGTATAATGACTGTTAGTGATGTTTTTCATTTTGATTGACTCGGCGGTCTGATTTGACAACAATGTTTGGTTAGTCTGAGGTTTTACGAATGTAGCTTGAAAATTGGGTTATGTGTTGACAGTATTGAGAAAATGATGGATGCTTTCAAGAAATGTGTTTTAGCACTTGAGAAAAACTGTAATCTGAGATTATCATCATGGCCAGTTAGTAATCTATAAAAGAAATATGATCATTATGAATCAGAATGAATCAGTTTTGTTGGCTGAGAAAGTTACAAGACACACAAGGAATTTGTCTCAGCGTTTTATTGACCAAGTCTGTACTCCCTTCTCAAAAAAATGTTTTTTTTTTTTTTTACACAAAATAAATTCATTATTCATCTTTTATGATGCCCGATGTTTCATTAATATAGGGTTTACCTTTGAAGATTTTGTAATAAAATCCAATTAAAGTATTCCGGAATCGTAGTCTGTTGCGATTTATATAGGAAATTATAATCACTTTTCAGGAACCATCAATTATTCTTGCAAAGTCCCTATTCATACAAAAGCTCTCTCATTAGGCCGAAACTCAGACAGCAGGATTAAAATTTGATGGTAGATTAGCATGTTTTAAAAATATTTAGATTAAAATAGTGTTTTTTAATGGACCCAAGGATGGTTGATGTTGAAATAGAAAAATAGATTTTGTATTTCTTCCGATGGTACTGACACATTTCACCTGCACATCTTCACCTCAGTCTCCTGTAATGTCTTTACCAGCTTCTTGGATATGTGTAATCGGGGGCAATGTAAGGGGGAGAAAAGGGATTGCAATTCTCAGGGCCCATGTGGGGCCTGAAGTGGGATTTTTAAATTTTGTTTGTATGGGGGCCATTAGTATCTATTTACACGTCTGTCTGTGATATTTGTTATATGTATTTCCACTGATCGCTACGATACTTTCAATAACATCTTACTCAAATTCTATAAATAAAAAATGAGTATGAGACATTAGAAACCAGCACAGCATATATTGATAAGCATCGTATACAATATTTTAGGACACATGGGGCAGCAGTGAAATGTATGAGGAATGCTATCACGAGCTGGATTACACAAAACGTTAGCATGTGGAACAATAGCATCTGTGTCAATGCGAATGGACAAAAAAATTAAGGATACAGATCCAGTTTTTTTTCCTTTGTGATTTTGTCATTTACTTTGGGAACATTTGGACGTTTTCAATAATGCCTGAATGACAAAACTCAGCCATCCTGCATAATAGTTCTCTCTGAGGATGTTTAATTTGGTGATGTTCACCCATTTGGTTTAAGTCTATTGAGTTATTTTTGTACAGAGCACTGTGCAATTTATACGTCTGTTCAGTGAATGATGCACGGCTAAAGAGTTTGCTTTCTGCGGCCATTTATTTTCAATAGAATACAAAGTTGAAAGACGTCTTGTGGATGCACACTTTTTCTCTTTTCTTGCTCTCCCTCTCTTCGTATGCAACAGAATGCATTGTACATTGCACCATTGTGAACTGACTTTTGTGTGTCCTGCACAATTAATTACTAGATGTAAATGTGATTTACTAATACTCACTGTGTACACAATAAACAGGCAGGCCTTTAGTTCTTCCTGTTATAATTGATATGCAGTGACAAAGGGATTGCACTAATGGCTTGGAGTGCCGTTTTTCAAATTAATCAGCTTGTGCTAAACAAACTATCAACAGTAATAAGTGTAGCAGATGGAGAAACGGACAGATGTTGCGAGCTGAAAGTTTACAACCTGGGCCTTCCATCAGGCCCATCTGTTGCTGCTGAACCTGGTACCTCCCTCTACCCTCCTCCACCGCCTGGGTCTTCCTATTCTCTCTGCTTCTCTCATCAGCATCTATCACTGCAGCCTTCTTCTACTGAGCGCCCCATTTAACCTCCTGTCTGACCTTCTTTAACCTTTAGTAGACAATTAGCCGCTTATTATCACTTGGGCACAAGCTCGATTTACCTAACAACATTGTCAGCCCTGTAATTTTATTTTAATATTTTATTTTCTTGATATGTAGACAGAAACCTTTACACAATTTAAAAAAAAAAAAAAAAAAAAAAAAAAAGTGGAAGCTTTGGAAGTGTTTTCAATTAGGTTATTAAATAGCCAAAACTATGAATAGAAAAGCAATTGTAGGCTCACTATTTGACAAGTTACTGCCACACTTTTGCATTTGTGGTCACCATGAGCTACTAAATTAGGTAAGTTAAAGCTTAGAAAATATTGTGAATATTCAGTATAGCAAAGTAACTTACTGCTCTTATCCTTTCAGCAGTTTAACATAGTTTCAGATTCGTTACATTTGTAAAACCCTTCATAACGCTGATTTATGAGCAAAAGGCAGTATGATTACTTCTACTTTCACAATTACCATATTCAGCAGATTATACGGAGAATGACGATTTGCCTTCTTTTTTTTCAGTTCTCCTCCCCTCCTCATTTTTAAAGTTATCCCACATCCCCTGGAGTTGCTCAGCCTCTCAGACACCCTGGCCCTCCTACCTTGGCTGTTTTTGTGCCCTCTTCCAAAAGAGACCTCCATCTGTCCCCACACTCGGCCCATTGTGAGGTGCCAAAGCCCGGCAACTTCCACAATGCAGTGGGCGGGCAAAGGGGGGGCCAGGGTAAACACGACAGCATCCAGATCCCATTAGAAGCTCTTTAACTTCCACACGCTAATACTGTGAGAGAACCCTGGGTGGAGAAGCCCCACCCCATATCCTCTTGCACACAATGTCACCTCTTGCATCCACCCATAGGTAATGAGTCTGTGACATGTTTAGGATTATCCACAAGATGGTAAATGTCTTCTATTTAAGATTTAAAAAGACAAATTTACAAACGGTAGTCAGACCAGCTATCAAAGTATGTGCAATGACATTTGCTCCTCTTCATAATTCTTCTGTCGCCATCATCCCCTCCATTTTTCCTCCACCACCTGCTCCTAAGGCTTCTCCATTTCAGGTTCTCCAACTCTGAACCTGGGCCCTCACAACCCTGTGAGTGGGTGAGTGCATGTGTGTGCGTGCGTGCGTGCGTGCGTGCATTCGGTCCAAGAGGAGGGAGGGGATCACTGTGAGGGATTACTGGCACACAGATACTGATTAAAGCCTTCCAGCCTCCTATGGCCCCATTTAATACAATCTTAATCACAATACTTTATCCCTCAATCTAGCTCCTATGGATCAGAGCCTTTTCATTTTAGTGGCAGGCCACTGTTGTTTTGCTCGTGGATTAAGTACCTGTACTCAGAAACTGAAATATAAGCAAAGGAGATGGACAGCAGGCTTTGTGCCGCACATCTAAAATACTTGCGATTCATATTATTGGTTATAGAATGTAGAAGCAACACAATTGTAGTTGTAAGATTCGTGAGCAGATATCTGACATGACCCCTCCTTCCCTGGATATCGAGCCACAGGTCGCACTCTGGTTTCACCACAGCTGAGGAGTGCATTGAAGAGCTTGTTTTCCCTTCCCATTAGGACATCCTTCAGCCTGTATTGCTGATAAACCATCTAATGAATATGATCTGGAACACTACCTGTAGAGTAATAGTGAGGATTACTTTGGATTTATGGTGATCCATCCTCTGTAAGAGGTCAGAGTTTTATTGGGAATATTTCAAATCTCGTTTGTCTATCATCAAATTTGAATGAGTTCTGACTTTTTCCTTATAGATTCAATGTCATTCAAACAATGCTTAAAGTCATTTTTAAAGTGAAATTAAAGACAGTATGTCTTGTAAATTTGACAAACCACAGTGTTTTTACCAACGCTGCCAAATTTGTATTATTAAAAAAAATTGCAAAATACTGGATATAAAATGAGGCTTCGAAATCGTGAAAAGTTAAGCCGTTCTGTCTGCTCTCAAAAGCTGTAGCTGTGTCCGCTGAATGTGCTGAAACCACTGAACTGTCAACGGTCAATCGAAAACCATAGCTACAACCTGGAAAAATGGATGCTATTTCATCTAGCATCTTTCTTATGCTTCCACATAACTACGTGGCTGAGCCGCTCAAAGAGTGGTGACTGGAATATATCCCATCGGGTCGTCAGCGGGACTTTTCCGCGCCACGCCACAATGCTCTAAAGCGGCTATGCCATCATATTTGAAAAAAAGTCTGTATAATGTCTGCGATTGGCTGGCGTCCAGTTCAGGGTGTACCCCGCCTCTCGCCCAAAAATAGCAGGGATAGGCTCCAGCACGCCTGCGACCCTAATGAGGATAAGCGGTAAAAGAAAATGGATGGATGGACATGTGTAATGTATTTAGAAAGAAATCTCTGAATTCACTTTACAGGGTCTTTAAGGGGCCATATTGTGGAAAATTGACTTTTTAATTGCTTGAATACAAACAGTTTGGCTCTTGGGGTGCCTGCCCACCCATCACGTGTGAAATTAAACAACAAACTAAATCTTTTGTTAGCTGCCTATTTGTAGAAATGTGTCTGTGAGCGAGCTGTTCTAAATGTTGCCGAATTATAACCTCCCAATTTCCATAACGGCTCAGCACCGGGGTTATTTGCCCATTACTTGGCAGCTTGGCTGGGCAAAGATCAGCAATTTTTAAGCAGCAAGTCTATCATGTTAAGTGCAAAAGGTAAGCAGAGCTGTATTATGAGCAAATAAGAGGTTTAGCTAACAGAGACGGTACATACTCAAAGTTGGGAAAAATTGTCTCCTTGGATTAGCTTCCGTTGGTTTATCTTATTACTGAAAGATGATTGTTCTATTGAGCAACTTCTGTATATACAGTATCATACACAATTTGCCATCTACTGGCATGCAGTTTTCTTTTTATGTATGTTCGTATGTAATCGGCCATATAAGCAAATAGGATGACAATGCAGATGCGAACTCATCGTTTCAGTATTCACATCCTGAAAGATGAAAGACCTCGCATCTGTCTTGTGATCTTGTATGCAAAGTTCATTGATGTGGATTATTCCCATTGACCCGCTTGTACTGTATATTCAGGATAAGGGACTAATCCACGCACCCTGCCCCCACCACTGACAAAATAGCACAAAGAGGGTATGCGCCAGCGAACTCTGCCAGTACTTTCTCACAGGTCAAATGTCTGCCTGTGTGTAAAGCTATGTGTCACTCGTATACACCAAGTCTGACACACAGGCGCAGAGAGGACAAATTTGTGAATGAAGAGCAAGGACCCCAGTCACCTCTTTCGCCCTCGGCCTCCCTTTCCCCTTCTACTTTTTTCCCTCAGCACACTGATCCCCTTTTCTCTTTCGCATCCCGCTCACATGCTCTCACTCTCCTCTTTCTCCCTTGCCAAATTGGCCCAGCTGTCCATCAGCCCCCCCGCAGTTCCCCCAGCTGCCTGCCCTCCCCGAACGAGCGAACCCCACAACAATACGGGTCACAGGTCAAGAGAAAGAACAGGCTGCGCTCACAATAGACCAGTGGCGCCCTGTAAAACAATCATTCCCTTTTTCTCCTCCAGCCTTTCACCCCTGTTGCCTGAACTGGAAAAGACAAACCTTTAGAGAGGTATCTGAAGAGGGGGAAACATTCTTTTGCACAACAGCCTCCGAGGCACCTTCCCCTTCAACACTTGCCTGAAGGACTACAATGATAAACACAATCGTACACACTGAGCTCTTGCTCTCAGCGCAACGTCATTGCACTCTGCCACCCTGTTCTTTGTTCATCTCAAGAGCCATCAAGTCCCTCATCTTGCTCATTAAAGTCAAAACTGAGGCTTTTGACATTAGAGGAGTGATACAAATGGGCTAGGAACCCAGCCACATTATATCCAGCCAATCTGAAAATACAGAATCAGATGCATGTTAAAGCCTCTTATTTGGTCTGTTTCGGTGGCATTATTTTGAACTTTTTTTTAATATTGTGTAACATTTGTACGGTGGATGAAAAATGACTTTTTGCCCTATAGTGTTTTGGCATGAGTTAGATGGGAAAGTGGGACGTGGGAGAAAAGCCTGTGACACATTCACCTGTTCCCCCACTGCTGTTTCCCATGGCCCACAACAGGGTCCCACTTGACTTAGTAGAGACCACAGAAGAAGACTGAAGCACATTGTGGACGCTCACACATCCTGCAACAAATTACTTGTTGAAGACTCTTTAAGTGGAGTCTCTAACAACAAATCTGTTGCAGGATGTGTGAGGAAAAGCATGGTGAGAAGCAACTTTAAAAATGTGAGAAACATGAAGTTAATGCAGGAAAGCTTTTTTTAATGGAAAGAAAATAAGTGTACTTGTTTTTAATTTGTTGCAAAATTGTAGATTATTGTGAATGTCATTCATTTGTTGCAAAATTATAGAATATTACATCAAAACAATGACATGTTGTACAGTAATCCGGGGTCCTTGTGGAAGTAAATGGGATTTTATCACTAGCGAACATAATGTCTAAACAAAACTTGTTATATAGTATTTTTATTATAGTACTTTTTATACTTTTTTTAGTAGAATACTGTATAAAAGAAAAATGTACAAGGTGAAACAAAATATAACTATGGGAATAGCATAGAATATAAGAATATTTATTCAATTAAGTGCGAAACAGCAAAATATTTACAACAATGACACCCAAAAAATAGTGACACCCAATGAACATGTATCTGAGACCTGAAATAAATAACTTAAATACAGTACAGCTGCCAGTGACTGACTGATTACAAACCAGGAACACAGCTGTAAACAAAAACAAACAAACAAAAAAACAGTGCTGAGAGAATACAGTATTTCTTAAACAAGACAGAATTCAAATAAATATTAAATACATTACAAATATAAATAAATGCATTGCTTTTTTATGCTGAGACGGTCAATGGCTGCAGGCCTCAGTGCACAGTTTCGAACAGATGGAAAGTTTCATTTTCTTCTAACCTTGCACTTTCATGTATGTGTTCAATTGCTTGTGCCACTTGACTGTAGCCTGCAACAGTGGTGATCATCCAAAAATCAACAGCAAATCATAACAAAACAGAATAAATAAAATATCAAAGATTATAGGTATCAGGTAGATAAATTTGAGATGACGAGTCTCTCTCTGAAAGGTCGCTGCCCTCTCAGATTATCAGAACACTAAAATGCAAACCACTGCAGTCTCTATACAGTCAATGAACGCCATGGATGTGCACGGCTTTCACAGCAGTCTGTTTGGCTCTTTTCACATGGTACCCATCTGAGAGGCCAGCAGATGAGAGGAAGTGAAGGAGTCAAAGGCCACATCCAGAGGCAACTCATAACGGGATGCCTGAAAGACTGGGTGGCCTTGGTGCCCCCCAGGAAGGCCAGCAGTTGTGGAAATGGGGTAATGGTGGGATGAGAGGTAATGGGCATGATGGGCGGATTGGGTCGTGTAGGTCCTCTCGGATTCTTGGGGCGATCGCTCCTGCTTCAGGGCAAAGCTGCCGCTGATACTGAGGGGGGGTGTGAGGGGCCCGTCGTACGGCGGGGTACCGCTGCTGCACGCGTTAGGGGAGGGGTTGTCAAACGCCTGCCCCTTGAATCCCTTCATGTGGAGGAGGTGGGATGCCTCCAGGGAGCCATAAGGGGGACTGGGGAGCCCTGGGGATGGGTAGCTTAGGGGATGGCCGGCCTGACCCCCCACACCACCCAATCCAGGGCCTCCACACTTGTCCTCCAGCTTGTTGATTAGCAACGGCGTGGGTCCCAGCTGCAGGCAGCCGGCCACGAGGTTACTGGTGGGCTGGGACAGACCTTTACACAGCATCTCCATGAAGCCATGGCTCTCTGGAGACTGGCCATTCTCCAGCACCTCAGAGAGTGCCCAGATGTAGTTGCGGGCCAGCCGTAACGTTTCAATCTTTGAGAGCTTCTGTGTTTTGGAGTAGCAGGGCATCACTCTGCGCAAATTGTCCAGCGCGTCGTTCAGTCCGTGCATGCGCGATCGTTCCCTGGCGTTGGCCTTCATGCGACGGGCACGGAACCTCTCCTGGCGAGCTTTGGTCATCTTCTTCTTTTTGGGGCCCCTTCTTTTGGGAGCCATTTCTCCATTTGGACCAGTCACCTCCTCGTCCTCCTCCTCTTCCTCTTCCATGTCCTCACTGCCCAGTTCTGAGCAGGAGTGTCTCCCTCCTTCAATCAGGCCACGGTGCCCCATCATCACAGGGCTTTCCTCGCCATCCTGAGAGCTGCAGTCTTCATCCAGCCAGGCGAGGGAACCCACCAGCTCACTCATATCGCCGCTTTTTCCAAGTGGCTTGGTCATCATTTTGATCTGAGGAACAACAGGACAGTGGACAGAGCCAATCAATAAATCCTCCACAACTTGAAATCACATTTTGAATATGTACTTGAGATCCAAATTCAGCACTACAAACTAAACAGTTCACTCATCTCTATGGAACTGCTGTCTACGAATCAGTCATATGTCTTATTCTACATTTCTTGTATTGTAATATATTGAGATTAACATAGAAAGATGTGCTTTAAAATAATGAGTAGATGGATGGTCTCCTGTTGTGTTGTGGTCAGCGGCATCAATCTGGGACACGGCAGGATTTACCCAGCAAATAAAGCCCAAAGATTAAACAGACAACATGAAAATCAACAAACATGTAGACATCCCGCCAACTCTCTGCATATATTGCATGTCACATAAATTTTTTTAAATTTTTTTAAATTTTATATGTCTAAATTTCATGTATCAATCATATGTTTTTATTCAATGCAAATCCTACAGAAAAAGATTGCTATAGCTTATTTTAGAGATAATAATTGTGCATCAATGGGTAAAAGTTGGACAGAAATGGAATGTATTAAATTAATCCAAACTGTAGATGCAATCTATACTGTAAAATTACATTTTATGTTTTATTGATGCCCTGTTTTTGAAATTTTGTGCAGAAAACACACACAAAAAAAAAACATATTTCAGTCTAGCTGTCTATAATATCAAACTTGGATGTAAGGCTGCATAAAACGGAACTCACCTGTTTGGATTCTCGGTATTCAGCAAAAAGAAAGAATATGAAAAATTGAAAAAGTAAATCCAAAGTCCAAAATTTGTGCGATTCTCTCGTATGTGCCACTGTCCCAAACTCAGATAGCCGTGGGGGCGCATGGAGACTTCATCCCAAAATGACTCGAGTGGCTGAGATTTTTTTGCGTTAAGACCCCGTAAGCCCCTCCCTCGCACGCCACACCCTCAGCCCATTGAAACACGCGTGGCAGTCTCGTGGCCAGAAGTTTTACAACATTTGTGAGGGGGACGAGAGGGAACACGCCCCGGTGCATGCGTAATCACCGTTTTATTTGGGGGCTCCACAAAGAGAGAGGCAGGGAGAGAAACAATGCTGCTTTGGGGCGGAGAATTACGCACGGAACAACCAGAAGCGGCTCACATTAGAAATACCAAACGTGACAATTAGTTATTAGAAATATATAAACTAATATTGTATGCACCATGGGCATGGTCAGTTGGAAAAAAATAAGTACAGGCAATTTAGGGAAATCAATACTTTAAATAATGTTTTAATGGTTTTTAAACAATTATTTAAGTGCAATACTTGCTTTACTTATGTGCAATACATTTTAATTGAATCATTATTTTAGTACTTTTTTTCCTTTCTTTTCTATATTCAATTGCAGCGTGTTCAATAATATAACCTCTGCTCCACTAAGCTGCTATAGTTCAATGTTGATCATAATGGTGGCGCAAGCAGGGCAGTATTTTTAGATGGTACTTGGTGTAGAAAGTTTAAGAGCCGCTGACTTGTGGATGAAACGAATAGTAATATATATATATATATATATATATAGCATCCACAAATTAGATTTTGTTTTTACCCAAGAGAGATTGTCATTCCATTATACATTCACATGCATTCTTACAAAACATGCTTTAAAATCAAATCTTAATTTGAAGACATGTTAATCCCAATTTACAGTATGCACTCGAGATCAGGTACAAATCGTTTTAACGCCGTGGTACTAGCATGCGTGAACCATTTTAATCGATTGTTTATCTCGTCATTAGTCAGTTGGATTAGGAATTTTCCACTTAATTAGGCACACAGTGTATGGTTGCTTGTGGCCGAGCGAGGAGACGCTCCTCCATGCGCGCGTATTTAAGTGCTTGTGACAGCTTGGTGCGCGGAGAGCAGGTGTGTGCGTAACGTGCTCCGTCGTTTGATTGTTTTCGTCTTGGCGTCATATTCCGCTGCTTATTCGGGATTTTGTTGGCAAGATAATGAGCACCGCAGGTCTGTGTGAGTGGAGACATTTTTATTTTATTTTTTGCGGAGGTTGGATTTTTATAGCGCACAACAAAATATGAACCATATAATGCACTTTTGGAATTTGCGTTTAAGACTTGAACAATAAAAGCACTGGAAGGCTATATGCAATGACAGTGGAGCCCATGGTGTTTTTTTTTAACAATCTCCATATTGAAGAGTTTTCACAGTTTGTGGTGGCATAATAAAGGCCCGGCGGCCTCGTGCGTGGCGAGCCTCAGCCCAGTGGGGGTCCACATTGTCCTCTCGGGGGTCTCGCGCCTCGCACGTGCCCCCACATTGATCCCTTTGTCCACGAGACTGGGAGGGGGGGGGGGGGGTCCCAACTCTGCCAAGTACACGCTGCAGAGCCCCCGCATGCGAGAAGTTTGCATGCATGCACTTCTTGCGCGCTGGGCAACTTGCAGAGGATCACGTGACTCGTCCGCAACGTCGTGCGGGAGCGCTCAACCGATTTCTTGAACAGACTATGACAGATGGCAGCATTTTGGAGGCGTCGGTGTGTGCTGGGCTGAGGCTGGGGGGTGGGGGCATCTGTTGCTTGGATGCTCACGCGTCACTCACTTGTCCGTGGATTATGTCTCGTGCTGAAACAGCATTTACATCCACTAACGGCCCTAATCACTCTGGCCAGTGCGCTGGCAAGAAAGGCATGTAGACAAAGAGGAGGACGCCTTTGTGTGCGTGCGCGCGCGTGCGTGAAGACTAGTCGACGAATGGACTTTCTTCCGCATCAATGTTTATTATAGGGGTCATAATGGTCCACATTTGATTTGAAGTTGATTTTATTATTATTATTATTTTTTTGCTCAAGAAAATGAAACTAGCAGTCATTTCCAATAATAAAAATAAATTTTTGAAGCAACTGGTAAATAGTTAATTGCCTTTGGAACGCCCCTTTTTCATCGCCAAAATTACCACGTCACCCTCAAGTCTTGGTGTGATGTCAGTGGCAGAAGTCGAGACCAAATTCACTACATAGCCGTTGTGGGAAAAGATATGTACTGAACTATAAAGCGGCAGTATTTAGTCATATTTTATATATTGTCGCTGTCAGGTGGAAAAAAACTTTTAGGAAAAACAAACAAACAAACAAACATAGGAACAACTGGAGACAATGCATAGCCGGGGTGTGGACAAACGAATGTACGATACTATAAAGTTGCAGTAATAAGTCATATTTTTGTGTCGTAGCTGTCAAGTGGAATCGCTTCATCTCAAGGGCGCCATTCAGTCCAGGACCACCACTGTATATATATCACATTGTATACATCACATTAGCATCGACGACAAAAAAAAAACTCCAGTCGTTCAACCCGACCAGGAAAACTATCGTGTGCTATCACAACTGCAAAGGTAAAACATGAAACTTTGGTCATGGTGGCATGCAGAGCAATATTACTCTGGTTAAAAGAACATAGAAGAATAAATGTTTCCTGCAGTTTGAGTCACGATGGAACTGCTCACCCTGGCACAGAATGACAGTCAATGTCTGTCTGTTTCTAATGTCTCAGATCATTTTCCGGAACCAAAAGTAGACTGCCTATTAACAAACATGAAAATTGAACAGAACCACTGTGATTTTATAAGATAAGATACAGATTTATCTTTTTTTTCTCAATTGCGGTCACAATGGACCACCCCTCTGGCCCACAAGCATAAATGGTACAATCACACGGTTCTCACATCATCTTCTGTAAAATGTAAACAGAAAGAAGCCCCGTAAAATATAGACTGACAAACGTATACAAATATTGCTTTCTTCGAACAACAATGTTACACATAGCTTAAATTACATTTTCTTGTCCTGGTCATTTGCCAGCACTTAGTAACAGTTAGAGTTGGTTTTGATCCAGGGGACCCGGACCAGAGATCATCAGAGTCTGAAAAGTTTTCATTTGAAAATCATGTGTATCCGCCTTTGCCTCCTTCAAAACACTCATCTCGGTCATGTGATACGGGGAGAAAAAGTAAGTCCACAAGCAAGCAAAAAAAAAAAAAAAAAAGAAAAAAAAGTGTTTGGAGAGCGTCTTCAAAAAGGGGAACGGGAACAGGCCAAATAATGAGACAAAGGAAGAGCCTACAACTTCCAAGAAAAGGAAAGTTGTATTTAAGGGACAATATAGGCAGTCCTACTTAAAGTCCGGGTTTAATGCTAGTTGACTCACACATACTAAATAGGCTTGATAATATAACGATAGGCTCGCAAATGACGCGATGAAGTCGTCAAAATTGCTTTGGTAAACAGAATCTAAGCAATAGCATTAAAAATATAAAACCTTAGTTTTTTTGAAAGAAAAATGATTATCCCAAGATGGGTTCAGCTCATGAGGATAAATAGGCGCAGGGCTCCCATTAATTACAACTATATTGAGCATAATAGGAGGGACTTGTATATTAGAATTTAATAATTTGTTTTTATTTGGGCGGCACGGTGGCCGACTGGTTAGAGCGTCAGCCTCACGGTTCCGAGGACCGGGGTTCAATCCCCGGCCCCGCCTGTGTGGAGTATGCATGTTCTCCCCGTGCCTGCGTGCATTTTCTCCGGGCACTCCGGTTTCCTCCCACATCCCAAAAACATGCATGAATCAAATAATCTGAATTGCCCGTAGGTGTGACTGTGAGTGCGAATGGTTGTTTGTTTGTATGTGCCCTGTGATTGGCTGGCAACCAGTTCAGGGTGTACCCCGCCTCCTGCCCGATGATAGCTGGGATAGTCTCCGGCACGCCCGCGACCCTAGTGAGGAGAAGCGGCTCAGAAAATGGATGGAAGGATATTTTTATTTGTTTCTAAGATGGTCTGTCAAATAAATGTCTTCATACTGTACATCAGGGGCTGCTGGTTTAAAGCATAACTGCCCCAGAAGGCCCATTTAAAGAACTGGCATAGGCCAGCCCTGCCAATTCAGCAGGCAAAGGCCCCTAAATACTGATAGTATTCGAAAGTCAGACAGACACACGCATACAGACTGCTCGGTATGAAATATAAACCAAATATAAGAAACAAAGAAAAATGGCATCATCGGGTACAAAGAGATTGCATGTGACTAGAGGCCGACTGTATGTTATGTGTCCGAGCACTCCCCAGGTACACGCACCCCTCTTCCCCTACATACAGTACCCTCCCACATGCCCCATGAGTGAACATGGCCTCCATCACACCTGCAGCCTACACAGGGAATTGGAACCTCGTCATCTCCAACAAACCCCACTGCTCTCCCAAATGAATGTCAGTCTAACCGAAAGGGAATTGCATTCTGCTCCCATTTGCAGTAACACAGAAAGTCAACCTTCTGGAAGAGGTCATGTTGGGTGCAACATCAGATTTGAAACAACGTCAGTTAATATATTATTTTTCATTATTATGTCATCATTTCCGGGTCATTTAAATACACTACAAGTCGCTCAACTGTATCAGTGAGATATGAGTTTATTTCCTTCAGTTAACCACGCTCGTAACTTAAAACACTCATATCACAAATCATCTTTTCCTATTAAAATTAACGGAAATGCCATTAATCCGCTCCTGCCTCCCTGCCCCCCAAAAATTTTAATGTGGTTTTAAATCAGGAAAATAACCCTCTATAATATTGTAAATTATAGAAAAAGAGTAATAACAAAATGAATTACAATATAAAGAAATGAACAGTTTGTGCATCATTATTTATTATTTCATTATTTTTTGCAATTGTACGACTCCTTATGGTTTGTGTGACTGGGCCACCTGGGGGCAGTATAATACAGACATATGGCAATACATGGTGATGGAGGAGACGGTCACTAACTCCTCAGAAAGCTGCAATAGTATTAGTCGTCTTTTGCAGAGGATAAGGAATATGCCTGTGAGTGTTGTCATTTTGTTTCTTTACGTTTTGCTTCACCTTATGTCTGTAAACATCTGTTGCTTGAGGGGTTATGACACCCTAACTCTAATGCTATTTGTTAACCCATCTATGGCATTTTGCATTATTTGTTAGCATTAAGCTAAGTGGAGCTTCCTAAGGCAAAAAGCTATGTGGCTGTTTTAAATTTACGACTTTTAATTGCCTTTTTTTATGTTTGCTTTGACAGTAAAATTCAGCTTGAAATTCGGAAAGTCGGGTCACTTGTATCTCAAGGCAACAATGTGTTTTGTTTTCAGAAATTCTATACAAGCCACAAAAAATACACTTTTATTTTATCACTCTACTCTTGACGCGTTCTTGTTTTTAAATATACTAAAAACAGGGGGAGTCATGTACCAGCTACTTAAGTTCTGTTGTCGCTACTAATGAGGATAACCCCCTTCCTGACAAAAAAAAAAAAAAAAAAAAATCACTGCCACAAGTGAGTTGTCTCTCACTCCTGTCCCCAGGGGCTTGGAGTGAAATGGGAGGGATCGGTGCTCTGTGCTGACAGATGGGTCCTTGTTCCTGTCTTTTTCTTCATCTCCCTCTTTTGCTAAAACACAGTCACAGTCACACACACCAAGACTGCACGAATACAATGGGAATTAAAGCTTTCCATACACATGCACCCTGCACTGCTGCTGAAAGCTGAACCCCTTGTAGACATCATAAAAGATGGAGTGAGCGGGCTGGGCCGTGCTAAGGGGTGGGCTGCATGGCACAGAGTGAGCAAGCCTGAGTGCATTGTTATGCAGTTGAGAAAGAAAAATGTTTTGCACCAAATTTGTCGGCGTTTAAAAAAGATTGCACTCAATGACTGTAAATAGTGTACAATATATATACTTTTTTGCATATTGTATATATGTTTAGAAGTCCACGGGCTCAGTTTTCTCGATTTGCTGTTCATCGAAGCTGAATACGGTCATGTAGAATTTCCCGAGGGAGAAACACTTTGCATGGATTACACCAACGTAACTTTAAACAAAACATATAGTCTGGCTATGGAATTGCCAGTCGCAAAGTGTTTCTTGAAAAGTTGTCAATTGTATAAAAACATATGCTGGCTGCAACTCTAGCACTTCAATAAGAGCCTTCTAAGTGTGTTTTGGTAAGATCCTGGATGATTCGGGGCAATATGAGCAGATTGTTCGCAGTTTATTCCGTCTTCCTTTGGGCTAATGGATTTGGAAAACATTCCAGTTGCGCAGATAGCAACAGAATGGGAATCTGGCTTGAGGGCAATTCTCACTAAGTGGAGAGAGAGCCATTAAACAAAGGTGCCTGTGGTTTCATATTCAGGATACTTTACAACCTCCGTCCCAGGACATCAACAGTGTTTTTGGGTGTGCTGTCGGAGGGGGCAGAAGAGGGGGAGGAGGAGCCATCTGCCACGCTACGGGTCCTGAGGGAGACGGGCATATCCCAGGGGTGTTTTGGAGAGAGAGGGGCTGAAAGGATTACACCCAACCACTAATCAACGGCGGTAATCTGCGGGGCCCCATACAAAATCCGATCCAAACAACAATTTGGGACAAAACATAATAGCTGGGTGAATGTGTGATGTACAATCAGATAAATATATAGGTATACATACTATATATACAGGTAATTTTTTAACGGGGAGACTCACTCACTGTTGAGGTATGATTGGCAAAGAGCCATAGTGTGTCTGTGATCAGGTGCGACTATCCCACAAGTGGCCTCGTCTGATTCCCAGTGTGGCCATTATGCAAATACAGCAACACGATGAGCCTGCAACATAAATTAGACAAACTGACAAAAGCACTTTACTAATAAATTTGCATTGTCTTGTAGTATATTTAGTACGCCGATCTCTTAAAATGCATAAACAGTCTGATGACACAATTAAAATAGGCCTTTTCAACAGTGGATTTCATTCCGCACGACTGGCAAAACCTTTTTCACTGACTTTGTCACAGCAGGAGGGTACTAAGGTGCATATGCTTCGCTTTTGTCCTGACACAAAGCGGGATATCACTTTGCAACTTGTTTCATGCTCCCTTGGCAGGATGGTTTTGATGTCTGGGCCTCATGGATGGGGTCCGAGAGACTGTTTGCAGTGGCTTTATAGATCCACTGGCCTATCCGAGAAGCTGCTTAATAATGATGCCAGTCCTCCGGGGCATAGGGAACTGGAGCACCCTGGCCTGCAACTACTCTACCTCCTGCAGTATGCCCATTGGCTAGCCTGCCTTAAGCTCCCGATCCCATTGCCTCATTGTTTAGCGGGCCCCGCACTGCCAATATTAAGCCCGGCTAATGTGATCTAGAGGCAGCTGGAGCAGCCCCGATTATTACCATGACACAGCCAACTGAGGGGTGTAATATCATTAAAAATAAATCAGGTGGTTTGGAGATTTGCTTGAGCAGGGGGTCACAGTGAGGGGGGCTTTGAATGGCATTAGGTGGGAGAAATGCCATAATTTCATTAGCCACTGGGAATATCTCAGAGGATCTGTTGAAACATTTCCTTCAAGTTACAGTAATTTAATTCCTCTTTGCACTCAACACAGAATGAATAAAGAGGAATTTGAAATGGTACCTTTCCAAATGAACTAGCAAATAATTGTAAAAAAGAGAATGTGACCATCTAATGTTATGACTCATGTACAATAAATATGACAAGAGGATTAAAATTCAATTTGCCAATTAAATAAGAGTGGCAATCTATTTGAAAGCAGGCATACTCTAGCGTTATTAATGCCGTTATTACCTTCTTGTGTTGGATTATTGTTGGAGATGATAGAAAAAACGTGAGGTTGCTCTGTTAATCTTCTTATAGTGTTTGACATTGAGCTGTCTGCTCGGCAGACTCATCACAATCAGATGGCCAATGAATAGGGAAGCATACAACAATACCAAGCTAATCCATACCCTAAAGTTAAGGGGATTCATATTTAGCGGTTGGCTGTGTGTAAACATTTTCTTTCATTTTTTTATTATTGCTATGAATAAAATTTCTGTTGACGTATTCGATCCATGATTGTGATGTCACGAGTGTCGTTAACTCTCACAGCATGGCTCTTATGTCCCCCTTGTTTGGGGTTCAGTTGAAATAAAATAAATAAATAAGGTGATTTCAAGGCCCATTGAGTGTGCGATGGATTGTGCCCCAAAGAATTAGAGAGAGAGAGAGAGAGAGAGAGAGAGAGAGAGAGAGAGAGAGAGAGAGAGAGAGAGAGAGAGAGAGACAGACAGACAGACAGACAGACGGAGAGACAGACGGAGAGACAGTTTGTCAAGGGCAGGAGGTTCTTCCTGCAACACAACAGTGACATCTAGTGGTTTGATTTCACACTACAATGTTTTAGCTCAACGAATACAGTGCAGGAGGGTTTTCCCAACCTTTATTTAGCGAAGGCACATTGTTTACATTAGGGAAAAAAAAATCTAAAACACAAATCTCACAAAATGTGGATACACAGGTAAATTATGTACCTTCTGGCATCTAATAAAAGAGCATTTAATTGTTCTGCCTGTTCGCTGGAATAGTTGAACAAAGATGTAATAAATAATTAAATTATAAATAAACAAATGAAGTAAAATTGGATAAGAGGAGTCTGCATATCGACAGGAAGTCGAGCGGCTGGAGCTGTGGTGCGGCCGACACAACCTGGAGCTGAACACGCTCAAGACTGTAGAGATGATCGTGGACTTCAGGAGGCATCCTTCGCCACAGCTGCCCCTCACGCTGTCCAGCTCCCTGATGTCAACCGTCGAGACCTTCAAGTTCCTAGGAATTACAGTCTCTCAGGACCTGAAGTGGGCGATCAACATCAGCTCCATCCTCAAAAAGGCCCAGCAGAGGATCTACTTCCTGCGGCTTCTGAGAAAGCACGGCCTGCCACGGGAGCTGCTGAGGCTGTTCTACACAGCGGTCATCGAATCAGTCCTGTGTTCTTCCATCACAGTCTGGTTTGGTGCTGCTACAAAAAAGGACAAACTCCGACTGCAACGGACAATCAAAACTGCTGAAAGGATTGTCGGTACCCCCCTACCCACCATTGAGGACTTGCACGCTGCCAGAACTAAGACAAGAGCGTGCAAAATCCTCTCGGACCCTCCACATCCCGGTCACCAGCTCTTACAGCTCCTTCCCTCAGGAAGGCGCTACCGATCAATGCAAACTAGAACTAGCAGACATTCCAACAGCTTCTTCCCTCTTGCAATCAACTTCTTAAACACCTAACCTACAATTCCATTGCAACATGCTGGCAATTTTTTGTCTTTTTGTCTTGAGTTTGTTGTCACATTTCTGTCGGGCCAATTATATATTACTCGTGCACTCATTGTAGGAGTCTCATCACGCTGCACTATTTGCATATCTGTTGTTGACCAATACTGGCCACTCATGCCAGAGTAGCATCTGCTCCATTTGCACACTGACCGAGGAGTATCTCCAACATTTGCACAATCAACATTTTCCCAGACTATCGTACTACGCGCTTGAAGTCTCGACGCCCTTTGCACAGTGGTCATTGCACCGGACTATTGTAATATTAGTCATTCGAACTGCTCTAAGTGCTAGAGGACTCTGCATCTTTTTGCACAATTGTCAAAAAACAAAACAAAAAAAAGTACCGGCATTCCCAGATAACTAGCAACCCTTTATTGCTCAGTGACTGTTTTTCTCAATGTCTTTATGTCTCAAAAGTGTCAAATTGACTGTCTGTTCTCGTACTAAAGCGGCTCCAATTACCGGAGACAAATTCCTTGTGTGTTTTTTGGACATACTTGGCAAATAAAGATGATTCTGATTCTGATAACAACCTTTTTAAAACATATCCACATGACTTGTGTGAGATATACAGTGAAAGGGAGGGGGGGGGGGGCAGACTAATTAAACTTATGCGGCCTTTGCATTTAGCGGAAGCTTAACCCTCCCGTCACTGACACACATGAGAGTGTAAACACACACGCATACACACTTTTTTCTTTCTTTCTTCTATGTTTCTCTTTATATATATATATATATATGTTGAAATAAATCAATCAATATATTAATACAAACTGAATCACAGCAACAAAGTTGCAAACCACATCTTTACAGACTTAGCAAGCGGAGTCAAACACAATAGTCATAATGCAAACTTACACGTGTAACACCGTATCGTTACACAGCTAAGTTTCTATTCCTAGCCTGCTCCTTATTCTAAACCTTTCATCTCAACTCTTCCTACGCTTTGCCTCACCCCCTCTCTCTCTTTCACGTTCCATGTATCCACCCCTGCAGTCCCTGAGCATCATGTGCATCAGCACCCGTTGTTTTCCCTCAACCCATTTCTCCATCGCACTGACATACTTGAAGTCAGCAGCTCCAATTTGACATTGAGGCAGTCCAGAACAGGATGGCTCCTAAAAGAGAATCCTCCATTAAGAACACACCTTCGCCAGTGGCCAAGCCCCAACTGGGTCCCCCTTTTCCCTGCCTGCCTGCAGCTCTTACAGCACCAAAGGTAGCACCAGAGCAGAAACCTAGGATGCTGCGACCATCAGAATCACCATTTGACCCCAGTACTTTGGAGGTGAGTGACCTTAATCATGTGATGTTTCAGCTTACAGTAGTAGATTCTACACCGAAACAATCAGAAGGAGTTTGTTGTCAGATGGTGAGGAAACTACATAAGGTGATCATTTGCAATGTAACACGTGACGGATAAAGATGGCAGCACCAACGTGAGTGATATCTAAGCTAAAATAAGAACTGGGGCACTAGGAGTGATGCCATCAGTGTCTTTAGAGGCTGTTTCTATCACAGCGCGTATGTGTTATCGCATTTATCGGGCAGGCTATTCTGCTATTAATTTGTTATTATAACTTTTGCGAAAAATAAGGCCATAGAATAATGTAAGACTGAACACAGATAATTACTGCCTTACAAATGTAAATCTTTTGATTTTTCCATTGGACAAATGAAATTATAGTACTGTATACATGTACAGTATGGGAAAACTACCGGGTGGATGATTGAAGAGATCATTTTAGAATTCTGATGTTCACACTGGACTTTGCTATTATTTAATGGAACAAATAAGTGGTTCTCAAAACTTTTTACACCAAGTACCACCTAATAAAACACTCTAAGGAATATTGTAGTAAGCCCAATTTTTCCTCAAAAACAAGACATACATTTTTTAAATGTATATTTAATATTACTGTTAGCCACTGTAACATTATGAGCAGTGTGAACATTAACAATGCGCTTAAACATAGTAAAATATGAAAGCTGTAATAACGATTCAATTAAAATGTATTGCACATAAAAGTTAAATAAAAATGTACTTAAAAGTTTAAAAAGTAACAGTTCCTAAAGATTATAAATGCAACTGAATTGTACTTAGTGATTCTAATAGTGTCCTACACACGTATCACACTTGAGAATCACTGGAATAAATGCTGCCAACTTCCTAATATACTTTCAATGTTATGTATTTTGTTTGCAGTGCATGATTTATATTTCCTCATAACTGCATGTTGTGAGACGATACAGTATGTGCATATTGTCTGCCGCATGCGAAGACATTAATTTCTGCTCATGGTGCTTCTGCTTGGGAAATATTAAACAGTCACTATATAACCATCATTCTAGCATGAACATCATCCACTTTGGAAATTCCATCCATCCATTGATTGCTATCTTGGGAGTTTTATAAAGCGGAAAAAAAACAAGAACAACCGTGACATGAAGAAACGTGAATCAGGGAGCATATCCAATGATAGAAACAGATTCAGAGAAGATATTTGCCATCCGTGGCCTTATTTAAGAAAACATTTGATGCACCTGCAAGAACAATTTGTGGCAAATGTGTTGTCTTGTGCCACCTTAAAAAAGAAAAATTGTCTGGCATTCAAAAATTCTCCATATGACAGAACACATACGAATTTCATTTGTCACTTGCTAATTTTGCATTTTTGCAACTCAGTTCATAGTGTTAGCAAAGCTATGGGAACAGTTCGTTATGACTAAGTAGACTGTATAAGAGTCGACTTTTGTAGTTTGGTCAACAAGAAATGGAGGACATTTTTAGGCACAAAAAAAGTGACTATTTGATACATTTCTGTTGTTTTTAGGCATGGTGGATGACTGGTTAGCACATCTGCCTCACAGTTCTGAGGACCAGGGTTCAAATCGTGGCCTCGCCTGTGTGGAGTTTGCATGTTCTCCCCGTGCCTGTGTGGGTTTCCTCCCACATCCCAAAAACATGCGTGGTAGGTTGATTGAAGACTCTAAATTGCCCGTAGGTGTGAATGTGAGTACGAATGGTTGTTTGTTTATATGTGCCCAGCGATTGGCTGGCGACCAGTTCAGGGTTTACCCCGCCTCTCGCCCGAAGATAGCTGGGATAGGCTCCAGCACGTGTGAAGATAAGCGGTACAGAAAATGGATGGATGTTGTTGTTAAGAAATATAGGTCTAAACCATAATATAATTTGATTCGTCCAGTTCAACTATGAACACATCACTTTTGATGAGATACAATCTTTATTTATCATCTGCTGTGTTTAGCATAACCCTATTACAGATACTCAGATCTGAAAAAACATATATTTCAAAATTATAGCTGAATAAGTCCTTTAAAAATTAAATAAAGTACCAATTTAAATTTAGAATTATTCTAATTTCAGTTATAGGGTTGCAAATGGCAGCACGGTGATAACTGGTTAGCACATCTGCCTCACAGTTCTGAGGACGTGGGTTACGTGGGTAACTTTGGGTGAGAAGCGGTGTACACCCTGAACTGATCGCCAGCTTATCGCAGGGCCCATACAGTATACACAAACAACCATTCACACTCACATTCACACCTACGGGCAGTTTCGGTCTTCAGTTAACCTACCATGCATGTTTTTGGGATGTGGGAGGACACCGGAGTACCTGGAGAAAGACCACGCAGGCACAGGGAGAACATGCAAACACCACACAGGCGAGGCCGGATTTGAACCCAGGTCCCCATAACTCTGAGGCCGATATGCTAAGCAGTCGGCCACTGTGCCGCCAGTCCTATGCCATTGAAATTTTTTTTTTTTTTTTTTTTACTGTTTATTGCCTAATATCGGTCAAAATGAGTCTGTGACATAGTTTAAGTTTGAAAACTATATGGTCTGTCGATTGAATGCAAAAGGTAATAAATGGCATGAGGTTTGCAAATCAATGACGTCATTGATCGGATCGGCGAATTATGACATTAAAGCCGATCAGCCGATCAGCATAAAATGCTAATTATCGGCCGATACCGATAAGGCCGATAAAGTCGGTGTAAATTCTAGTTCTGTTCAAGTGAATGGGAAAGGATGATGAGCCTAACCTCAAAATGTCCCCTTTTCTTTTTATTTACACCCATGTCCCTTTCAGTCCATGTTCCCTAATAGCGGGCCAACAATCCAATGCTTGCTTAATTCTGCTTCACAATGATAGTAAGATCCAACAATTGAATGATCCAAAACGACATTGCTATGTGCTTGGCCACCACAAGCCACAAGATACCGTGATATCGCCAAGGATCAATCAAAGCAAAGCTGTTTTCCATATTTAAATTAGAATATCAGCGATCCAATCAGAGCAGTGCTATTGAACCCAACTTATCTTGCAAACTCGATAAGAGGACATCAAAGGTGGTGAAAGAATATATTTTTTTAAATTGTTGGCATGGGACCGTAAACCTTTGTGGAAAACGTTACCGGGTCAGGGCGAGATGAAAAGGTGCTTAGGAAAGGACTAACTGAGGCGTAGCCTAACTGATTTTCATTGCACCAGCGCACTTCGGTCCAGCTCACCGAAGTGCTTATGTTTACATTTCTCCAACTATTTTTATGAGGTCTAATTTTTTATTGTTTTTTGTCAACGCCAAAGCGTGTGTTGTCATTACATAACATTTGAAAAAAAAAGCAAAATAAATATTTTTAACTGTGAAAGTTACTCACAGTTCTGTTTAATTCTCTAATTGCATGCAGAACAATTTGCCAGGATTCTTGGTCTTTTGGTTTTCCTGCCGTCCACACACAAGGAATGCGCTAACGAGTTTTACCCTCCTAGCTAATCGTGCCCTATAGGCACACAGCTCAAAAAGACGTGTTGTATCTGCGTAATTATGAAACCCAGGAACGCACGTAGGATTCCTAATGGGAGCATTCGTGAAATGTCATCGTAGCTTAATTCTGGCGCATGCACATTAACATTGGTTGGTAGAAGTCGCATTGACTTCCATGTAATATTGGCTAAGAAACCTCGTTTTCATGGCTTTTTATCGCAGTATGCAAATGAGCAGCTGATGCCAAGCAAAGCTATGCATCAAAGCTTGTGTACAACAACAGCACCCAGGATTTGCCTTAAATACGAAGTTACGAACAAATGTGTCCCAAATCCGTCCACTGCACTGACCACAGGGGATGTTATTGAACGACAACTTTTAATTTTGGCCTACACAAAATATTTAATGAAAGTCTACAGTCTCTTGACGCATAGAAGTGTTAATCATTCAATTGTTGACTGGAAGGTGTTTAGATGGTGAAATGTCTCCATACGTGACGTGTATTTGCATATTATAAGGATCATAACCATTTGTAATTTGTATGCAGTAGTAGGCCTGCTTAAGAGGTAAAATATCAATAAAAGTAACAGAGGCATCAAGTATTTACGAATAAGATGCAAGTTATTAGTTAATTTGACTTATCTTTTGTTTGTTTGTTTGTGCCCAGTATCATTAAAATGAACAATATAACATCGAATATCGTAATGTTATATTGCAAAACAAGTTGTTATAAAGTTAAGTGTCTTACCATTACAATATAAAGTGCCGAAAGCCAACATGGTCGTTCAGTATGGTTCCAATCGTGTCACATAATGGCTTCAACTTAAGCTTTCAAAAAGCTTCATGTGTCTTTTGGATGCCGTAAAAGCTCTAAGAATCATGCGTTAACAATCTATATGTACAGCCCATAACGCAACACGACACTACCATTTATTAATTAACGGAAATAAGCATGAATCGTGGTAGGCTATTGACTCCCATAGGCTTTCTGCCAACCGAGACAGCACGTAACCATTTGGTGACGACACGGCGAACGCTCCCATAAGGCGTCGTATTCATTTCTATGCTTGTCAATAAAGTTCTATTCTATTAGTGTTTAAAAAAACTGACGTCACCAATTTACGTCACGACGTAGAGCTGAAGTTTTTTTTTTGTTTTTTTTTTAAATAATCCTCACCCCGCCCATCGAGCCGTCACTCCCCGAGTCTGACTAGTAGATAGTGTCACATTCTTTTCTCTGCTAACATCTCGGACACACCTCAGCCGTCTCAGACATGGTGAGTTTTCTTTCTACTCGACATCAATAACAAAACCCCATTTTCGTTATTATTGATTCAGGTGTCTTTTAGCAATAGATGCAATGCTTTTGGGATAGTGTTTTCGATTCAAAATGTCGTTGTGCTCGCTGGTTGCTACCGGAAGTGCAACTTTTTGGAAGCTAGTGTTAGCGTGTGCATTTGTATTAAAGTAGCAATCACAAATATACCACATAGGAAACGTATATTTTAACTGTCCATTTTAGTAAAGAGGCCTAACTGAATGAATGGATGAATATGTATCAAAACAGTAGTTAATCAGAGCTAACGTTGCTAGCGTCGTTCAAGAAAGCATTTTTATCTCGTTAAATGTCTCTTAACAGTCTGACTTCTCGGAAGATCAAATCCAAGGTGAGTACTCAGCATTTTTTTTTTTAACTCCACGCTTCTTTGTGCATGCGGTCATTGTGGCTTGGTTCAGATGGCACTTTGCCCCTTTCGTCACTCATCCACCCTGCTTTTTGTCCTGCTCCTGTCACAGTAGTAGCTCCTTTTAATTTCCTACTCTTATTTCCTTCACACTGTTTCATCCCTTTCCACTTGCAACTGCTTGTTTTTTTTTTCACAGATTGAGTTTAACCAGGAACAGATTCATGGTAAGTCGGTGCAAGGGGGACTGCTTTAGGACAAACGTGTTGGCTAACTTTGGCTTGTGTAGGGTTTGGTTTGCATGTTAAAGTATGGAGGATTTGTTGTTGATGTGAATGAGATGCTTTGAGCTGTTTGCTACGTCCAAATCGTTCACATGTTCCGTATAATATTAGTAAATTTGCAAGCTATGTAATGTGGTCAGTTGTGCATCTGCAGTGCCTGTAATGCCAAAGATAGTCATCGTGCTGAGTCTTTTAGGATTCCTGGTTTGTGTCAGGTTACCATAAACTTTAGCTCATCAATTCCAAGACAGTAATTCTCAAAAACTTCCCCTTTTTTGGTGTTGCACACAGTGATGCACTGTATGTTTAATCACCATTGACATAATAGGCCTTGTTCCTTCTTGCACACTCCTCCTCCACTCCTACATTACCAAATATGGTGCTGGGGAAAAGTTGTCTAATGCCAGAAGGGAAGAGGCGCATTCCTTTGAACAAGAAAAAAAACTCACAACACTGGCTGACTGACTTGGGCTTGGTTTTTGCTGGGCCTGACCTCCAGGCATGTCTGATCACTTAGTATTTGACATCCTGCACTGTATTATTAATCCTTTTGCTAAATCTTTTATGTGCTTATTTTTCCAGATAAACTGGAATATAATAGCAAAATTTAGTGATGCAGATTGTCTGATTACTGGCATTTGCACCTGTGCTTCATATTACTTAAACAACACTCTGAATTATTGATGACAAACAACTCTGCCAGAAGTCTTGCTGAGTCCACCCCAGTCAAGTAAAGCATGTCACCGAAGCAGTGCATTCTACTGATTAAATGAATCTTCTTTGCAACCATTGTATTCATGTTAAGTGAACAGATAAGAACAACAAATATACAATGTTGCCTGTAGAATTATCTAAGATCAGTCACAGGCCTGAACTAAAATGATGGTATCCTTGGAAAATATTCAAAATTATTTCACCATAGGGACATGTTAAACTAAGGTGTGTCTTCTAATTCGTATCAAACTTTTTCAATCTTTAATTAGTCAGTGTGGCTATTTAGAGAGTGACAGGTAGTCACAGCTGTATGCTGACATGGTGTGTACCACACAGAACATGAACCACAGAAAGCAAAGGCATGAGTTGTCTCAGGAGACTAGAAAGAAAATTATAGTCAGGCATGTTAAAGGTCAAGTCTAGATGAGCATCTCCAAACAGCTGCCTGTTCCTGTGACTACAGTTGCACAGATTTACAGGTTTTGGTGCCACCTCTGGTATTGGATGACAAATTGAAGAGGCTGATTATGAGTGGTAACCAAAGAGCAGAAAATAATTTAAGAAGTTCAACCTGGAGTTTACCTTTTAATTAAGAAATTAAAGGTAAACTCCAGGGTCAAGGGACATGAGTGTCAGATCGCAGCATCCATCATTGTTTGAGCCAAAATGGACTTCATGGGAGCTAACCAAGGAGGGCACCACTGATGAAAGTAAATCACAAGAAAAGACAGACTGGACTTTGCCACAATATATATTGACAAGTTACAACGCTACTGTGAGAATGTCCTTTGGACAGATGCGACAAAACGGGAACCTTTAAAAATGAAGCACACCTAGAAAAGAACACTGACTCTACTGCGAAACATGGAAGAGGCTCGGTGATCTTCTGGGGCTGCTTGCAACATCTGGCACAGGGAATTTTGAATCTGTGCAATAACCCATATCAGAAGACTATCAAGTGTCAGAAAGTTTGCTCTCAGTCGAAGATCATGGGTATTCTAAAAGGATAACGACTCAAAACACACAACTACAAACACACATTAAGAGCAAAACATTTAAATATTCTCAAGTGGCTTTCTATGAGCCCTGATCTAAATCCTATTGAACATCTGTGGTACCATTGTGTGTTTTACCTTGCATTAACAAATGAATACCAGCAATTTTGTCCATGTAGACTTCCACAGTCTGTATAAAGGCCATGCATTACTATCCGCAAGCTAGCGCTTAACTGAATACCTTCTCGTCTCTTGTTTGTCTTTGCACTTGGATACTGTTTTTAAATTATTCAACTAATTTTAATCCTTCAAGGGAAAATTAAATTCAGAACCAGGTGTGTGTGTGTTAATACATTGACTTTTTGTTAGTGCTGCAACATAACAGTTGCATCATCACACACTGACAAGACAAATGTGAAATGTGCCATTTGCTTAAATGTGGAAGTGTTTCTTTGCCTTGTGGAGCTGTTTTAAAAGGTTGTCTCATACAAAAGAGCTGATTGAAGTATTGGAAAGTGTCTTTGTAGTTGAGAGAACTTTTAAGCATAACCTGAGCTTGATGTTGCTTTGTGTTTTTATTTATTTATTTTTTTTTTTTTATTTTTTTCTTGTGCACTATCAGGTCATTTTAGATGCAAATATTAAATGCCGAAATACGTCTGCTTTATTGCTCTAGTCTGTGTTTCGGCAGTCTCATTACAGTCTAGTTTTCATCTATCATTCTTTTGTCATCTTTTTTGGACCTACCATCTCTTCCAACCCGTGCATGTCCAGCTTTTTATTTGAATTGCTTCCATTCTTTAATGTGTTCCGTGTTTTATTTTAGAGTTCAAGGAGGCGTTCCTGCTGTTCGACAGAACAGGAGAGGGGATGATCTGTTACAACCAGTGTGGGGATGTCATGCGCTCCCTGGGACAGAACCCTGTCACTGCTGATGTCCTCAAGGTCCTGGGCAACCCCAAAGCTGAGGGTGAGGCTTGCAGTCTGTGGATTGTAATGTAAAGTGAGGGATTTCCACCTTGTAGTAGACTTTCTCAACATAATGCATTCTCGTTGTGTTGTCAGAGATGAACACCAAGATGCTGGACTTTGAGAGGTTCTTGCCCATGCTTCAGACCATTACTAAAAATAAAGATCAGGGCTCCATGGAAGACTTTGTGGAGGGACTTCGCGTCTTTGACAAGGAAGGCAATGGCACAGTAATGGGCGCAGAGCTGCGTCATGTCCTCACCACACTAGGTAAGGCGTGGGTTTGTTAGCCTTGCATAGATGCGTATGCTACACTCAGCATCTGTCGGAACAGAATTAGGAAGTTTATTGTATGGAATTACTATGCATAACATAATTCATGTATTGTATAACTACCTGTATGTACAGCGGTGCTTTGCGATATGAGTTAGATTAATTCCGTAACCACGCTCGTAACTCAAAACTCACATCTCAAATTATCTTTCACCAATGAAATTATTGGAAATGCCATGAATCCATTCCAGCCTCCCAAAAACATTTTTTAAAATGTTTTTATTAAGAAAAATTGCACTTTATAATGCTGTACTTTATAAAAACATATAGTAGTGACATAATAGAATATAAATAATTTGTTTTTCTGCCACATTTGTTTTGCTTCACTTTGATGGGCATTGTGCTGCTCCTTTCAATGTCCTCGCCTTGGCCAACTGGGGGCAGACAGTGGGTACGGAAAGTATTCAGACCCCCTTAAATTTTTCACTTTGTTATTTTGCAGCCATTTGCTAAAATCATTCAAGTATTTTTTCCCCCTCAATGTACACACAGCACCCCATATTCACAGGAAAAAAAATGAATTGTTGAAATTTTTGCAGATTTATGAAAAAAGAAAAACTGAAATATCACACAGTCATAAGTATTCAGACCCTCTGCTGTGACACTCATATATTTAACTCAGGTGCTGTCCATTTCTGATCATCCTTGAGATGGTTCTACACCTTCATTGGAGTCCAGTTGTGTTTGATTATACTGTTTGGACTTGACAAGGAAAACCACACACCTGTCTATATAAGACCTTACAGCTCACAGTGCATGTCAGAGCAAATGAGAATCATGACTGCAAAGGAACTGGTTGAAGAGCTCAGAGACAGAATTGTGGCAAGGCACAGATATGGCCAAGGTCACACAAAAAATTCTGCTGCACTTAAGGTTCCTAGTAGGACAGTGGCCTCCATAACATTCCAACAGCTTCTTCCCTCTTTCCATCAACTTCTTAAACAGCTAACTTATTCCATTGCAACATTCTGCCAATTTTTTGTGAGAGAAGTAAAGAAGAACCCAAAGATCACTGTGGCGGAGCTCCAGCGATCACTGTGGCTGAGCTCCAGCGATGCAGTCGGGAGATGCGAGAAAGTTCGAGAAAGTCAACCATCACTGCAGCCCTCCACCAGTCGGGGCTTTATGGCAGAGCGGCCCAACGGATGCCTCTCCTCAGTGCAAGACGCATGAAAACCTGCATGGAGTTTGCTTAAAAAAATAAAAAAAAACCTGAAGAACTCCAAGATGGTGAGAAATAAGATTCTCTGGTCAGATGAGACCAAAAGAGAACTTTTTGGCCTTAATTCTAAGTGTGGAGAATATGTGTGGCGAAAACCAGGCACTGTTTGTCGCCTGTCCAATACAGTCCCAACAGTGAAGCATGGTGGTGGCAGCATCATGCTGTGAGGGTGTTTTTCAGCTGCAGGGACAGGACTACTGGTTTCCATCGAAGGAAAGATGAATGCGGCCAAGTACAGGGATATCCTGGATGAAAACCTTCTCCAGAATACTCAGACTGGGCTGAAGGTTCGCCTTCCAACAAGACAATGATCATAACCACAGTTAAAATAACGACGACGTGGCTTCAGAACAACTCTGTGAGTGTTCGTGAATGGCCCAGCCAGAGCCCTGACTTAAACCCAATTGAGCATCTCTGGAGAGACCTGAAAATGGCTGTCCACCAACGTTCACCATCCAACCTGACAGAACTGGAGAGGATCTGCAAGGAGGAAGGACGATCCCCAAATCCAGGTGTGAATCATTCCCAAAAAGACTCATGGCTCCATTAGCTCAAAAGGGTGCTTTGACTAAATACTGAGCAAAAGGTCTGCATACTTATGACTGTGTGATAGTTCCGTTTTTCCTTTTTAATAAATCTGCAAAAAATTCAACAGTTCTGTTTTTTCTGTCAATATGGGGTGCTTTGTGTACATTGAGGGGGGGGGGGGGGGAAATGAAAAATGTATACTTTCCGTACACACTGTAAACACCTGACTGTTTTTGTTTGTTTGTTTCCCCCAAAATGAGTCATGATTGGCCCGCGAAGGCTTTGTGTGCAATCATGTGACTGCCTTGTGCCGTCTGATTGGTAAATTGAAGTCAAATTACACTAGTTTTCACATTGGATTGGCGCAACGGCACCCTCTGCGGAAGATGAAGTCTAAAAATAGATTGTGCACGCAATAATAGGTAAATAAATGTAGCGAGCGGCATGTTGATCATTATAATGGATGAAAAGTATTGATTCTTAACATAAATACTGAAGTAAAAAGTACGGTGCATTCAAAGTACTCTGACAAGCACAATTTATCCAAAATGTTACTTGAGTAAATGTAACTGAGCAAATGTAGTGTGTTACTACCCACCTTTGGTCGTAGCACAGCGACATGGATGCTATTCATTAGCTCCTCTGTGGCATTTCGCTTTGTCAGCATTAAGCTAAACAGCAATGTGTAATTCTTTTAGTTTGGGAGTGACAATTAGCAGCTCAAAGCCTCCTTTTTGAAGAATTGTTCACCATTTTACAAACTGTTGCTTGTTGTAAAGTGAGTTGAGTTCATTGCCACCATACAGCTCTTGTATCTCATTTTTTTTCATTTCAAATCAAAGCAAAAATCGGCCGAACCACAGCTCATATCTCGCACAACTCTTAAGTCTGGTCACTCGTATCTCAAGGCATCACAGTATTTAAAAAGAAAAATAATTTTAAAAATGTCTGCATAAATTAACATCAATTTCTGTCTTGTGATTTATCACAAGTACATGAAAGGAAATTCCCCTCTTGCTTTACGTTGCTAGTGAAATACTTTTCTATTGCCTGTCAGGTGAGAAAATGACAGAGGAAGAAGTGGAGACTCTCCTGGCAGGACACGAAGACGCAAACGGCTGCATCAATTATGAAGGTGAGATTGGGGAGTAAAAATGGACTAGAGCTTAATTTAAGGTAGGGTGAAGCCATTTGAAGAAGAGAGTACAATAAATGTGTCACATGGTAGCAATCCTAGCCCATATTGCAGTATATACTCTTAATGAAATCCTCTGCATTAAGTCTTGGGTTGACACATTGGATCTTTTGAAATTGCCTTGGTTGTTGACAACATTGTAAATGTTTTCGTTCAGGCGGGTGTGATGTGTAACATGTCCTGAAATACGTGGAGACTTTTGTAGGGCCTTGTATAATGTGGACCACTCAAAGTGTGTAACTGTTCTTCCTCCACAGCGTTTGTGCGCCACATCATGTCAGGCTGAGGGCCGGTACGGGCATTGGGTATACTATGAGGTGGCACGACCAGGCTTTCATTCTTCCTAGCTTTTTTAATAATAATAATCCACTCACAATAGGCCCCCTAACAATTAAGTGTGTTGATGGTGAAAGAACATGTAGGTTCCAAGCAGATTGAACCTGTTGGTGTCTGGGCAAAGCCTTGTGGTCCCTCTCTTAGTTAGTTCTGAGGTTCTGACCCGCCTATTGTTCTGTTACCTCCTGCAGCCGTCTGCCTTGGCCGTTGGCTGCAGCATGCCCGCCTGCATGTGTCCGGGCCCCCCTTCAGGTTCCTGAGGGGGTGTGGTGGACACACAGGGACGTGGCCTGTGTCATTTAGGGAAAGCCTGTTGCCCACTTTCAGCTCATCGCACCTGGTGGCTGTGGAGATCACACGGCAACTCCTCATTTGCATGTCAGCGGCGCGCTTAAACAGCTTTTCTTCTCTGTTGGTGTTTTATACTGTAGGTGTTGCTCTTTTCACAGAAACACTCAAGTAGACAGTTAGCTGTCCCCTATATATGTCAGCTTTTGGAGAATGGACCAGTACCCCCTTTTCTACTAACCAGACAACTGCGAAGAGTTGCACTAGCGCTAATTGTTTTCTCTTCTGTGCTGATAAAAGCTGAATTTGTAGCTGGCCGCTCCCTTGATCTTTTCTCCCTTCTCTCTGCATCTCGGCTAGAGGAAAGCACTCGGCGCAGATGGCTTCTCTAACCAGTTCTTGTTGGATCGTAGACACGGCCAAATGCTTTGGCTGAATAGGAGATAGATGATTACTTCACCTTCTTCTGTCCTTCAGTATCCTACTGAACCCTCCTTCCTTTTTGTTGTGGACTCAGTATGGGGAAGCACCTCCACATGCACTTCTGACATATTTTCTCTCATCTCTCCTCACAGAGCTGGTCAGGATGGTCATGAACGGCTGAAGAGAAAATGATCACTTTTTTTTTTTTTTTTTTTTTTTTTTTCCCCCCCCCTTCCCCTTTTGATTTAGTCTTTTACTGTGTCACATCTCTTTTTGCAGTTGGCTTACTACATCCCCGCAAGCTCTTTTCCATGGATTTGATTTGGCTAAAGATGATGCACAGTCTAATAGCATACTGTACATGACCATTGTGAATGCATTCATTTAAGTCTGAAAGCTTCATTCCACATTCCAAGATGCATCACCTGAGAATTTTCACCGGTGACTGTATATTGTAATACATGTTGCTAACAGTCTGTCATTTTTGGATGGGGATTTAATATTTATACATGCACTCATACACGGTAATGGTTTGATCTACTGTAATATTGGCAAAGACTTTGGCTCAAGAACACTGGCTTGGTTTGACATTGCAGTAAACCAGTATAATAAATCCTATAAAAGCAATATCCAAAGCCGGAAAACTTTCCAAATGTTTCCTATGCTTTTAAAATTACCCCTTTTTTGCATTTGAATAAAAGTCTCCTCAAATACTATTTTGGCTATGACTGCATTTGTTTCAACAAATTCAAATACAAGGTAATTGTGGTCCTCTTGACACGAGAGGGCAGTGTTGCTATTGTGCATAAAGTACGTTATGGTGGTCACCTTTCAAGTTTTAGGCATTTTCATACATTGGCAGCGAATAATGGCAAGAACCCAACTTTTTTTTTTTTAAGCGAAGTGTGACTCACTACGGTAGTGTTTTTCTTCCTTTTTTTTGTTTTGTTCTTTTGTTAATGAGAAACGTTTTTAAATAGTATTAGTTGCTTGACCATGCTGCATAACTTGAGTCGGAACGTACGTCACTAATCAACAACGATTGACAAAATGAGGGTTGTCTTAAAGTGTGGTGGCATTATGAAAATGATATAGCAGTAAAAAAAAAAAAAAAAAAGGGGGGGGGGGGGGAACAGTTTGTTGGCTTAGTGACCTTTTCGTGCACAAGCAGCTGCAATTATTTCCTCCCATACAGCGAGCAGCTCTCGCATTGCGCGCGCGTGTGTGCGTGTGATGTGTTGTAGGTTGGCCGCTAATGACTTGGTGCGTGTGTTCGTGCGCGCCCGCGCCCGGTCGATGGAAGTCAGGGCTATTGATTATTTTAATCCTCGTATTTGTGAGTGTGTGTGATCCACACGGCGGTGCTTCAGACAGGGGAATCACTAATGGGCCGCTGCCGGAGCGCCGCTGCCGCTCGGATGAACTTTGAACGCGGCTCTAGCAGCGACGGAGCGGTCCCGCCGGAGACGTCCATATGATCTCTGTGCTCAGAGGCAAAACATCCTGATCGTATGCTTACAGGTCCAGAATGCCATTAGTCCTCTTGTATTATTCCCTTCATTAATAATCGAAGGGGCTGTCAGCACAAATCAGCCATTATCGATGATATGCACGGCACTCTCTACTTGTCTAAATGTGGTCCCTTCATTAAACTTTATTTATTCCCGCCGGGCAATTATGTAGGCCTAAACCTTAGCTCAGAAAATTAAGATACATTTAATAAAATGTCAATAGCAAATTATTAAAATTAGTCATTCAATTGATTAACGCTGTCAACTATTCATAAAATGATACACGATGTCTATAAAAAAAATTCCACGATGTTTATTCATAACTTTGGTGTCCTCATCAGAATTACTTAATTCAGTCATCATGAAATGTAGCAGAATAACGAAACTGACATCTTGTTATATGTGGCCAAACATTTGCTCAGAGTACAATCTCTTCAAATGTGTTTCCTTCATTTAACAATTTTTAATTTTGTTTAATGTTTATTTTTCTTCTTCTTCTTCTTCCTTTGGATGTATGTGAGATTGGTGTGTCCCACAGGACCCACACTCTCCTCTGCTAATTAGTGTGTGTGTGTGTGTGTGTGATAAGTGGTTAAATTATACTAAATCATTTTTGTTTTATTGATGTTTGATAAAATTAGTCATTTTGTTCATGTGTATTCTATTTTCGTTATATTGAACAGTTTGCATGTGTCCTTGATATTGCAGTCCACCCTGTCATTATGGGGTACCTGCACTGGAGCGGAGGAGGGGTGGGGTGGATGGGGGGGTTGTACTTAATTTTTGGTTGCACATGATTAAAATGTCATAAACTGATGGAATTTTCCCCTCTTTTCCTCCAAAGAAACAATTGTTAGTTGAACACATTTATGCATGTGCAACAATGGACATGTTTGAGTTAAAAGTAAATTCAAATTACTTTTTAAAAATACTGTATGTTGTCGCTTTCTGTGTTTAGCAAGCTTTCTGATGATAACTTTTTGAAAATAGGATGAAGACGAAGAAAGTTTCCGCATTGGCTGAGCTGCAGCAGACGGATACCGTTTTATAAGAACATGGTGGCGCGCTTCGTGAAGATGCAGCTCGTCATTTAGAATTCATTCGGATTCACTCACATACGCACGTTGGTGCAAAGAAAATTGGCTGTGTCATTAATATGGCAGTGATTTTGCGTATAACTTGTGAGCAGAGTAAGAACTTTTTTAAGCATTTATTAGTGAATGAGGCCCAATTCGACCAGCATTGTCTTTCTTTAATAAAGGCTGGAACCGTGGGTAGTTGTAGAGTAAATACTTAACACTTAATGTTTCATCATATTCTGGTTATTGTTAGATGCTAAGATTAACATGTCCACTCTGTCATAGTCACATCATTTGATACAAAAACAATTCAGAAGTTCAACATATTTGTTAAACAGAACACAGCTTGCTAACTGAATCATGGTGCTATGGTCGACCGTATGTGCTCATTAAATGTCAACATTAGCCAAAAATGTCCACCCTGTCAGCAAGCTTGCATATTTGCTCTTTATATGTACACTATCTGCCAGCAGTTAATTATTATTATTATTTTGTGGGAGCTTGATCTATATGCATTTTTCACACCGTAACATCTACTTAATACAACACATTTTTCAGGGGTTTAAACTTGTACCGTCTGCCTTTTGGACTGATAATTTCATAAAGGTATTATTCAAAGGTATGGACTCAAGTCGCATTGACTTGGATTTGAGTCATGAATTTGATGACTTGACAATCAACTAGACAAAAAAAAAATAATTTTACCTTTATAACAAGATGACAAACTTGGGTTCCTCTTTTTTTTAATGAATGCCTTATGTTTTTGATACAAGAAAAAAAACTTAACCTGAAATCTATTTATATTTGTGTTTGAAATTGCCTCACTAGAAATGTTTGCAGACAAGAAAATTCAGTTTCCTGCGATATGCACAATTCATTTAAGAATAGGAAACCAATTAAGTAAAATGTCTCATTTTCTCGTGTATTCATACTTGCTCTTTAAACAAGCAAAAATATATTTTGTCTTTTAATAAAATAATATATTTAAAATATATTTTATCCCTATACTTGATTATTCCAATCAAATTGTCAGAATACTCTATTACTAATTGCATTACTACTGGATGCAAATTATTATTTGTGACAGGTCTGTTTAGTGTCACTTCAGAAATGAAGTGAGAACAAATAAGTTAAAGCATAGCATTTTCATAGAACAACTGAAAACTTATCAGTTTTGAAGGGGCAATAAACTAAGATCCCCCCCCACGACTGGCTTTGAAGGTGCAAGAATTTTGATCAGTCCCCTAGTTTTCTTATAAAGGTTCAATGCACTTGTTTATCAAATTTTTGATTAATAAATGTTGATTTTAAAATGCATTAAATATAAATGCAGATTAATTAAATATAAATATTATATATTAAAATATATTTTTATTTTGTTTGTAAGATGACTCAAAACTCAAGGTGTAGGACTTGCGATTTAACTTGGGACTTGAGGGCAAAGACTTGTGACTTGCAAATCAATGACTTGGTCCCACCTCTTGTATTATTGTAGCAAGTTTATTATTTTGGATATTTTTTACAGATATTCTTAATTTACTGTATATTAGTGGTTTTTGCTTACCTTATTTTTATGGGTGGCTCAGTCTGATAAAGTTCAGCTCGACACCCTAAACGCAACAAAATAATAAACATTAAATCAATTGTGTCAATCAAAAGTGAGCATTGTTAGCTTTGTGAAGGCAGATTTATTTTTTTCTTTTTGTAAATACAGGGTCTCATCGCGTTGTGATGAGACCTATTAGGTCTCACCACCTTAGTACATGTACACTCACTGACCTATTAGGCCAGTGAGTGTACATGTACTAAGGTACAAATTCCATTGGTTCCTACTTTGTAATTTGAATTGGCTAGCTCAAACAAAGTAGACCCATTATCAATTAGTATTTAGGATATGATTGATTGGTGTGCAGGAAATACTGAATTTAGAATCATAATCAAATTGATATGAATGGTGAAAATCTCACTAATTCGTTCTGCTGGAGTTCGTGTTACCGGCGGGATTTGCAGCAACCGCTCAGGGTTTGAACAGGCTGAACAACATCCACTAAAAAACAACATCCACTAAATTGTCAGACCTTATTTAGCATTTGCACAGTTGATTGTGATATGGTTCCATCTAAAAAGGCATATACTGGCTTGATTTTTTAGATCCTGGGTGTATTATAAATTGAGATCAATTTTGTGGTATTAATATTTGTGTCTTGGACAGTGTCTTAAGACATACAGTATTGGAAATCCATGTTGAAGCATGCAAGCAGTGACTCTGGACTCGGCTTGTTAAGTTCACAGTGTCACGCCATATATTGAATTCTGCAGTCAGACCGAGTGGTGGTAAAGAGAATATTTTTATGACCCCTGCATGTGCACGTCTGTTCAACAATAACACAGAATACACCTAATGTAGGCATAGATTATTTAATAGCAATTGTTTAACCAACCTCTTCAACATACTTTAGCAGACAGATGATGAGATTTGGACATATTCCTAAATAATAACAATAAAAAAAAGAAAATATGCTGTATATGATGGTATAATGTATTGTACATTTAATTTAGATAAAACGGCATTTGTCACTTCTACTGGTCCTTATCTATATACTGCATCCATTCATACACGCATATATGAACAACATTGTAAATAATGTACTCAAATGTCACCACAAACAAAATTGCAATTGCAAAAGGTGATATATATTTTTTTTACTTTGGAAACAGTAAAAAGTCAAATCTTTTTGGCTTTGAGAGACAAACTCACATATATACAGCATAAGGTACACCTGTACAATGAGGTAATACAATAGTTTGCCTTTACAAATATAATATTACTGCATTCAATTTTGATTGACTCTGTCCAAAACGCATGAATTCAATTAACATGCATTTGCTCTATGCCTTATGAGAGGGCACAACATAGAATAATACAACCACATAATAGGCATATTGTGAAATTAATACATTTCTGACAATGTCAATCATAACTGAGTACTGTATTATAATCCTTGTATGGGCAGATTTTTTTGATACAGCTATTGTGTTATATCTTGTTCAGGTGTGTATATTATTATTATATTAATATAATTAATTACTATACATTAATATTGAGCAAAAATGTTGATGTAAATAATTTGCATTTTCCTTGTGATTAATGTAAACACAATTATTGCATAACAAACAATCTGACCAATGGTGTTGTTTTGATATTTAATTTAAGGTCAAACGGATCACATTAGAATATTTTGTATATTTTTGGGTCACAAACTGTACACAAAGGAGGCTGTTAAATGTCGCACATATAAATCAACTTAATTGTAATTTTCCCTTCTCTATCCTCTTCATCCACTTATGTTAATGTTGACCTGTGTGTGTGCTTGCATGCATGCAGGTGTGTGCATAGAGCTCCATGCATGTGTCGTGTGCCTATCCTGTATGAAGTCTGTATGAGTTGTGTATAGATTATTTGAAAACAAGTCTACTCTTCTGATCCAGTGATTATTGTCAGTCTGGGTAGATGAGGAATCCAGAGAAGGTGCTATACTTGTTGATGTTGCCCCCGTGGACCTTGCCGCCATCCAGCTGCACGCACACCTCATCGCCCACGTCCAAATGCAAGATCACACTGTTGGACGCGTAGTCGTAATTCTGATCGGCATCCTGAGCGATGGCACTGGCTCTTACCTGTCACCCGCAAAGGACAAACGCATTAACAGTTAAGAGTACGGCTGGAACAGAGCACACGTGCAAATGAATTCATGACTTTCTCAACAGCTCTGAGCGTTCAGCGGCTTCTTAAAATGAACCGCATGTCAGTCTTCCGTCACCTTTTAGGTCACGTTCAATTATTAAGCACTCTCAAGCGACATGCTCATACGAAAGTATGGGATCAACAGTCATGGCGGTTTAACAGATGGATAGCACAGTGACCTGTGACCCCCAGAGCTGGACTGACACTCAGCCACTCTTCCTTATATTGATTCACTGTGGTAGGGGCTCGGAGGGGTGGAGATCTAAATGCGATTTGGAGATAAGCGACCTCGCCGGAGACGATGAGTCGAGAAGAGACCCAGCATCACTTTCCGCTGTGCCTATTGACCTGTTGCTTATGATCCTATATTCCAGCTCGATATGCGTGATACTGAGTGGTCGGTGCCGAAGCCAGACAGCTTCCCATTTGCATGCCGTGTGCGAGCTGGGACTTATTGACCCAGAGGCAGTGGATCTTTACTTGTTTGCTAGCACATTTAATTGGGTTTACTCTTTCTTGATCTTTAAGTACACATCCCGAGATTGAGGGGAAACAGGATTTCTATATTAGTGCAGAAGCTGGTTAACAACAGAAATACTCTTGGCGAACATACCATCACGTGAAAGTCAGAGGCATAGGCCAGCGATTGTCAAAGTGTGGTGCATGGGCTACCCCAGAAAGAGTCCCCGAATACAAATACAATGGTGCCTTTAGATACGAATGATCCGACTTGCAAGTTTTTTGAGATGCGAGCCAATGTTCAACTGATATTTTTGCCTTGACTTGCAACCAAAAAATCCCACATATAAGCGCTGTATAGTCGCAGTGAACTCATCTCACTTCACATACAGGCAGATTTTTCTTAAAAAAAAATAGGCTTCAAGCTCTTCATCACCAATCCCACTTGAAGCTTACTGTCAAACTAAACATAAAACAAAAGACAATTACACATTGTGTATTTAAAACAACCAAATAGCTTTGCTTTAGATAAGTCTCCACATCCGGGTCACCAGCTCTTCCAGCTCCTTCCCTCAGGTAGGCGCTACCGATCAATGCAAACTAGAACTAGCAGGCATTCCAACAGCTTCTTCCCTCTTGCAATCAACTTCTTAAAGACCTAACCTACCTAACCTAACCGACCTAACCTACAATTCCCTTGCAAGATGCTGGCAATTTTTTTTATTTTTGTCTTGAGTTTGTTGTCACATTTCTGTCAATTATATATTTCTCGTGCACTCACTGTAGTAGTCTCACCACGCTGCACTATTTGCATATCTGTTGATGACCAATACTGGCCACTCATGCCAGAGTAGCATCTACTCCATTTGCACACTGACTGAGAAGTATCTCCAACATTTGCACAATCAACATTGTCCCAGACTATCGTACTACTCGCTTGAAGTCTCGGTGCCCTTTGCACAACGGTCATTGCACCGGACTATTGCAATATTAGTCTTTCGAACTGCTCTAAGTGCTAGAGCACTCTCATCTTTTTGCACAATTGTAAAAAAAATAATAATAATAATGTACCAGCATTACCAGATAACTAGCAACCCTTTATTGCTCAGTGACTGTTTTTCTCAATGTCTTTATGTCTTAAAAGGTTTCTCTGTCAATTGACTGTCTGCTGTCGTACTAGAGCGGCTCCAATTACCGGAGACAAATTCCTTGTGTGTTTTTTGGACATACTTGGCAAATAAAGATGATTGTGATTCTGTTTATCTTAACGCTAACAAACAATGCTAAAGTCCATAGATGGATCAACGAATAAGTTCGGTGTCACAGTGTTATAGCCCTTTAACAAATTGGTATTTAACCACAAATGGTGGTGCAGCACATCTAGACAAATAGAATATCCATGAACAGTCATGCCCACCATTATAAACACCCCTTCATTTTTTGCATAACCTGTTTCATATCTTCAGAAATAAATGTAAATGTACCAAACTAAAATCACCAGGATCTATTAATTGGAGGTAATGAAGTACTGTAAAAAAGAAAATTGTTTTTTTCATCTTAGTGTAATTTCATCCATCCATCCATCCATTTTCTGTACCGCTTATCCTCACTCGGGTCGCGGGCATGCTGGAACCTATGCCAGCTATCTTCGAGCGAGAGGCGGGGTTTCACCCTAAACTGGTTGCGAGCCAATTGCAGGGCACATATAAACAAACAACCATTCGTACTCACATTCACACCTAAGGGCAATTTAGAAACTTCAATCAACCTGCATGTTTTTGGGATGTGGGAGGAAACTGGAGTACTCGGAGAAAACCCACACAGGCACGGGGAGAACATGCAAACTCCACACAGGTGGGGCCGGGATTTGAACCCCAATCCTCAGAACTGTGAGGCAGATGGGCTAACCAGTTGACCACCGTTTTTTCAAAGAAAAAAAACCTGAAAACAGTATGTCCTGTAATATTGGCACCCGTTTATATTTGGTTGATGACAGCCTCCAAACATTTTGTGTATCCATCTATAAGCTTTTTGCGCTTCTCAAGTGGTATTTTCTCACACTCTTCCTTTGCAATTTGTTGAAACTGTTGAACATTTGCATGGTTCTTTTCACCAATGGCAGATTTCAGCTCCCCCAAAAGATTTTAAATTGGATTGAGATCAGGACTCATTGCTGGCCATTCTAAAACAGTCCATTTTCCTTGTCAACCATTCCTGTGTGCTTTTGGATGTGTGCTTTGTTTCTTTGTCTTGGTGGAGGACCCATGATCTTTGCCTCAAACCAAGTCATTTCAGTGTAAGAAACTGAAATGACTCAGTTTCTTACACAAAGACATTTCGCTCTAACTCTCTTGATAATTTTCTTATTTCATGATCCATGTGATACAGTCAAGGCCTCCAGTACCAGATATTGAAAAGCAGCCCCACAGAATTATAGATCTTACACCATGCTTCACTGCTGGCATGGTGTTCTTTTCTTTAAAGACTTCATTGTCTGTAAACATGTGTGCTTTTCTAAAAAGTTCTATTTTTTTTCATCTGTCCATAAAATATTATCCTTTGCTCTTTTGTATCAAAGTTCTCTCTCGAAATTTTTTGTTTCACTTGATACAGAGAGAAAAGTTCTCTCTTGAAATGTTTTGTTTCACTTGATACATTTTCTTCAGGAGATATTCCACATTTAGAACTTAAACTTCATGGATGCCAATAATGGTGAGCATGACTGTACAGTAGATCGATATGTCTGTATTTTATTGGGCGGCACGGTGACCGACTGGTTAGAGCGTCAGCCTCACAGTTCTGAGGACCCGGGTTCAATCCCCGGCCCCGCCTGTGAGGAGTTTGCATGTTCTCCCCGTGCCTGCGTGGGTTTTCTCCGGGAACTCCGGTTTCCTCCCACATCCCAAAAACATGCATTAATTGGAGACTCTAAATTGCCCGTAGGCATGACTGTGGGTGAGAATGGTTGTTTGTTTCTATGTGCCCTGCGATTGGCTGGCAACCAGTTCAGGGTGTACCCCGCCTCCTGCCCGATGACAGCTGGGATAGGCTCCAGCACGCCCGCGACCCTAGTGAGGAGAAGTGGCTCAGAAAATGGATGGATGGATGGATGGATGTATTTTATTGCCCCCAGACCGGTAAGGCACTCACCAGGAGCAGCAGTACAATGACCATTAAATTGAAGGAAAAATGTGTCAAAAACTGTTTCATTCTTAATATTCTATTATGTCATTACTGTAGGATTTTATAAAGTCAAATATGTAATACTATTTTTCTACATTAAAAACAGGTTACCAAAAATATAGTTTTTAGGGGGAAGGCTGGAACAGATTGTGGCATTTCCATTCATTTCAATGGGAAAAGAGGATTTGACATGAAAAGAGTTACGAACATGGTCACAGAAGGAATTAAACTTGTATGTCAAGGCACCACCGCACTGAAAAATATATTTCATTTAAAGAATTAAAAACAGATACAGAATGAATGAAAATCTGCTTCACTGAAGACTCGATTAGCTGGCGACCAGTCCAGGGTGTGTGTAACTGGGACGGGCTCCACCTGTGACTCTGATCCGGATAAGCAGTGTAGAGTAGGGTGGTCCTTATTTGTAGGGAGAATTTGAAAAATTAATATTTCAATGAGCGAAGGCCTGTATATGATGTGAAACCATGAGAAAACACTTCCTGCAGTATAAAAAATTAACAAGCGTACATTTGTTAGGAATGTTTTGAAAAAAGTGCACTTGAAAGTTGGGTTCAAAAGACCCCCAAAGCGCAGCAGAGCTCGTGCCTCGGCGGTGACCCCGCAGATTGCAGCTGCGCTCGATCGAACAAGGACATCTGACCGGAGCGCTGTCCACATCCTCCACGTTGCTGCTGAGGCATACAGCCCAATCCCCTCGAACCTTGCAGTCAACCGACAATCGATTCGACGACACCGGAGGCGCGTCAGGGAGGATGTGGCGAAGGAGATCCGGGAGGCGTTCGCTCCGGACGTCTCCCTCGTTGTCCACTGGGATGGAAAGATCATCGACGATATCACCGACACAATGGCAGCCGAGTACCTTCCCATCCTCGTTTCTGGGGATGGCGTTAACAAGCTCCTCGGCGTCCCAAGCTTGCCCAGCGGGAAGGGTGACGATGTTGCCACCGTGGTTATCAGCTGCCTGGAGGATTGGGGTGTCACCGAACGTGTTGTGGGGATGTCTTTCGACACCACCGCCTCCAACACTGGCGTGCGCGGCGGAGCCTGTGCCTACGTCCAGCAGCGACTCGAGCGGAATCTCCTGCACCTGTCCTGCCGGCACCACATTCTTGAAATCGTTCGGCGCGTGTTTCGCACCGTCGTCTGGGCCCGACATCCAACTCTTCAAACGCTTCAAGGCCAGATGGGAGTCCATCGACCAGACGGTGTTCGAGCCGATTGAGCCAATCCCGCCCACCAGTGACGAAGTCATCATGTTCTGCAACGAGAAGCTCCAAGGTACGCAGCCCCGCGATGACTATCGGAAACTCCTCAACTTGGTGATCGTCGCTCTGGGCGGCGTTCCCCCTCGAGGAATCAGTATGTCCAAGCCTGGAGCCTACCACCGCGCTCGCTGGATGGGCCAACTGATATACGCATTGAAGATCATCTTATTCCACGGACAGTTCAAGCTCACCAAGGCGGTGGAGAAGAACTTGGCCCTCCTCTTCACTGTGACGCTGTACGTGCCGGTGTGGTACGAAGCCCCACTGGCAACCCGTGCTCCGGCCCAGGACCTGGCCTTCTACCGCTCACTCGTGTCCTACAAGGACAAGGAAATCGCAAGGGAGACTTCGAAGGCGTTTGGGCGGCATCTCTGGTACATCTCAGAGGAGCTGGTGTCGCTCGCTCTGTTCAACCTGAGGACCACGTTGGAGGAGAAGAGGCTGATTGTGGCTGCCTTTGACAGAAACGGCGCGGAAGATCCGCCTAAGCGGATTTCACTGGAGCCTGACCTGACTGTCCTGACGAGAAAGACTCTGCCGGACTTCGCTTCGTCAAGCTCTAAGTTTCTCCTTGCCGCCCTTGGCCCGTCGGACTTCCTTGAGGTGGACCCGGCCGAGTGGCCGGTCGGCAGGACTACCAGCTCGCCCGCCGCCGAGTCCCTCAAGGTTGTCAACGACTTTGCCGAACGGGGCGCGGCTCTGATTCAGAGCTACAGCGCAATCCTCACAAAGGACGAAGAAGAAAGACAGTTCCTTCTTCAGGTCGTCGAGGATCATAGACGTCGCTTCCCCACATCCGCAAGTCGACGTTAACCGGGCAACAATGAGTGGGGTTTATTGGTCTCAGTGAGGGGCTAATACATGCAGGTCAGCGTGGGTGACCCAGGTGTACCTTTTTGACACCCCAGCGAGGGGCTAATACACACAGGGCAGCGTTGGTGACCCAGGTGTGCCTTTTGTACACAACTTTAACCGATTTTGGGGGGAATTCTTTTCTCTCCTCATTTTACACCCCTAACGAGTCTTTTGAACCCAACTTTAATGTGCATTTTTTTAAAAAAAAGTAAACTTTTCATCTTTTTTTAGACTACTTCGGCAAATTGGCTTTGGGGCACCTCTTTAATATGTCCGATCGATGTGAAACTTCACAGGAGGGGTTTTCTCATGGTTTCACATCATATCCAGGCCTTCGCTGATGAAAAATCTAAAGTTTGAAAATAAGGACCACCTAGCACTGTAGAGGTGGATGGAAAATATCTTATTGATCTGAAGCCAAGAAAATGAAGGGAGATACTAATTAAGTTGACAATTTGAATAAATTTACAAGTGCTTTTGGGTAGCCATGTGCAGCATTTAGAAGCATAAGACGTGGTAAGTAGCACGTACTATAGGACCAAGGTGTGACAGCAAAAGGTGCAGGTCACTAAACTAAACCAAGAATGTGAAGGGTTTAGATAAGGAAAGTGATCTTTTCCTGTCCTTCCCTCACAGCGTGTAGTACTACTGCCCATACAACGCTCATATTGAATGTGTCATTGTTCTAGGTATATAATGATTTACTTTCCTCATCTTGTTTTCGGTTAGTGCTTTGTCTTTTGTTGTCTTCTTTTCTCAATCCCCTCTAGAAACCTTGTTCTGTTCCGTTACATATACTCAAGTAACATTTTCCATAAACTGTACTTGTCAGAGTACTTTAAATGGACCGTACTTTTTACCTGTACTTGAGTATTCATGTGAAGAACGATCGATACTTTTACTCCGTTACAATGATCGACATGGCGTTCACTACTTTTATTTATTCATTCTTGCGCGTCTATTTTTAGACGCCATCTTCGACTTACGCATAGGGTGCGTGTTGCGCCAACCAAACGGGATCACCAATGTCATTTGACTCCAATTCACCAATCAGACGACACAAGACAGTCACATGATCACGCACGTACCCTTCGCGAGCCAATCAAAATGACTAATTTTGGGGGGAAAAAACAGTCGCGCGACTGCTTATTTTACAGACTCTAAAAAACAACAGCTTTATCATGTAACTCTTAAATTGTGACTGCCCAAACTTGGATATTATACAGTGTGGAATTTGGCACTTTATCATGTGCATTACTGCCACAGTATGGCCAAACCATACCACAATGTTTCAAATTGTTGAGGGTTCAAAGCCTTGCTCAAGGGCACACTGACCAACTGCTGCCCCTATCTGGAAATTTGAATGTTGAAAATGAATAACTTACTGTTTTATTTTGCGCTCTTCACAACCACTTCAAATGTGTTTGTTTTAAAGCCTCCAATGTAAGACAGTTCAATAATTCTGGTGTAGCAGCCGCAGTCACAGGACATATCAGCCATCAGTGGCCTTGTGTCTGGCTCACTGTCCATCTACGTAGGGAGCAGTCAATCTCTGTCACCACCCAGACAAGCTGTACACATCTCCATGACAGCTGCGGAATATGATCTGCAACTAAACCACCAGTACGTCACCCCCATCATTTGGAGCCTTTCTCCCCAATGAGCGTGCTTCAATTTGGAAACAGTCAATCGAGCAGCAACAGAGCCTGAGTTATTGTAAGTAAATATATACGCTCCCCATTTTATTCTCATTCATATGTACAGTATTGTTTACCACCTGTCATCCGCAGCGTGATGTTTCAATATCTGGACAGGACTTGCAGACCGCTTTAAACAAAATGCTGTATCCCACATACAGCATATGGGAGACCAATAATTAAACATGATCCTGTTGTCCACTCATTGGTGTATGAATATTTGCGTGAATTGGTGAATGTGAGGATATGTAAAGCGTTTTGGGCACCACATGGTGTAGATAAAGTGCTATCTATATAAGTGCACTTCATTTTTGTTCCTAATAAAAAAGCCACATTGATTGGAGGAAGTCAGCCTCCCGAGGGGGCTGAACGGTTCTGCAAACTTTTTTTTACTACATGCATACACTTGTTCTTCCCTGTCGGTTGCCTCTGCAATAATGGTATGAATAAATAAAGGAAGAAATAAAATATAATTTGTGCTTTTGGTCTACGTCATGCTGAGTCTTAGAAATTGTATTTGTGCATTTCTAGTTCAGTATTGGTTCCCAACTGCAGTGTGTTGAACACAAGGAAATACATTACATGACTTGGCAAACTTTAAAGGGGTGGTTTGCAAAAAAAATATATATATATCGCATTTGTCATTTTGCTTAAAACTCTCTTTATACCCTGACAGTACTATATGGGTAAAATGATGAGTATAAAATGATGACCCCATCTTGTACCTCTAATTTGATTTGTAAGAAACCACCATGCCAGAGAACAAACAACCAATCAGAAAGTGAAAACGTGACTGACAGGGTGTCAATTATTTGTCGTGCACTCATGCACTGTTACCTTGGGCTTCAGGAGGATTGCTAAAACTATGGCAAAATATCGACATCCGGAAAATGAATTAATAAAGTGAGGCTACATTCAAATCTTGCTAGCAGTTTTAACATTGCAAGGACTTTTAAGTTGTCCTTATGAATAAGAAATTACTGTTGTTGTTTTTTTTGTCTTTGGAGCTTGATGGAGAGATAAAATGTGTAAAATAAAGTATAATCTAAGTGCTTTATTTATTCTGTGGTCATTTAAGGCAAAGCTTGTTTGTTCTTGCTCACATTCAGTAATGTAAGGCATTGTACTTAAAAATACCAAAAAGAGCTGATGCAATTCAGCCCAATGTATGTTTGAATAGTCACTATGATCATTAGGAATTCCTCAAGCAATCCATTTACTGAGTCATGTCTAAAGGTTAGATGGTTGTTGTGCTTGACATGTTTCGTGACAGCCAATATCACATTTGCATCTTTGGCTGCGGCTGACAGTGATGCTGCGGTGGTGAATTGTTATCAACGTAATTCATATATCATCCTGCTCCTTATTTTGGCCAAGCAGCAGCATACAGGAACACGCTTTCACCCCATCAGGCCATGGCGGATTCTCATCACTTAATGTGTGTGAATTCTTCACAGCAAAACAAAACAAACAAAAAAGACAAGTTTTTTGCTTTTCATCAATATGCAAAAACATTAATTGATGCTTTGAGCTCGAGTTGTTGCTTGTGTAGCAATAACACAAGTCATCGATTAATACACCACACAGACAGAGAGGTATGGCGGGGATTAAGACAGGAAGCCAACAGAGCAGCTTGATATGGATGGAAGACACTACTCTCCAGCACGCTGTGTTGATCCTCAAACTAGGAGGTGGGGTACAAACCGTGCGGCAGGGACCCCTAGGGCTTGCCATCAGCAGTCTCCGCCTAGCCCTTTCATTATTTAAATAATAATAATAATTTAAAAAAAAAAAGAACATGGGACCGGGGAAGGGGCGGGGGTGTCCAGAGTCACAGACTGATCAAGCAAGGCTATTTTGTGAGACCAGAGAGATGTGGGGCTATATGAAGTCTTGTTTTCATCTGTGGCGCGGTGCTCCACGGGTAATAAAACTGACAGGATTCATTCACTGTGATATACTGACCTCTTAGAGTGGAGACAATAGAAAAGTAGCTGTTAAACTTACCTAAGAGACCATAGCACATAGTAAGATGGTTCGGGAAGGGCTGGAGTGTGGGCTCCAGTTTACTGTGTGTGTGCATGCGTGTGCGCGCAAATTGAATATTTATTGAAAAGATCGTCCTTCTCCTGTGGGAGCCTGCAGATTACGACAAGTGTCTATAGCATGGAGCCATATCGCAGATTGCTATTACCTGCCATTCAGTGTTATGCTTCATAATGAACAGCAGGATTGTCTTGGTCATATCGTGTAGCTGCACAGCGTGAGAGGAGCTATAACGAATATTATGTGCAGCAAGGCGGGTGTTTCCTCTCATATGAGAACTTGAACCTTACTTTAGGCCTAATTAAAATTCACCTGTATCATATTAGGAAAGTACCTACATGTAGCAGCGAGTGATGACGTTTTAACACTACCTGACCTTTAAGAAGGCCATTAAAAGTGGCCAAGACAGGTGAGAAAACTGTCAAAGACGGAAAGGGGAATTGGGTCTATTCGTCTGCAATGCCTGATGATATTAGTATTATAAATTCGATAGAGATCATATTATGACTACAGTGTTCCCTAGCTATATCGTAGTTCACCTCTTGCGGATTCAGTGCATTGCAGTGTTTTTTGTTTTGTTTTTTTGTTTTGTCATATTTGCATTGCAAACTGTATGTTCCTTTAGTAATTTGAGTAAACTATCTTTTATTTTTCTGTACTTGTTTTTAGGTATCTTTTGCGCTTTGTTTTTAAATGCTTGTAATGACGTAAAGCACATTGAGTTAACTTGTGGATGAAATGCGCTATATAAATACATTTTCCTTGCCTTGCTTTGCCTTTAAAATATGTATAAATAATCCCTCAAAAAATCTCTTAGCTTCTAAATTGAGTTCCTCTGCTTCTTCCCAGTTTTTTCCCTATTCGTGGTCACTGCTTACAGATTAAAGTTTTGCCGTAGGTTTTAATGGCCAGTGTCCGTTCCTGACTCCAACCCTTCCTATTTATCAAGGTTTGGGACTGGCAGTGAGTTGGACTGGCTTGCTACTCACGAGGCTTTTATGTAAACTCACTTGGTATTCCCAGTTGGTCTCCTATCCAAGTACAACTAACCAGGCCTGACCCTGCTTTGCTTCTGAGATCAGACAAGATCAGGCCATCTAATTGACTAATTGCTATTTTTAAATAATGTTTCCTATTGTTCATCGGTGGTTTAGTAGCAGATGGCGGTTTTCCCCACGTACGCCGACTTCCTCCCACATTCCAAACACATGCACGTTAGGTTCATTAAAGACTAAATTCTCTTTAGGTGTGCATTTGAGTGTGAACGCTTGTTTAGACTATACAGTATGTGCCTTGCGATTGAAATCATAGTGCTCTTTTTTAGCTCAACAACAATTTGTGAACGAATCGACAGCACCTCTGCTGGTTGCCGATTTTTCTATAACTAGTTCCACACAATGTCCAAATCCTTAACAATCAGTTTATCACCTAATTGAGTGTTATTTAAATTCTTTATCACTGTATCAGACTGAATAGGACTGGGTACTAGTAAGGTATATCACTGAAAGGGGAAAAAAGAGGGGCAAAACATCATCATGATAACAACATAACCAACTAAAACATACACAAACTTATTAATAATTATGTTAGTGAAGTAGGCTGTCCATTTGCCATTATTTTGTTTAAACATAAGATAATTAGCATGGGGAACAAAATTGTATTATGGCCACAATATAGATTTAACATGCACTTTAAATAGGTACTACATCTTAGGTTTAATAACTTTCCTGTGAACAATATAACTTAAAACTTAAATAAAATTATACTATTGTATCCATGTCCGATGTCTTTACCCTTCGGCCTCTGCCGCTACCATTTCTAGAAAACGTTGCTTACGCAACTGTCTAACACAGAGCCACAGCTACTTCATGGGCAGAAATGTATATTTTTGTTTTGTACAGATGCCCCATGTCTGGGGCTACATAGTAAAGGAAGATACTTTGATAGAAATTATTATTTTTAATTAAATTTGGCAGATGATTGTCCTTGCTCGAGCAACTAACCACTCCCAAATTCAGGAAAAAAAACACGTTAAGCTGCTGTCAGCTCCACAACAACACTACCTGGACAAAAAAACAAAGTCACCTGTAGCAATAAAAGACAATCTTTCTTTGAGCTGACTGCTGCCCTTTTGAGAATATCTAGTGTTTTCCTGTCAAAATCCTTAAATATCATAAATACAACATTTGGACCTGTCTTTAAAGCTACTAAAGCAAAATGATGGTTTGATACCAACATTATCATTACATTGCCTTTGCAGGTTGATTGTGTCATGTCAGCAACATGGACGCTAGTGAAGCAAGACCCATACATGCTCTTCAATCACAAATCCCCAGGCCCCGAATCCCTGTCTGGCTGCAATGATTTGTGAAAGTTAGATTGAGGTGTGAGCATGTCGGGCTCACAGAGTGGGGATTTAGGGAATGTAATAGGTATTGGATCTATGGGAATCCCACGGAAGCCCTGCGGCAGTCAGCACATCCTCACAAAATGTAAGCATCACATTACCAACCTCTTGTTAACACACACGCTGTCCTCATGAGAATTTAGTAGCATTTTGTTCAGCGTAGTGCATTGAAATCAATAATAATGGGGGAAAAAATGTTACTCTGCGTTATTTGTCTGTCTGGGCACTGGCAGACTGGATGGCTTCCTGTCGGAAATAATACATTCATCCATTCATAAAACCTTAACTAGCTTCACAGACCATTCACAAAGAACATTTTAATATATTAAAAAAAATAAAATCCCCCTTAATAAATGAAATCCCCTTTTAAAAACAGCATTTTAGGTTTACTTTGATTATCGTTGTCTGATATTTACATTTGTTTGATGATATTAAACATTAAAGAGTGGAAACTATCTAAAAAGTATAACAGAAAGTGGCCAGTAATTTTTCACTGCACTGGAATTCAGAATTTAGTTTTTTATCGAACATTCGTGTCGCCTCCTCACCATTTTTTTACTCGTGTTCTCATATTAAAAAGAACAAAGACAGTGATCAACTCAGATCAATGTTCAATTATACAGAAAGTATTAGGGCTTTAAAAGACACCAAGGTCACAATTAGATACGTATCATGATCTTTGTTGACCCATGGTTTGATACACGATAACATTTTTGGGGTTTGGGTAAAAAAAAACAAAAAAGAGAGCTTATGATGGCAAAAACTGGACTATTTATTTACAACCCTTAATCATAAATGATTGTAAAAAATAAATATATAAATAAAGCACCTGAGACTCCCAGTCTGTGCTGTAAAACCAGAAATTTAATTTTAAAAATTAATAATTCCCTTAAGGGCCCAATCTGGCCAGGAGTCACCTCAGTGCACCCCCAGCGGTTTCTGGTTAAGTGTGCGCAAAGCATCTCATGTCCAGCCACTTCCACAACATAGCAGCGTAGTTAGTTGAACTAGCATTAGTAGTCTAGCTCGCCAGTAGCCACAGGTTTGATCACTGCGCACCCCTCAACGGAAAAAGTAATCGTGTGACACGCAGTTGGAGGAGGCTTGATGAAGAAATGTGTCTTCACTCCAGACGTATGCTATATTACATTAACTTAAAAGAAAAAAATCATTACAGTAATAATAATAATAATAGTAGGCCGGAAAATCCCGGCCCTGCCTGTGTGGAGTTTGCATGTTCTCCCTGTGCCTGCATGGGTTTTCGCCGGGTACTCCTGTTTCCTCCCACATCCCAAAAACATGCATGGTAGGTTAAGTGAAGACTCTAAATTGCCCGTAGGTGTGAAGGTGATTGCGAATGGTTGTTTGTTTATGTGCCCTGGGATTGGCTGGCGACCAGTTCAAGGTGTACACCGCTTCTTGCCCAGAGTTAGCTGAGATAGGCGCAAGCTGGCCCGTGACCCTCGTGAGGATAAGTAGTGTGGAAAATGGATGGATGACAAAAAAAAAACACATTTTATCATATTGTAGCGTCAGAGGAATCCCCAGCATGCTGAGCGGCATTGTAAATACTTATAAGAATGCTGCTTTCTTGTTAATTAGTGTTAATTATTCCCTAATCGTGTTAGTTATCCCCTAATAGTGTTACTAGACTTTATGTCTGTTCATTTCCCTCTTTTTGTTATTGTTGTTTGTTAGAGACATGCAAACACCAAAGGCATGAAAAAGGTGACAGACCCAAAAAGAAGAAGAAAAAAAACATTGTATGGGTGCCTGAGGGGGATCCCCGGGCCCCCGCAGAGAATTTTTGGGATTTTAACATAAATTAAGCAATCTGGAAGACTTCAAGCAGAACAACATTTATTTACACCGCTCAAGTACATGTTGATGTGCAAATTTAAGATTAAAATAAATTTTGCCTCATTTCTCTGCTTTTTAGTTTTGGCCTCAAAGTTGAGCCAGGCCCATCTCCACCTGCTCCTGATGCCTGCTTCAAGCTGTGCCAATTGAATAGCATCCTTCTCTTTCAGCACTCTCATTCTGGAAAATAATTGACTAAAATCATTGTCTGTTTCACATCATTTTTCACTATTACCAACTTCAAAGGCTAAACCCAAATGCATCCTTCAGGAAAATATTAAGTACAATATTTTTCTGTTTTTAATTGGCCGTTTCTAAATTTGAAGTTAGTTAATTCTGTGTTGTGACATAACCCCTAACATCGCTCTGTCGCTTAATACATTTCACATGAATGTCCATAAACTAATTAGATAATTGTAGGCGCGTTTCCAAATTAATACAAGATGTACTAGTGGATCAGCTCTTGTTGCCGATGTTACGTGTGCTTCGCGGTTCCTCTGGGACCACAACCTCAACATGAAAATACAAAAGACCAGTGCAACAAATACACTGGCTTATCTGATGAGCAAAAAATGTTGCTTAAACGTATGAGTAGCAATAGAGGATGTCCGCTACAGAGGTGGGAAGAGTAGCTTATGTCGGTTGTAAAAATACCCCTCCTTGACCTGTCACCTGGAGGGGTTTGTGTTTCCCAGTGATCCTAGGAGCTAAGTTGTCTGGAGCTTTATGCCCCTGGTAGGGTCACCCATGGCAAACAGGTCCCATGTGAGGGACCAGACAAAGCACAGCTAAAAGACCCCCTATAATGAGTATATTAATGGACTCAGGCTTTCCCTTGCCCAGATACGGGTCACTGGGGTCTCCCTCTCGAGCCAGGCCTGGAGGTGGGGCTTGAACGCAAATGCCTGGTGGCCGGAAATGCACCCATGGGGCGCGGGCGGGCACAGCCCGAAAGAGTAACATGTATCCCCCTTCCCATGGGCTCACCACCTGTGGGAGGGGTCAAAGGGGTCGGGTGGAGTGTGATCTGGGCGGTGGCCAAAGGCATCGAGCTTGGTGGTCAGATCCCCAGCTACAGAAGGTGGCTCTCGGGACGTCTCTGGCAGGGAAAGAGGCCGAGTTGGTGTGTGAGGTCGAGAAGTTCCGACTAGACTTAGTCTGGCTCACCTCCACACACAGCTTGGGCTCTGGTACCAGTCGTCCCGAGAGGGGTTGGACTCGCTTCCATTCTGGAGTTGCCCACGGTGAGAGTCACCGAGCAGGTGTGGGTATACTTATTACCCCTCGGCTTGGCGCCTGTACATTGGGGTTCACCCCGGTGGACGAGAGGGTAGCCTCCCTCCGCCTTTGGGTGGGGGGACGGGTCCTGGCTGTTGTTTGTGCCTATGCATCAAACAGCAGTTCAGAAGACCCACCATTTTAGGAGGGCGTGATTGGGAGAAATGGCGCCCCCCGATCAGAACCCGAGCAGAGTTCTGCTGTTGGACTTGTGCTCATCACGTACTGTCCCTAACAAAATTATGTTCAAGCATAAGGGTGTCCATATGTGCACTTGGCACCACGACACCCTAGTCCGCATTTCGATGATTGACTTTGTGGTAGTGTCATCGGACTTCCTGCCGCATGTCTTGGACACTCTGGTGAAGAGAGTGGTGGAGCTGTCCACTGATCACCACCTGGTGGTGTGTTGGCTCCGATGGTGGGGGAAGATGGCGATCACCCCGGTGGAAGAGAGGGTAGCCTCGCTCTGCCTTTGGGTGGGGGGATGGGTCCTGACTGTTGTTTGTGCCTGGATGGGTGGATGGATGGATGGAAGGTTGGACGGTTGTGCAATACATTAAAATGACTCGTTCACAGGTCTTCATGGCGCAAGCTGGTTGCAGGGCACCATTGATGAACAACCATAATGGACATCCAAACATGCGTTCGGTCATAAGCACAGTATTCTGATCAAATTACTTTTATTGGTTTTATTTCAGAAAGAAAAACACGTGCTGTCCTACAAAATTGATTGGAGTAATGGGCACGTCAGCAGCGCACACGTCTCACTGGCGACGATTAACTTCCGTATGCGCTATGGAAGTTCATTTCACATTTAATGTGTGACATATTTTACAAATAGACTTTTACGGCATTCATGTCTCTCAGGAAAACGCCACACTCCAGGAATTACAGCAAGCCTCAGACTTCAATGAATCACGTCTCTTGGGTCGTTGCGCGCACATGAGCCCCTTACGCACGGTGGGTGTGCCAGAAGTCCGTCCATCCATTTTCAACACTGCTTATCCTGGTTAGGGTCGCGGGGCGCTGGGGCCTATCCCAGCTGACTTCAGGCGAAAGGTGGACTACACCCTGAACTGGTCGCCAGTCAGTCGCAGGGCACATATAGACATGGACAACCATTCGCACTCACATACTGTCACTGAATGGGAACTGTTCCCACGCTGCCCGCACAAAAGTCAGGCGAGTGCACCACTACACCATCAGTGACGTGCCAGATGTCATTACGGGAAAATTACGCATACCTTGGAGATGCGCGGACTAGGAAAAAAAATGCATGAATGGAAGAATATGGCCCTAGTAAAGATGGAAAATAAAATAATACCTGTGCAGTTAATAAAAGTTTTGTAATGGTAGCGGTTTGGACAATGGAAAAATATACAATGGAGCTCAATGCCAGCAGCCTCCGTCCTCGCCTTGTATTTTTCTTTTCAAGATCACTTTTCTGTGTTCTTGCGGCTGACCTTGATGACTTGTCAAGCCGAGACGTGCTGAGCGTGTATCCATTGGTCATTGTGCCTGATCTCGTCCTGGCCTTCGTTGCCAGCCTCCCCGATGCCTCATCTGGCAGCCCACTGTCTCCACACCTCCATGAAGTCATCCATCTTCTTTTGCATCACCTCCCCATATACCCGTCAACTCACTTTCCCTCCCTTTCATATACTCCAAGTGGACATCTCAGCTTGTCCCTTTCATGTCGAGGTACTTGTGTTTCATTCATTCTCGCTCACCCTGTTTTATGTGTCTGTTATGGTGTGAAGGTTAGGATGCAAACAGAAGGATGGGGGGATTTTTCTTTGTTTAAGGGTGGACGGGTAAAATATAAAATCCGAGCACCTTTGGCCGTAAAAAATTAATTAAGTAAATAACGTAACACAGGTCGTTTTATTCTTGTATTCTGAAATGCAACCTGCCTAACACAGTGTCCAGTTTGTAAACCCTAGCCACCACCCCAGACTGACTGCACAGTAGCCTGTGGACTTTACTAGCTCCAAATATGATCAAGTGTTCTGCAATTTTGACTGCACCTCACACCCCTCTTTCTTCCCCACCAGCTGCTCGCTTTCTGTCGAGCCCTGTTAGGCAAGCGTTCTATTAACGGAACTGTTGAAAGAGGTCACCTGACGGATGTCAGATGGACCTCAGTGAGATTAAATAATTGAATTGAATGAAAATATAATTAATGAAGAATCAATGAGCAAGTTGTATAGTGGGCATTCAGAGGATCTATTTTAAAATTGTTTAATTATTTAGCAGGCAAAGATGACTTGAATGACAATACAGGACATTAGACAGGCCACTTGATGTATGTTTGGTTTTGTGCTCAAGTGCATTTCCTTTCAAAATAATGGTTAAGGAGAAATTATTTTCTACATTTGTTATTATATCTGCAATAACCAGAATCACAAGAACAGTACGGATGAGCGCATAGATGTTTCCGTGTGTTTGAATCATTACTTTGATTTCGAGGAGAGAATTTAGTAGATGTGCTTGCATGACAAATGGGTGGGAAAAAGAAACTTTCCTGAATTTTAAGTCCTCTGACAACATTTTAGTGAATAGTGATATATCCTGCCTCTTATCCTCTCTAACGCCCCCAAACACCCACCGCACCCACATCCCCTCTATTCTTAATTAGTGTCTGGGGAATCTGCGCAGGAGTGGATGAGTGGACTGTCAAGTTTGCATTCATTATTAATTTAGCTGAGGTGTCAACTGACTGGACCGCGTAGTGATGGACATTCCTCTGGTGCTCTTTTGCACTTCTGTTTAGGCGATAATCAAACTCGGTGTGTGATCCACTCTAATTAGACTGTTCCTTTTGGTGGCGGCTGCGTTCTGCCACTTGTCATTTAGTCACAGTGCACGTGGAAATGCAAATAAAGATGGCAGGCAGGTGACTTCCGACTGTATGAATTCCCCTTTAATGAGGAGAAAGATTGCTCTTTCATTTCTCACTCACGCCACCTGCTCTGAATGTGAGGAGTTCAATGTTGTTGGTGAACATGAGTCAGTAGTACATTCAGTTAAACACATCTTCTATTGGGTCACTGATAGTGTCGTGGTGCATATGTCTGACTTTTGTACAGACAGCATTGGAATCATTTTAGCACAGTGATGGGATATTCGAGGTGTGATGGTTTTCTGTCTTTATTTGTGCCCTGTAATTGACTGATGTAATGGAAAAATTCCCATTTGATATTGTAAATCTGGTTCCATTGTGTTTTTCTACCTTCAATTGTGAAACTTAACTGTTGGTTTAAGTCGAATACACAAAAAGTGACGCCAGTCTGTCTGCTCAAGAACAATAGAGAAAGGTGGAGGTGTAAAACCGCATCCCTTCAGAGGAAGAAAACACCCCACCTTTGAGACCTCCCTGTTAGTTACTTTGTCTTCAAGTATTTGTTTCAGGTCTTTTCTATCAGAACAAGTAATTTTTTCCACAACAGTGGCAACCAATCCAGGGTGTTGGCTGCCTCTCGTACTCAATCAACTGGGATAGGCTCTACATTCCCTGTGACCCTGAACAGGATTAAGTGGCAGGAATGGATGGCTGGATTGTGCACTGCTTCCACATACCCACACACGCATTTACTCACCAGTCCGTTCTTCTTCAGCTCCGCCCACATGCTGGTGCCGTCGCCCCCTCTCATGAGCACATGGTAGGTGAAAAAGTATATGCCAGGTAGCGGACAGGTGAACTTGCCAGTGCTGGGCTCGTAGTAATTACCTACGTTGGTTACCACATCATCAAACTTCAGTACTTCGCTCCCCTCGTGCTGCTTGCGCAGCCCCGCATAAAAGGCAATTCTGGGAGTGTAAAGGGAGGGAGAATAGCCTCCAGGACCGGGACCTGGGGGACCCTGCGGCCCTGGCTTGCCTGGCTCCCCAGGCGGCCCACGTGCACCCGGGGGGCCGGGGATCCCCGGAGGTCCACGGATGCCAGACCTGATCTTCTTCCCAGAGTAGTCCTGGGGTGGCGGAGATACGGCTGTTAATTCCTGGCCTTGCTGAGAGGTGGTGTAGGGATCACAGACCATCCTGCAGCTTTCAAGCATTTCGTAATGGCTCCCTTCGCTTCCAGTGTTTCCTCCTTTGGTCGTGTGGACCAGCAGTGGAATGGCCACCAGTAGAATTAGAACCATAGCTACACCTACGGCCGCTCCAATCACACGCTTGCGGTGGCTGAGGTGTGAAGCAGCCAGTGTCAGGAAGTCCTCCTCCCCCTTGACTGGAATGGTGCCTGCCAGGGTGAAGCCTCTCAGGGAACCAGTATGTTGTGAAAAGGTGGACAAGGATGTGAGCAAGAGAGGGGGAAGTATATAGATGGGACAATTGTACTGAGAGATGAGAGAGGCCAAATGGCAGAAAGCCAGAGGGACAAAAGTAGATGAAAAGCTCCAAGAAAAATAATGATGTGTCAAGGGGCGATAAAAAAATAAATAATTCTAAGAGAAAGAGGAAGCTTTACCGCTCTGGAATTTGGGATCATAAATATTTGGCCAAAGCAAAAACACTACCAAAAGCACAGTTTAAAAGATACATTTGTGATTCGGTTTCAATTTCAAACTTCTAACCTCTTCATTTATTTACATCAAAGACAAATCATAGTTGGCACCTATTGAAATGAGTGCTGCCAAATTCACTTTAATGGGGAGGGGCCGTGTACTTTCAAATTGTTCTTAGATGTTGTTCAGTAAGACGACTGTCACTCAAGAAGCCTTTATAAAGAATTGCGCTTGGGCATGCGACAAAAGTGGAGCAACAATCTTCTTTTTGACACTATCATCTTGTTAGTCCTTTCCAACAGAGGTTTGGAACACCTCCTCCTCCTGCATCTATATCTGCACTGAAGGGAGAAAATCACTCAGAATTTAAACTGAAATGTGCAAAGAAATAATTAAAATATTTCAATAATAACAAATATTTTCTAATGCTATCTAGAATCACACATACAGGTGACAATGTAGATATTTTTCATGAGTGGTAAAATAGTGACAGCATGAATATTTCAACACATTAAATGAATTGAAATCCATCAGAAGAGTAACTTCATCTGTTTACTTGCACAACTGAGTCAGAAGAAAAGTAGAAGGCTGCTCACCGTCGCTCCTTATGAATCCCAGAGTATATTTAAGCCAACAAATCCTGTGCACATCAGTCCTCTCTTCAGTGCCAAACGTGGCACGCGTGAGGATCTCAGTTAGCACCAAATCTTTTGTGTGTGTGTGTGTCTAGGACCTAGACTCTAGGTAGAAGAGGGACGTTGGGACCAGGATGACGTCAGAGTCAGCGGAGCCCAGAGAAAAAATAAAAAACCCTTTTTTTTTTTTTTTTTTTTTTTTAATAGGTCCAAAACAGCAAATTTGACGCAGCAGTTGTCCACTGTGACACTGGACTGCTGCATGTCTGGAGACACACCTGTTAGAGCGCTCTCTCTCTCTTGCGCTTTCTCTGTCTCTCTGTCTCTCTCTCTCTCTCTCTCTCTCTCTCTCTCTCTCTCTCTCTCTCTCTCTCTCTCTCTCTCTCTCAGCACCCTTCCTCCCTCACCCTTTCCTAGTAGGGGTATCCAAAGTCTGGCCACGGGGCCGTTTGCACCCCGGAGCCTGGTTTTATAATGGCCCACAGTATATTCTAAAAAATAAAATTAATCTGTATCAAAACACAACAAAATATTAGTACAGTCAAACAGCAGTTTCTGTAATAAATTTGTTCTGAATTCAAATGAATGGATTAGAAATAAAATTCATCCGTTCCAACCATCTTTGTATTTATGGGTTTATAGTGGAAAATAAATATAGAAATGAATAAAAACACACTTTATTATGAAGAAATAACACAAAAATAATCTCACGATAATAAGCCCCTTAGCATACTACTGTATAGTCTCACTAACAGTCTCACCAGCAAGCTATTTGTTAATTTATCCACACTAACAATAAATCTAAAAATAAATAATAATAAATAATAAATCTAGCTTTTCTACAATATGAGGCCTTTATGTCGTAAAAACATTAACTCCTTTGCCACATCAGCTGCCTTTACTTCCTCTTTATTCTTAAGAATAGTGAAGACAGTAGATTCCGCCAAAGCAAACTGCATACAGTGAGATCAGAAACATCAAAACAAATACCATTTTCACGTGCAGCTATTATGTCATTCTTGTTTTCAAAAATAAGACAATTAGGCTTCTTAATAACTATCACTTGCACTTTTCATTTTCTTGGAAGTCATACTGCGGGCTAATTGAAGGCAAAAAACAAAATCTCATCTGTATGTGCGCGACATGACGAATGTAGAGAAGCAGCGAACAATATATACGCTGTGAGAGAGAAAGCAGAGTTGAGCATTGTACGTGGAAGTTGTGACTGTTCACGAACGAAAGTATAGTTTGTCAACCAAAGCAAACATTTTTAGAAAATCTTGTCTGTAAACCCACTTGGCTGCGAACAGGGTCATTTGTGAACTGAGGTTTGACTTTATATCTTTTATTTGATGCTTATATCAAATCTCATTGATCAGATTGTAATGTGCTTAGTAGTTCTAGTTCATAGCCCTCCATAGGCCAGGAGGCATACAGTAGTTGGTAACGTTTAGAACCATATTAAATATCCCAGGCAATCAGCAAGGAATGGCAATGATAACATATGGAATAATTATAATTAACGGAAAAAAAAGAGCATCTGAGCAAAAATGTCTCAGAATGTGCAATCATTTTCTTGGGTTAAAATTTTGAAATTCCAAATATTTGCAAGATCCTATTATAGCCATGACAAATGTTTTGCCTTTGCTGGAAGTCACGACTCTCTGAGTGCTTTATTGTGGAACACTTAATTCAGACTTTGAATTTCCATCACTTATTGAACACTCCTCTCCCTGCACTGCTGCTTCCTACCCCGGCCTTCTATCCTGACTATCAGCCATTTATTTGTATTTGTTTATTTTTTTTCTTTGCTCTTCATTTTCGAAAAATGCGTGATGAAGTGTGGTAAAACAAAAGCGGATGTTTTCATCTTCTTGTGTGTGGCGGCGAGGACGGAGGCTGCTGGCAGTGGCTGCCTCACATGATTTGTGAGTAACGGAGACTCTCTTCCGACCAGGTGTGTGTCCGTGCGTGTGTGCGTGCATGTGCGTGCGTTCGTGCGTGTGTGTGTGCCTGTGTGCCAAACGGCCTCATTAGTGAGACTCCCCGTCCAACACATTGTGCTGAACCGTTGACTCGCACACAAACACATATAATACACATACTCTAGGTGTGCACATGGACCCATATATGCAAAGAGTTTTTTCACCATTATCTTGTATAAAGTACCTGAAAGTGAGATTTGAGTAAAAGTATTTTAAGAGAAAAATAACTTTGGTAGAAGTTACAGTCACTTTGTATAATATTTGTTTAGTAAAAGTAAAGTGTCTGACATTTGCTATACTTAAAGGAGTGGTTTGTTCACCATTGGTAGCCCTGTATAAAGTACCTAAAAGTGATACTTATGTAAACATCCAAGTATTTTAACATAAGTAATTTGGGTAGAAGTTAAAGTGACCCTGTAGAATATTTCTTGAGTAAAACTAAAGTATCTGACATTTACAATTAAAAAAAGAAACACTTTATGTCATGTTTGTTACAACAGTCATTATGATGTGACAGTAGTACATGATGAATATGATCTGTTGAGTATTTGACCAGGTCGTTCAATAGAATTCTAGAGCGTTAGAAGATGCCTGAGGAATGGAAGGGAAGTGTGCTGTGACCATTTGTAAGAAAAGAGAAACATGCAGAGTTGTGGGAACTACAGAGAAATAAACTTGATGAGCCACACAAGTTATAGGAGGAAATAGTTGGGTCAAGACTCAGGACAGAAGCGATTATTTGTGAGCAGGAGTATGAATTTCATGCATAGGAAGCGTGCCACAGATGCATTATTTGCCTTGAGGGTGCTGATGGATAACTACAGAGAAATTCAGTAGGAGCTACATTGTGTCTTTATAGATCTAGAGAAAGCCTGGTTGATTACCTGGAGAGAAACTCTGGTACTGCATGAGGAAGTCTAGAGCCTTGAGTGGCAGAGAAGTGTGTTAGAACAAGACATGTATGAGGGCAGTAGAACAGCGGTGAGGTGTGCTATAGGTGTGACAGAAGAGTTTAAGGTGGAGGTGGGACTGCATCAGGGATCAGCCCTGAGCCCCTTCCTGTTTGCAGTGGTGATGGATAGGCTGATAGACGAGGTTAGACTGGAATCCCCATGGATCGTGATGTTCACAGATGACATTGCGATCTACAGTGAATAACATGGACGAGGTGAAGGAACATTTAGAAAGGTGGAGGCATGCACTGGAAAGGAGAAGAATAAACATCAGCAGATGTAAGACAGAATATATGTGCATGTATGAAAGAAGTGGAAGGGCTACATGGAGAAGAGTTAGCAAGGGTTATGACTTCAAATACTCGGTGTGGTGAATGTGGAAAAAGGTAAAGAAATGGAGGTTGGAATGGGTGGAGGAAAGTGTTTAGTAAAAAAGCCTGCTTAAATGAAGGGAAAGGGTAAGGGCATCCATGATATACGGCTTAGAAACAGTGGAGGGGACAGGAGGCACAGCTGGAGGTGGTGGACATCAAAACGTTGATGTTTTCTTTAGGAGTGACCAGGCTGTACGGGATTAGAAATGAGCTCATCAGAGAGACGGCCGAGGTTAGACGTTTTGGAGACAGAGTTAGAGAGGGCAGACTTAAGATAGTTTGGACAAGTACAGAGGAAAGATTGGTAGAAGGATGATGAGGATGGAGCTGCCAGGAAAGAGAGCTGGAGGAAGACCAAAGATAAGGTTGATATACAGTGCCGTGAAAAAGTGGTGGCCCCCTTCTCAAATTCTTATATTTTTGCAAAGTTTACCCACTGTATTTAAGATCATCAAACTAATGTAAATATCAGATAAACATAACCCAAAAGAATTTAAAATGCTCTTTTAAAATGATTTCATTTATTAAGGGAAAAAAATATTCAGTTACCTGGCCCTGTGTGAAAAAGTAATGGTCCTCTAAACCTAATAACTGGCTGGGCCTTTCTCAGCAGCAACAGCTAAAATCAAGTGTTTTCTATTACTGGCAATGAATCTTTCACATCTCTTGGGAAAAAAAATAATCTTTTATCAGGACAGATTCTGTTTAAGTGATTTCTTCATTGAACAGGTCTCAAGGTAATCAGGCTTGGGTGTGAAAATTAACCAAAAATTGTGATTAGATCAATAATGTTTTCACACGAGGCCAGGTAACTGAATATTTTGTTTTCCTGTGAATAAATGAAATCACTATATAAAACAGCACAGTTCACTTGGACTATATTTACATTTTTTTTTTGATGATCTTAAACATTAAAGTGCGGAAACTATAGAAAAATCTAAGAATTTGAGAAGGGGCACAATACTTCTTCACGGCACTGTAAGTGAGAGAAGACAACAGGACAGTTCGTGTTAAGAGAGGATATAAAACAGGAGTCGGGAACCTGTGGCTCGCAAGCCACGTGGCTCTTTTGAGGACTTCATCTGGCTCGCAGAGGAATCTGAGCCGACAATTCTTAACACGGTAAACAATTAATTATTCTGCTGACATTTTAAAGTAAAACATTACAGGAATCAAAGTGATACAAATAACGTTCAAAATATAAAACATTCTCATGCATTTTGATCCATCCATCTTTTTCTACCGCAATGCGGATGGCTTGAGCCAATGCCATTTTTCCTTCCAGGTACAGTAGGGTCAGACTATTTTTATTGGACAATGAGGTAGCCTACACAGGTCATTGTGAGGTTAAGAAGCAAACTTCCTTCCTTTTAATCAAATAGGTAGCTTTTGGTGACAGAAGATGGCAAAAAGAAAGAAAGATGAGGAATACGTTACATTTCAGCACAAATGGACAGAGGAATTCACCTTTGTGGTGAGAGCAGGTTCTGGCTCTACGTATGCTATCTAAAAAACATCAAGACCAACCTACAATCATGTTTAATGGATTGAAGCCTCAAAACCTGCATGAAGTTTAACCTCTCAACATACAGTATGTATCAACCAGACAACAACGCCATCAGCAAAAACATGCAGCACCGAAAGTTAGCTTCAGAATAACGTTATTATAAATAATACATTGAGAGACTTATTATATTCTAAAATATTTGGTCTTGCTTAAAAAACAGCATGCTTTTAGTTATATTCAGTGTTTAAAAAAAAAAAAAAGATTTCTTACAGAAATACATTTTAAAATATGCGGCTTTCATGGGTGTCTTAACCAAAAAGGTTCCCGATACCTGATACAGAAGACTTAGATGAAAGAGGATGACAAGCTGTGGTGAAAAATCATTTCCCTTCACCCTGCCAAATTATGTCAGTTGCACATCACTTACTGTAATTCTAGTCATCTTTTTAAAAAGTACAAATACCAATTGTGAACTGTATCACTGACTTGGTGGGCCGCTGTTTTGTGCTGTGCTGTGACTGGCCAGTCTGGGGTTTAGCAAAAGGTCAGTTGTACTCAGCACTGTGTCACATTCACAAGTGATAATCTTTCATCTCAGGAACATCTCGGGCTGATTTGAACTCATAGCACCATTTCCTTAGTGTCTCGTGTCGGCCGTCTGACAGGTTCATTCGTGACTTTAAACTTCAATGGCGACCCATTGGGAACAATGGAAACATGTCTACATACAGTATTGATAACTCCCTTTTCATCAAGAACCACTTTGTCTCCGTCCCCCTAATATATGGTGACCACTCCTGGCAATATGGGGATCGGCTGATCTTATCCCTGGGGACATGGAGGGATGGCTAATACCTCCCTCTCCCCTAAAATGGCCCGGATTTAGATGGAAATTGATGTTGAATATTTTTTCCTTTGGGAATCGTTGGTGCACACAAACTGGATACAGCGTCGATCCCAGTTTGGGACTCAGTGTGGAGCAAAGATTCACAACCAGGTTGCCATATGTGACACTAGTTTGCCATGAGAGACGGGGGGGCTAAAAACTATCCTAATGACGTCAAGAGGTTAACGGCCTATCTCACTGGTAGAGACGTCGCTGAGACTACCGATAGTGATCAGTCGTGGGAGACCAAAATATTGCTTGCGCGCTCAGAATAAGTCATTTGGGAGTAAATTGAGATGAGATCATCATTTTATTTCAGTTTTCATGCTTTTCATGACATTTTTGCAGCTGTGCGGTGAGATTGTTATCATGTAAAATGGGTGCCATGGCTCATTAAAGGTTGATGACCCCTGGTCTAGAGCAATATGTGCTTAACTGTATCTGCTATGCAGCAAGGGGGCAGATCATCATTGCCAACACAGGCAATATGCTCACAATTGGATTTTCAGAGCCTGTTAAAATATTACTGAGGTGATTAATATTGAAATATGTGCATGTCTCTCAACCGTCTGTCTCCCTTTCTGCCCACTCTTTACTGAGACTTCATTTCAATAATATTCATTGTGTTGACATAATGCGTCATTGCTATTGCTTTATTATAAGGCTGGCTCCTGCACAAGACTCCATTGTCACCATTAACAAAACAGAGTCACAGGAGGATCAGTAGGGGCCCGTTTGACCCTTTAGCCGGTTTAGTGATTTATTTCACATATTAAGATATACCAAGTAAATCACAGTCTGCATATGCATAATTTTTGTTCTAGCTACTCTATCTTTTGTGTAAACAAATAAAGAAAGAAGTAGGAACTTATTTATGGCCACATTACTCATGTGATATTTCTCCTCCGCTACGGCTGCTTAGTCCGCATGGTCTCCGATCCTAATTCTTCAAAACAACCGACCACAGCAACATTAAATAACTCCACGCTTTTAATGCGTAACATTTAGGAATTGCACGGCACAAAATAAATCAATTGTTTCTTGCAAGCATGCAGAGCAACATTCTCTGGCGGAGGGTTTATTTGTCCGATGCAGGTGCATTTGGCCATCACACAATAACACAGAAAGAGGAGGACCAATACATATTGATCATCAGGTCTGAGAGATGAAGACACATTATGCCAAGGAGGCACATAACCACCACAGGGCCATCACTCCTGGGGGAGAGGGGGCTCACATGTTCCACAGTTAAAGAATTCTGCTATCAAGCTGCTGTTCTTTGCTAGAGTATGCAGATGACGCACTTGTAAATCAATTTAGAGCTCATTGTAGGGGATAAAGTGGCGTTAGGGGGTCAGTCTAAAGCTGGGTAATCTGCAGGAAGTGTGCACAAGAATAAACACACAAGAGTCTGGTTAAGTGGAAAGTAAAATTTGCTCCTTGCGCACAGCTATAACACATGAGCCCTTTCTCACAAGTATTCAATCAGATAAAAAAAAAATAAAAAAAAGCACTGTAATCAATGTTCGTGTCAACGTTTCTGATTTCTTCTCCCAGCGAGTCTATGCATTTAGGTTCAATAATTGTTGGACAATAACAGAGTCTGTGGGATTTTGCCTTGATACAGAATCACAATGGAGTCTAAGTTAAACCATCAAGAAGACTGAAAGGTTTAACACCAACATGACATTTACATTTAGGAATCACATTAATTTTGTACACCACATTTGTATTTTAAGGCACTTAATACTGAAATATTTGGAAACATTTTGATAAATTGTATGAATTACCATTATTTTTAGTACTTGGATGACATATTTTGTATTTAATTACTGCCTGAAATCTGGAGCCCATGGACATCACCAAATTCTGAGTATGAGTATTCCATTGATTTGTCCTCAAAAGGTCCAGAAATTATTTTTGCAGTTTACTGTCATTAATCAAATATTTATTGGCATTCACTCATATCATCAATAAACAGCAGTGAGTCCGTTCCGTGAGCAGCCGTACTGGCCATCAACCGTGTTTAACACCATACTTTTCCCTTGACTTTTGTTCCATCTGTACAGATAATCTGATTTGCACTTTGTTTTAAATCCTCTGCATTTGCATTCATAGAGGCATCATTTTGTAGATTTATACAAACAGTATGAGTATAAACACAGAAATTCTGCTCCCAGCAACGTTGCTATATTACATGTTCTTAAAAACTTACCAAAACAGAAATTAAAAACATTTAGAAAAAAAACTTCAATTTCTGCTTCAGAGGCAACAACAACAGCATTTGAAAGAGGAGAAAAAATGTGCAATTTATTTCCCCTATATTTGGGTTTTACAGGGATAACACTTACACAGTCATTGTCCAAGTGGTTCTGGACCTAACTGTAACCTCCCTCGTAGAAGTAATCACTCAGTTTGTTCCTAAAATCATGTACGTGGCTTGTCACCGAAATGTAACTCAGGCGTGTACAGTAAATGATGAATGTGTGCATATACAGTATGAGGCATGTGTTGTGTGTTCCTGCCATGCATCATTTTCTCCCTGACTTACCCAGCATGTGAGCTCTCACAATATACTAAGTGTAAATTTGTAAGCAGCACATGCCAAGGTGTGCACTTGTACATCCTGGTGCTGTGCTGTTCCATTAAACTCTGATTATGGGACATGATGCAGAGTGGCATTGTGTAGATTGAGTTGCACAGCCATTCTCAATCTCTCATAACAAGCCTCCATGCTGCTGTCCTGAACCACATTTATTAATCACAATTTGTCATCTCCTCCCTCTCTCTCCTTCTCCTTACACGTTCCCTCCCTCGCTTGAGCTGTACGCGTTCTACTCCTTCTCCTCCTCCTCCTCCTCCCTTACAACAGAGCCACACTCCTGCCAGTCTCACAGCTCACAGAGATGGTTCAGCATACAGAAGAATGCGCTCATTCTCCTCCCTATGCGCTCTCCTGCTCACACACTCACGGTGCTCTGCGAGGGGTGTGTTTAATCAATAGCTCTACAGATTTAATTAAAATATAGTAATGTAGCAACAAGTTGAGTGAAGATATAGAGATGTGAAGAAATAGAATGGAATGCCCTTCAAGTGCTACAATTTAGAGTTCGACCAAATTGTTATAGAAAAATGTGGCTCAAAATCAAACAAATCTTGGAGTTCAACGCATCCTTGTATGTGATCTTGGCAAATTTGAATTGCTAGCTAGGAATATGTAAAAAACACAAAACTGTTTTGTGTTTTCTTTGGCTTGTGTGTGTGTGTGTGTGTGTGTGTGTGTGTGTGTGTGTGTGTGTGTGTGTGTGTGAACAATAACCTTGAACCAGAAATGTAACTCAGGCAAGGGTCTGGCTGCTTAGTAGAACATGGACAATAGAGTTAAATATACTAGGGATGCACGGACGGATTTGATAGTAAAGATTTGTGAAAAAATACAAACTTCACCAAATTTGGACAATGGAGGTTTCCACCCTACACCAGCGATATATAATAAAAAACAATATACAATTACTTTGCACAGAAGCACAGACGCATTGATTGGTTCAGTATATTCAAGGTGAATAATGTCAAAGTGGCCCTTGCCTTCTTCGACTTTTCTGTATGCGGCCCTGGGACGAAAAGGTTTTGACACCCTCTTATATGCTTTTGCTGTCCTTTTAATTTGCAGTGTGCACTACATTACTTGTATTGTTTGAGTAGACGCACATGTGTATGTTTCATTGATTGCCGTATTCCAATGATGTTAATCAAATTTTTAATTGGGCCTGATGCCAATCTAAGGATTTTCATTTTCATGCATTTTTTTTTCTTTCCACTGCTATGACGCACATCTAAATTCAGCCTTAAAATGTGTAATATGACCTCCCCCTCCTTCCACCGTTTCACAGTCAGAACTAAGCATGATACTTCAAGTGTTTCCTCTGAGCAGAACTGGTGTTTAAGGGGGGGAAACGGCGATTTTCATGTGCAAATGTCAGTCACTCTGCTTACAACAATCACAGGCCCTTCTCCTCCAGAGATGGGGGCTTGAGACACAGCTTGAATAATTTAGCAGCTCTGTGCCACCGTGCTTTGGGGTCGCAACCTTCCAAAGTGATGACAGAAAGATGGTGGCTGATCCACCCCTCCCAAACCCCCAATCCCTCCGTTCACTTCCATTACCACTTATTTGCCGTCCCTGATTCGGAGCAGACAAAGCAGAGGGCCACGCGGGGGACGAAAAATCATTGGTGCTGAATAAATGGTGTCATAAAGCAGAACACAAGCAAACAATGACTTTTTGACTGTGGCCCCCTCTCTCCCTATTGGCAGTAATCCCATTTTGTACCCTACTGTGCACACACTGCACAGGCAATCAGACACGGACAAAAGGCATGTTCACAGGAGGAAAGGTTGAGAAGTGACATGCAGCAGGAACATGAATGTCAGATTACTCACCCTACTCATGTCGGAAACGTATTAAGTCTAGATATTGAAAGAATTATCTAACATCCAACAACTATCACAGAAAGCAGAAAGTCATGAAGGACAATTTGCTCTTACATTTAGACCAACACACTTTGATCCTTCAAATGGAGACCCACAGCTCAAAGTCGCCATCAGTCGTGACCACTGCTGCTCTGACAGCAACAAGACGAGAATGAATTGACTGTCCAGGTCACCACACCGAGACACGTGTAGTTATAGCAGCCATATTCTGTCAGTCATGATCAAGTCTGCTGTTCTCCTTGGATGCACTCTTCTACGTGAATAGTAGATGGACACACAATGGCTACGTAACTAATGGCATTGCTTGGTTTTATTTTAGAAAATAAAATAAAATAAAAAAATCTAAATACAAGATTATACTTATCAGTGCGCCAAATGACTGATCTCCATGACTACCAGCTTTCATTCATGTCACAAGATGTCATTCACTTGCCAAAATGAAACAATTCAATCAAATGTCATTTAGTTACATACAGCACATTTCTATTAGGGAAGGTCAGGATCGGCCAGAAACACTAATCCACAAAATTGCAAGACAACTTTTAAGTCGTAGTAGTTGGCAGACACAAGAGAATGTATGGTGGCTTTAAAGGAACGAAGGATGTTTGCATTATAACAAATGTGATGAGTGAGTTGTCATGAATGATGTGTCACATTGAGATTGTCAGTAAAATTGAGTAATAATTTGTCATGTTGACTAATTTGTATTCTACAATGCAGAAGAAAGTAATACAGTGACACTGTCAGTCGTTAAACTACATTCGTAGCAGTTTAGCGTGTCACTTGGAATGTGCTTTGACCTCATACCATGGGAATGCATGACAAGGGCAGGCAGCGCGAAGAGAAGACATGAGAGATCCCTCTGAATTATAGAGCGTGATTGTTTGGTGAGTTATGGTTGCTGGCTGTCGGGACCAGCATGATAAATCGTGCTGAGTGAGAATTACACTCTCTCATTTCCTTGATGTCTATTCATCTACCTTTCTCTTCCCAGACCACCCCTTCTCATCCCTATGCTTCCTTTGTCCTTGTACTAAGTGCTGAGACTGACCTTTGGGGGTGTCCTAGAAAGACCTACAATATAGAGAAGACAACAATGGTGTGTAAATCATGGTTACGTTTTTTTTCTCGGTTGATTTGCACAGGAAGCTGTAAGGGTTAAATTCATTGTAGTTAATCTTGTAGTTCATGAGTAAGGAGAAGTGTAGCGGCTTCCTGAGCAGGACAAAGCCTCTGGGATGGCAGGAGACAGACCGATATGACTTTCTGCTTTTCTCGGTCAGAGCAAACAGCGTTAAGACGAAAGCTTCCACATATTGTGAGTCTGAAGTGAGAACAAACTGCCTTGGAGACAGTTGGATGATGAGAGGTGGATGGTAAGATTTAGTTAGCTGAAACGCCAGAAGGATTGTTTCACAAGAGTTTGTCTCATAAATCCATCAGGGAAGGATACGATTGAAACTGGTGGGAAAAGGAGTAGACACTTCTAATAATGAAAACAATATTCAAAGGTCATTGGATGAATGTTCTTTTTCTTCATATCTACATATAAGTGATGTCATCTAGCCTTGACGTGTTTTTTCAATATCAGCATTTTTATCACATTACGTGATATTAATGGAAAATAATGGCAGTCCCAAATGTCAGTGACGGTGTAGTCAGTGGTTCACTCACTTGAGTTCAGTTCCCAATCGGTGACTGTGTGAATATTACTCAGAATGGTTGTATGTCAATATGTGCCCTGATATTGACTGATGACCGATCCAGGGAGCCTATCTAGCTTTAGCCTGTAGTCAGCTGGGATAGGCTCCAGCTGCCACAGGATAAACAGTTTTGAAAATGGACGGACAGACGGCTGGAAATAAAGTTAATGAAGTCAAAATAAATTTAATGGGGCAGAAAAGCTTTCGATCACCAGACATAAACCAGCAGTCTCCTCAAATAATTCTGATTGCTGATTGGTCCAGTTGTATGAAATAGAAAAGATTTACAGTATGTTCACAGACTGAGACAGTTTAAACAGGTTGCACCGTTTGCCGAGCTCCTCTGTGAACACGAACAGGATAAGCAAAAAATACAATAAAATAAATTGATGAGTTTCACAATGCAAATCATGTCATTTTCAAATTTTTGTCCAGAACGAAGGTGAACACAGCCTTTGTAAAGAACGAAACTGTAGTGGCTACCATCTTTTGAAATTAGACTTACTTATGCCTATCACCGCTCTTGGGAAATAGACCACCAACAAGATTCTTGCTACAGTCCCTCCACTTCCTTCCAGGTACAGCCCAAACTCTGGACATCATCCTTTAGTTCCAGATATTTCTTCGACAGCCCTGATTCCTTCTGCCCTGTTCCTTCCAGCTGAGTCCGATTATTGACCGAAAGGGCTCCGGAGACTGGCTTTCCCAATGAGGCACTATATGCTCTCCAGCTGGAGAACCTTCCTCTCCCAGGTCCAAATTGTTGGTTGTTTTCCTTGTTGGTGTTTCTGTAGCTGTGGATTTTTACCGGGGTGGTGCTGCTTCTCCTCCTCCAAGGTTTTTTTAGACCAGCAGAGAGTTTTTGGAAAGAGATGCTTAGACATAAAGACCTCAGGCTCTCTCTCTCGTAATCAGCATAAATCCTGTGCGGCGGGAGGCGCAACTGTGGGGCAGGGCCAGGTTTGATCGGTGTTGGTAATTTCGTGGCCCAACGCAACCCAGCGGATCTAAAAGACGGAGATCTGCGCTGCTGTGGGAGTGATCACAGCCAACTTCAATCATGTCTAAACCTCTCATTCACTTTAAATGCGGCGCACTGACAGTTTTTGACATGGCAGATCGCAGACAACAAATTGCGCTGCAAATACCGTAATTTCTTTTGCATAATGCACACCCATGTATAATACGCACCCCCAAAGTTGACCTCAAAATTCTGGAAAACCCTTCTACCTATGTATAATGCATTTTTACAATGCATGATTTTGGTTCTACCCATATGATCAAAATATGAACTATTATCTGTATTTTGTTAGTTTTTCAAAGAATTTTTCTGAAGGTAAGCACTTTATTTGAACACGTAATACTTTTTATTTATTTGCTCTGATTTTGAAATTCAAAGCCCTACTTTTATTTAGTAAATGAGAAAACACACACTTGTGCTCGTACGTTTGATTTGTAATATGGGTGCAATTCTTCAAAGAAAACATGAAAACATTTTAATGGGATTCAAATTAAAGTGTCAAGAATTTCAGAAAAGAATTATCATGAAACAAAACATATCCATAAAGAAATTAATGATGGTTGTTGTTCAGTCATCAGTCGTATTTAAAAAAATATATGATATTTCACAAATTCTGGGTATGTAAACTTATGAGCACAACTGTGAACACATATGCAGTCATACGTATCCCTGCCATACAGGAAGGAAAGTGTAGGCCACACCATTTTCATAACCTCTAGGTGGCCGTGGCAAATTAGAATGAAAATGTACACCTTTCTCATAACCTCTAGGTGGTGGTGGGATATTGGAATTAAAGTGTACAGCTTTTTCATAACCTCTAGATGGCGGCATACATTTATAAAATGTGAAAGTTTTTTTAATTTTTCCCCTATAACTTTGTATAATGCGCAAAATTGACTTTTGACAATTATTTGGAGGGGGGGAATGCGCATTATACACAAGAAATTACGGTACACCAACATTTGCACCCCGCCACAGATGCGCCATCAACGAAAATAGAGCCCTTCGTGTCAACCTTCAATTGTCAAGAAGAAACAATGACATTTTCTCAAAACTTTTTCTCCCCCAACTGCACTCTATATTATACTGTAGGTTATGTCTTTCCTTGAGGGCTTTGTTGGTGCACACACCAGGATAACCATTCCCTCAATCCCTCCTGACATTCCCCATTGCATAATGTTTCTGACTGACTGATCAGGAATCAGAGATGGAGTTCTTTGTGTAAATGCAATCTGAATAATTCATACAGGACTGTCAGTGAGAGGGGGGAAAGAGAGAGAGTGAAGGGGCATTTTAGAAATCAGTTCGCCAGGCCCCTGATCATGAATAATTGATCTGAACTGATTAAAGTTTCCCATGATTACCCCTCACCTTCTCAACAGATAAACAGATACTGCCTCTTTCCTCCACAAACACGCAATCACATTTTCAACCAACAAATGTACGATTGTGTTGTGTTGCTGAATTTAACGTTGGCTTTATACCACGTGGTTCAAGCGACACAATTCTGAGACAACGTGAATGGGATACAGTATCTGGCAACAGGTGTATATATACAGGAGAGTCATTGTACCTTCTGCCATCGACTGGAAGAGCATTTACTTATTCTGTCGGCCATTATACATTGCTGGTATAAATATATGAACAATTACATTTGTAGTAAATTTTTTGAAATAATTTTTGAAAGTAAATTTGAAGTAAATTAATTCAAATTAATGGGGGTAACTCTTAGGCCAGCTAAACCTTTTTAATCACCATGAACACTGACAGACACTGTCCATTACTCACTGACACTGTCACCGAGACCCTCATCCATGTCCTCAGCACTTCTTTTCTGGGCTGTTGCAATGGAATCCTGAATTGGGTGCCTCCCAAGGTCCTGGCCAAGGTTAACATATGTGTGTAGTTATTTTTGTGTATTTTGGGATGCTAGCTGTGATGAAAAAGTGATGCGGGCATTAAATTGAAATTTTGCTCATAGACCTGCAATGTAAATATTTGGTAGAGATCAGTATTCTAGCGGCACAGTGGACGACTGGTTAGAGCGTCAGCTTCACAGTTCTGAGGACCCGGGTTCAATCCCCGGCCCCGCCTGTGTGGAGTTTGCATGTTCTCCCCGTGCCTGCATGGGTTTTCTCCGGGCACTCTGGTTTCCTCCCACATCCCAAAAACATGCATGAATTGGAGACTCTAAATTGCCCGTAGGCATGACTGTGAGTGCGAATGGTTGTTTGTTCCTATGTGCCCTGCGATTGGCTGGCAACCAGTTTAGGGTGTACCCCGCCTCCTGCCTGATGACAGCTGGGATAGGCTCCAGCACGCCTGCGACCCTAGTGAGGAGAAGTGGCTCAGAAAATGGATGGATGGATGGATCAAAATTCTATTTTTTCAGATACAATAATTATAATCCCAGACTTTAATTTAGGTAATGACACTGTGATTTCAAAGTGTTGGTATGACGCTTCAAGTCTTTTTTTGTTTTCCATCCTTTGCCTTCAGGTAGGGGAACAGATCCTCAACTAGCCATAGAATGGTTTTCAAACCAGTGTAACTGCAACAGGCTGTAACACTTGCAGACACTCTGTGAGCTCCCAGCAGAGCCACCTTGATCCGCTTATCTCTTCTCTATGTCTGCACATCTGCACATCAGATAATGCTCAGACACTGAGAGGCCCCCCGTTCAGGACTGGGATCGCTTTTCTCTGCTCTTAACCTTCAAAGTTCTGCAAGGATTGCATCTTTGATCTGTGCTACAAAGTCGAGGAAACGTCTGACAGAGACAAGAAGAGATGCACGTAATGGGAGGGAAGAGTGCTAGAGTGACAGCTCATGACATGACTACAAGCTGTGACCTTTAGAGCGACCACACAGGCATGACGAGGCGGGCTCTAGGTGACAGCAGCACGGGTTACTTTGGAGGAAGACAACAAGGCTTTGTTTGTTTGTGGTTTAGCAGCCATGGTGGAGAACTAGTGTTAGAGATTAGAAAGAGACACGAATGATCAATAATGCTGTCATTTTTTTAAAGTTCAAGGTTCAAGGTGCTTTTATTGTCAATTCTTCAATATGTGATACAGACAGAGGATTGAAATTATGGTACTCAATGGCCCGCGGTGCTACAAGATACAAAAGATGCAAATAATAACATCAATATAAAAAGCTAAATAAAACTGGGGTATGTACAGTATAAAATTAATTCAGTCCTATGGGGAGAACAAGCCAGTGCAAACTGTAGGCCAGTCCCAAACCCGGATAAATGCAGAGGGTTGTGTCAGGAAGGTCATCCGGCTTAAAACTTTGCCAAACAAATATGAGCGTTCACCAAAAGAATTCCATACCATCCGCCCCCGGCACCGTTAACCTGCAGGGCGCCAGTGGAAATTCAGCTACAGTGGGTTGAAGACGAAGGAGAGGTGGAAAGCGGGCTCTTAGGCAGAAAGAGAAGAAGAAAGCACAGAGCCTAGAATTGAATGTGGGGACTTTGATGTTGGGACTATGATAGGAAAATATCGGGAGTTGGTTGACATGATGATTAGGAGAAAGGTTGATATATTGTGTGTCCAGGGGACCAGGTGGAAAGGCAGTAAGGCTAGAGGTTTAGGGGCAGGGTTTAAATTATTTTACCATGGTGTAGATGGGAAGCGAAATGGAGTATGGGTTATTTTAAAGGAAGAGTTAGCTAAGAATGTCTTGGAGGTGAAAAGAGTATCAGATCGATGTGTAATGTGATTAGCGGCCCACAGGTAGGATGTGACCTAGAGGTGAAATAGAAATTCTGGAAGGAGCTCGACGAAGTAGTTCTGAGCCTCCCAGATGGAGAGAGAGTCGTGATTGGTGCAGATTGTAATGTAAAGAAACTTGGAGGCACAGATGGTGGTAGACTTTGCAAAAAGGATGCAGATGGCTGTAGTTAACACTTTTTTCCAGAAGAGGCAGTAACATAGGGTGACTGGCAAGAGCGGAGGTAGAAGCACGCAGGTGGATTACATTTTGTGCAGACGATGTAATTTGAAGGAGGTTACCAACTCTCAGGTAGTGGTAGGGGAGAGTGTGGCTAGACAGTATAGGATGGCGGTGTGTAAAATGATTCTGGTTGTGGGGAGGAAGATTAAGAAGACAAAGGCAGAGCAGAGAACCATGTGGTGGAAGCTGAGAAAGGAAGAATCTTGTGCGGCTTTTTGGGAAGAGGTGAGACAGACTCTCCGTGGACAGGAGGAGCTTCCAGAAGACTGGACCACTACAGCCAAGGTGATCAAAGAGACAGGCAGGAGAGTACTTGGTGTATCTTCTGGCATGAAAAGGAGAAAAGGAGACTTGGTGGTGGAATCTCAAAGTACAGGAAATCCTACAAGGAAAGAGGTTGGCTACGAAGAAGTGGGACACTGAGAGGACTGAGGAGAAGAGAAAGGAATACATTGAGATGTGACATAGGGCAAAGGAAGAGGTGGCAAAGGCCAAACGAGGCATATGATGATATGTATGCCAGGTTGGACACGGAAAATGATCTATACAGGCTGGCCAGACAGAGGGCTAGAGATGGGAAGGATGTGCAGCAGGTTAGGGTGATTAAGGATAGAGATGGGAACTTGTTGACTGGTGCCGGTATTGTGCTGGATAGATGGAAAGAATAGTTTGAGGATTTGATGAATGAGGAAAATGAGAGAGACGGAAGAGTTGAAGAGGCAGGTTTGGTGGACCAGGAAGTGGCAATGATTAATAAGGGGGAAGTCAGAAAGGCATTAAAGAGGATGAAAAATGGAAAGGCAGTTGGTCCTGATGACATTCCTGCGGAGGTATGGAAGCATCTAGGAGAGGTGGCTGTGGAGGTTTTGACCAGCTTGTTCAACAGAATTCTAGTGGGTGAGAAGATGCCTGACGAATGGAGGAAAAGTATGCTGGTGCCCATTTTTTTAAGAACAAGGGTGATGTGCATGTGGCAACAATAGAGGAATAAAGTTGATGAGCCACACAATGAAGGTTAGAGAACCAAGGCAAATAAGACTAATAAATTAGATGACAAAACCCCAATGCTTCTAAAGTGGCTAGTGGGACCCTGAGTCTGGTGTGTGTGTGTGTGTGTGTGTGTGTGTGTGCATGTGTGTGTGTGTGTGTGTGTGCGTGCGTGTGCATGTTTGTGGGGAGTCAGAGTTCAGAGTTCAGGTAGGCAGAGGACAGAAGAGGTAGAGGGGGCATAGCGGGCAGAGAGTTCAGATTCATGACAGCCTGATGAATAAAACTGTCTTTGAGTCGGCTAGTCCTGGCCCGCAGACGCCGCAGTCTCCTCCCTGATGACAGCAGACTGAAGAGGCTGTGTGATGGATTGATGGCATTCCCCGCTATGCTTTGTGGGTGAGACGGGTGCTGTAGGGGGGGAGAGAGGTTCCAATGGTCTTCTCAGCTGCCCTCACTATGCGGTGGAGAGTCTTGCGGCAGGATGCGGTGCAGGGTCTGTACCACACAGCGATGCAATTTGTCAGGATGCTCTCTATGGTCCCTCTGTAGAACGAGCACATTATGGGGGTTGGGGCTCTGGCTCTTCTCAGCTTGTACAGGAATTCGAGATGCTAGTGAGCTTTCTTGGCCAGTGATGAGGTGTTGCTGGTCCAAGAGAAGTCCTCGGTAATGTGCACTCCCAGGAAATTGGTCCTGCGCACTCTCTCCACTGCAGCACTTTGATGTTCAGGGGAGCATGCTGGGAGTGCCCTCTCCTGAAGTCCACAATAATCTCTTTGTTTTTTTTCCACATTTAGGGAGAGATTGTTGTCCGTGCACCACCCGGCCAGGCGGCTCACCTCACTCCTATAGTCTGTCTCGTCCCCGTTGCTGATGAGACCCACCACAGTTGTGTCGTCTGCAAACTTGATGAAGAGGTTGGAGCTGAATGTCGGTGTGCAGTCATAGTTCAGCAGGGTGAAGAGGAGGGGACTCAACACACAACCTTGAGGGGCCCCCGTGTTCAGAGTGATGGTGCTGGATGTTTTCAAACACCAGTGTAACTGCAACAGGATGTAACACTCGCAGAGGGCAATTTGTTACTCATGTGCATTGATATCAGTGGTGGGAAGTAAAAAAGTACAAATACTTCCTTACAGTACTGAAGTAGATTTTTCAGGTATCTGTAATTTTAAAATCTTGTAAAGTGAATTCAGATTTGTTTCTATATGCATTATAGCCTTCATCTTAGAAAACAATTGCTGAAAATGTTTTAAGACTGTGAACTATGGAGTCCTGAATTGTGTAGATATAGCATTAAACTGGCGGCACGGTGACCGACTGGTTAGAGCGTCTGCCTCACAGTTCTGAGGACCGGGGTTCAATCCCCGGTCCCGCCTGTGGAGTTTGCATGTTCTGCCCGTGCCTGCGTGGGTTTTCTCCGGCCACTCCGGTTTCCTACCACATCCCAAAACATGCATGGTAGGTTAATTGACAACTCTAAGTTGCCCATAGGTTTGAATGTGAGTGCGAATGGTTGTTTGTTTGTATGTGCCTTGCGATTGGCTGGCAACCAGTTCAGGGTGTACCCCGCCTCCTGCCCGATGATAGCTGGGATAGGCTCCAGCACACCCGTGATCCTTGTGAGGAGAAGCGACTCAGAAAATGGATGGATGGATGGATATGTATGCATGATACGCATCTCTACTGCACATTGAAACTAACTTGAAAAAAATTACAGATATTAAAATAATGCAATGTAAATGTGCTCATCATATTGTCACATTTATACCAATTGTGGGATATTTATTTCCGTCTGTAAAGACGCAAAAGAATCAAGACTTTTGCATAAATGTTTTTGCACATGCTCGTAAATCGCTGCATGCTCTTTTGTCATCATTATGCATGGTACATTGTTACTGTTGAGCTGCTGGTTGGGAGAGATGGTCAGAATGGTGTGACCATTTCAGTTCCTGGTGATTTTTTTTTCAAGGGGCTGAGTGCTCTGAGCATGCTGTCATCTCAGTGTGGGTTAAGAAGGACGAGGAGGAAAAGAATCCCTGCTAGCATCACAGACGGCTGGTCAGGGCCTCACTAGCAGACCACTTGTCTAACCCCACCACCACCAGCAGCAGCAGCATCCGCAGAGCCTTCTCAAGAGACGGGAGGAATACTAAGAGAGCAGGCATAGATTTTCTGCTACAAGGTGGAGGAAGAGAGGGGAGGCTGTTTGAGGGTGCTGGGGTTGACTGCCCACGTCAAACTCCCCTCCTTTTTTCTCCCCCCCACCCCATCCCCTCCTCCTCCCTCTCATCTGCCTGACTCTGGAGGGACCCTCTGTTTGTCAGCCAGGCAGTGGACCATCACTCTCCAACTCCACCTCTTCCTGCTACTTTCCCTTTCTTCTCCATTTCACTCTCTACTTCCTCACTCTTGCTTAGCTCTGTTAAGCAGCCTCCTAATATGAGAGCCAACAGATAAAGTCAATATTGAATAGCAATTCCCAGCTGATATATAAGGTGTTGAACATGATGAGCTACAACGCTAAAATGCACTTTATCACTATTACTAGTACAATAAAACACATGACCATTACTTCAGTTATTGATACCATTAGACAATAATACGTAATTTTAATTGATTGTAAAATGTATTTACAATATGTTTCTAGTTGTGTTTGTACTTCCTTGCATCATGCAGAAGGCTGTATCAACATTTTGATTATAGCTGTTATTACAGTATTAGAAACTACTCAGCATTATGCAGTGCAGCTGCACAACAATAATAACGATAATCCATGCTAAAAAACAACCAGGAACTGAAATGCTCACACCATTCTGACCATCTCTCCCAACCAGCAGCTCAACAGTAACAATGTACCATGCATAATGATGACAAAAGAGCGTGCAGCTATTTACGAGCATGTGCAAAAATATTTATGCAAAAGTCTTGATTCTTTTGCATCTTTACAGACAGAAATAAATATCCCATAATTGGTATAAATGTGACAATAATCCTTCCCTCAGGTAGGCGCTACCGATCAATGCAAACTAGAACTATCAGACATTCCAACAGCTTCTTCCCTCTTGCGATCAACTTCTTAAACACCTAACCTACAATTCCATTACAACATGCTGGCAATTTTTTTACTTGAGTTCGTTGTCACATTTCTGTGGGACCAATTATACATTACTCGTGCACTCAGTGTAGTAGTCTCACCACGCTGCACTATTTGCATATCTGTTGTTGACCCATACTGGCCACTCATGCCAGAGTAGCATCTGCTCCATTTGCACACTGATTGAGGAGTATCTGCAACATTTGCACAATCAACATTGTCCCATATTATCACACTACTCGCTTGAAGTCTTGGCGCCCTTTGCACAATGGTCAGTGCATCGGACTATAGCAATATTAGTCATTCGAACTGCTCTAATTGCTAGAGGACTCTGAAAAAAATAATAAAATAAAATAAAAATAAAAATGTACCGGCATTACCAGATAACTATTAACCCTTTATTGCTCAGTAACTGTTTTTTGTCAATGTCTTTATGTCTGTTGTCGTACTGGAGCGGCGCCAACTACCGGAGACAATTTTTTTGGACATACTTGGCAAATAAAGATGATTCTGATTCTGAATACTATTAAAATAATGTATCTCAGAGTGTGTCAATTAAAAAAAAAAAAAAAAGCATTTTATTTGTTATCAGATCCTTTTTGATACAGATCTTATATCACTAGCTCACAATCGAGAGGCTTCTTAGTGGACTGTGGATTTCTCCTACATTTGGATCATCAACATCCAAAAACATGTTAGGTTCGTTGTACTGTATATTATGTGTACTGCGATTGAGTGGTGATCAGTCCAGGGTGTACCGTGCCTCTACAGAGATACCAGTACTAAAATCTGGATTCAAGGATTAAGCTGTTGATGAAGTCTTCTAAAAGAGGATGCCAACCTGCATGGTTTGCAACTCGCACATTAAAGACACAACAAAAATTACACCGGGCTTCATCCATCACTACAAAACTCACAAAGACAGGTTAGCTAACTTAACATTTAGCTAGCTAGTCAAACATTAAGTTTCATGGACTGGTCTGGGATGATTAAAAATACAATTTATGTGATTGTGAACGTTTTAGTATAGCTAAGATAAGTAACGTAATTATGGGTGCGACTGGTATGATAATTGTCTGAAGCTTTTGTTTCGGTCCATTGACATGCAAAACGCTCTCTCATTTTCTCTCTCTCATTTACAAATGAGGCGAAGCGGCGTGCACTCTAGAGTAGAAAGTAGCGCCTAAAATATAATGCCAACCGCTGAATGCAGAAGAGGTGAAGCGGCGTTGCTAGCGGTCATTGGTGGAGATTTATTTTTTTAAAAAGGTGGGGAGACGTTTGCGGGCATGACGAGAAGATGCCAGGTGCATTATAGGTCTGCTGTATTGGATCACTGCATTACGATCACAGTGATAAAAAAGTTGACCGAAGTGCGTTCCACCATTATTAAGTACAGTGCAAATTGTGAGTAGCTACGTTTGAATATAATTATCATACTACTGAACTTATTTATTGAAGTGTCACCATTAAAATGTCAACTGTTGTGTCGGCTCTGTGATAAAGCTGTCTGCATTATATTTTCAAAATTTAGACCACAGCATATGAAACATAACCTTTAATCTGATGACAATTGTCAATTGTCCAGAGTCAGTGCCTCTGGAAAAATAAACCCAACTGAGTGATTTAATTAAAGTCGAGGTTACGGGAGAAATGGAAATTACATTACATTACTTTTTTTTTTTTTTTTTTTTTTTTTTTTAAGGATGGCAGCATTTTTATGTCATTTTATTACCACTCCAATATATGTTGGCCTGGGGCATGATTGTATGACTTGACTTGCGACTTGCTCAAACCAAGTCATAATTTTGACTCGACTTGCTTGATTTTTTTTTTTTTTTCCCCTACAGTGACTTGGTATTTGCTTGAGACTTGCACATACTCTACAGTATGTGACTTCATCCCACCTCTCCGATATACTGTAGATAAACTTGATCTTGCACATCTGGATTTCGGCCTGTTTTACTGCCCCTTCTCCTCCCCCACAGTGGTACCTCAAAGTATGAACACAATCTGTTCAGCGATGCTGGATGAGTTCCAATAAGTTTGACTTTCAAAACAAAATTTTAGTGCTGAATCCACTGATTTTGACTGTGTGAGCAATGTCATCCATACATCAATTTTCACCAAATTTGACCTCTTTCTTACTGCTATTTTCTACCTTGCTACCTTCTTTGCAGCTCCAACTCCGCATGTGTGCCCAGATGACAGCAAGGATGTTGGGTTCTATTGATTTCTGCCACTATGAGATGACAGGTTTGTCTCAGTTGGCCTTGTTTGTCTGACTCAGTGCGAGCTGAGCTTTTGGCCTCAGGGAGCAAGACAACATTCAGAAAACGAGATGGAAGGTGATGGCTATCTGTAACATACATGCGTTTATACTCTATCCTCTCTCTTTCTGGATGGTGACATTGTTTGATTTTGTGAAAGCACCATGAGGCAGTCAGTCCCTTTTGGTGCACTGCTGAGCTGCCGAAGCAGATTGCGATGGGTTCGGCAAAGAAGAAGGTGAGTCAAGGGAGAAAGTGTCTACTGACACAATCAATCACGCCTGCAGATATGGCCTGCAGCTGGGCAGCTGGATCAAAAACTGTGCTGACATGGGAATCAGCAGGTATAATAGAAGGTAGTGGCAACACAACAACCATTCCGAACCAAAAAATTTGGTCTGAAGAATTATACTTGACATTTTTGTTTTCTTGTGTACTTGTTTTGGCAGACAAATTCCGGAGTTAGCTTGTATGTGCTTACTCTCTAAGGCAGCTGACACAAAAACAACTTTCACACAGCATTACCACATGCGTCTATTTCTACATCAACTTTGCTTTGTCTATGGATTGAACTATGGCAGAGTCCAATTTTGATCCTTTAAGAAGAAGTGATTTCAAAAATGTTTCTCTAAACAAAAATGTATGTTTAAGATAATTGCTGAAAACATGTTCAAAGTACAGTGACATGTCACCATCGCAAACGCCTTAACAAATGGAAATGTTACAAAACAATGACATTAACCCATCACGGCTGTGCAAATGCCACAACATAACAACATTATTCCACAACACAGCAACATTAAGGTACAACGGAAGTGAGCACCGGGACTCCCTCTGACTGTGTAATTCATCTGGGTTACTGGGGACTCATATTGCCGACGGACCAACTGTCATGATCTGTGTTTTAGTTTAGATTATATTTAGTTTTGTTTCTTGTTTTCCTGTGTCCATTGTTGTTCTTGTCTTGTGTGCTTCTTTGGTTATTGTCTCCACCTGTTCTCGTCAGCCCCTTCACCTTATGTCAACCAATCAGCTCCCTCCAGCCATGTGTCTTGTCCAGGTGTTCCTCATTGTTTCATCAATTTGTTTGTATTTAGTTCTCTGCTTTCATTCACTCCATGGTGCTGCATTGTCATTTGTTGGTTCTTGTCTGTCATCTCATGTCATGTTTCCTGCTGCTGTCATGTTTGTGGGTTCTCTGTTCCCGAGTGTTCCTTTGTTACTTTGGATTTGGATTTTTTTAACTTTGTTTATTTTGCCTTCATCATCCTTGTTTACATTTTTGTGTTTTGGAAATTAAAATATATTTTTGCCCCTGTCTGCCTTCTTTCCCTGCACTTGGGTCCTCCATCTTTTGATTGTACTTATACTCAAATGTTTTGGGAAGCATTTCCGCAATGGCTATTTGAGAAGGACAACAAATTACCCAAGTTGGAACAAGGATATTAAATATGGAATAATAACACCAAATAATAATAACACCAAATAATAACACCTTTGTAAATGGGGGAGGAACTAAGTGAAACCACCTGGCAGATTTTCCAAGAGCAGAGCATGCATAGCATCAAAAACAAACTCCCATCCCTGCCTGCAGCTGTTTGTCCACCTATCAGGGCATGTCACTTTTCATTGTTTTCAGCTGTCTTCCTGTCTGACCCATGTTCTCTCTTGAAAGATGCATGTGGATTCCTGGCATTTGGCTCCTTTTCTTATCAACACACCATGATTCAATGCATGAGCAGCTTGCGAAGGATTCTTTCCGGCTTCATTCTGCCTATTAGTTTAAACCTGTGATTCCCAAGAAACATAGTATTTTACATTGGGAAAATCTCATTGGGCCGGCGGACCGCCCTGGGTCCCTCGGTGTGGGACTGCTCTCGGGTGGACCCCTGGGCCTGATCCCGCCCCGAGATTGATTGGGTGGGGTCCTCAGCTGCTGCGGTGCGGCTACAGCAATGACAGGACATTTCTGTCAGTCTTTGTGCATGTAAAATGGTGTCAATTCACTTGCATGTATCCGCAGGCACCCACCCCTAGGACTTTCACTGGGTGTGGGGTCACACACTTACTGCGACAAATAACTCATAAATATGCAAATCGCCTGTGTATCCCCTCACTTATACTCTTGTTCTGTAGACTTTTATAATTTACATAATTAATCCCACCACACTTCAGGTGTACAGCCGGGTTCACGACCCTTGTCCTGCATGCTTCTTCTCCTGTCCTTGTCCTGTTCTATCTTGTCATGACCTTCCCTCACAAAGTGTAGCACTACAGCCTCATGCAACACTCATATTTAATGTTTCATTGTTGTAGATAATGTAATGATTTACTTCTTTCATCCTGTTTACAATTAGTGCTTTGTGTTTTGTCTTTGTTTCTTTCTCCCCTCTAGAAACTTTGTTCTGTTCGACTTTTCAAAGTCTGATTCTCAATAAACCTCAATTATAATACTAAGAAACCACAGCGGAAGCTTAAAAACTCCACTCTGACACAGTAAAACTGTTTCGGCATAAAAGGGATACAGATTTTCCATTCTGCTTGACCTAACAGCCGAACCGTTTTGCCAAGTCAAAAAGAAAATTTCAGATATCCGCAACTACATTCTTCCTATCCACAATTGTCATTTCAGATATCTGCAATGTCATTTCACCTGGGACAAATTGACGTCATATTTGCAATTCATGTGTATGAGCTTTGTCATTACAGATATCTAAATTTAACTTGCAGATATCCAGTTCGTGAATTACAGATATCTGCAGCTGAATTGTAGATATATTTGACTCCAGTTTGAAATATCTACAATTTCATTCTGAAGAGTCATAATTGCAGCAAAAGTGACAGAATTTGTCCGAGGTGAGATGACATTGAAAACAGAATTTCATACATATCTATCTGTCGTTTGGACGAATCACAGTTACATTACAGATGTCTTGAATGAAAATTCCAACTATGTAATTGCGACAAGTCAGAAAGATGTTGCCGATATCTACATTAGATTTTGAATGTTAAATCCGCTTGTCTTATCATCAGGCCACTCTCTTATTTACCTTTTTATTGTCCCTGCTGTCCCATTGTTGACATAGTTAGTTGTTCACATGTATCTTGAGCGTGTGTTATGTGAATTCTTTCCGTAGATAAACACACAGTGAAATCCAATATGGATCATTTGAAAATACATCATAACAAAATAAAAATAAAACAGATCCAGGCACTACATTGGCATTGATCACTATATATCCAGCAGAAGATCATTATTTCTATCTCCTTCTTTTTGCTGGTCTTGTTTCTCAACAGCGTGGCTGTGGTAGAAGAAAGTGAAGGGAGGAAGTAGTGGCCGTTTGTCTCCCTGCGTTTGTGTCCATCAAGTGTCATGGCAGTTCTCGGCTTTCATGTTCTGTTTGGCTGAGTCTCCTGCTCCAGCATCTCCATTTCCTCACTGAAGATCAGTGTCCCTCAGAGGCAGCAGATGCTCTCTCCTCTGCATCTACATTTCATCTCAGCTCAGCATCGCCGAGCCCAGCTCTCACCTCGGTGTCACGGGCTACTCAGCAGACACCGCCGCCCCAGCCCCTGCACGGCCCCAGCTGGTCGACAGGCAGCTGTCCGTGCCAATAAAGCAGGAGAGGACACACACTGTACTTGGAGTTAGCATCACTGCCTACTTTTCTCACACCTTTGAAACGGCAGCCTCTGTGGTTTAGACACGTTTTCTGGAGGAATCATACACTAACTTCAAAAGGGGAAAAGAAACACGGTGTAATAAAATTTTTTGGGGACGTCAGATATATCATCAATATCAATCAGAACATGAGCCAATATTTTAATTCAATAAATAACCATATAATGGAAATGAACTACTGTTTTTAAGATGATGGGTCAGCTAACGGCATATATAGTAACAAAATCAATGTTTATGAACTATGTCTGTCCAAAACATAAATAATAACTAGGAGAATATATATATATATATATATATATATATATATATATATATATATATATATACACATCCCCGGCCCCGCCTGTGTGGAGTTTGCATGTTCTCCCCGTGCCTGCGTGGGCTTTCTCCGGACACTCCGGTTTCCCCCCACATCCCAAAAACATGCATGAATTGGAGACTCTAAATTGCCTGTAGGCATGACTGTGAGTGCGAATGGTTGTTTGTTCCTATGTGCCCTGCGATTGGCTGGCAACCAGTTCAGGGTGTACCCCGCCTCCTGCCCGATGACAGCTGGGATAGGCTCCAGCACCCCCGCGACCCTAGTGAGGAGAAGCGGCTCAGAAAATGGATGGATGGATGGATATATATATACACACACACACACACATACACACACACACATAGTGTGGGTACGGAAAGTTTTCAGACCCCCTTAAATTTTTCACTCTTTGTTATATTGCAGCGGCATGGTGGACGACTGGTTAAAGTGTCAGCCTTACAGTTCTGAGGACCCGGGTTCAATCCCCGGCCCCGCCTGTGTGGAGTTTGCATGTTCTCCCTGTGCCTGCGTGGGTTTTCTCCGGGCACTCCGGTTTCCTTCCACATCCCAAAAACAGGCATGTATTGGAGACTCTAAATTGCCCGTAGGTGTGAATGTGAGTGCGAATGGTTGTTTGTTTGTATGTGCCCTGTGATTGGCTGGCAACCAATCAGGGTTTACCCCGCCTCCTGCCCGATGATAGCTGGGATAGGTTCCAGCACGCCCGCGACCCTTGTGAAGAGAAGCGGCTCAGAAAATGGATGGATGGATGTTATATTGCAGCCATTTGTTAAAATAATTTAAGTAAATTTTTGTCCTCATTAATGTACACACAGCACACCATACTGACAGAAAAAAAACGTAATTGTTGAACATTTTGCTGAGTTATTAAAAATGAAAAACTGAAATATCACACAGCCGTAAGCATTCAGACCCTTTGCTGTGACACTCATGTATTTAACTCGGGTGCTGTCCATTTCTTCTGATCATCCTTGAGATGGTTCGACACCTTCATTGGAGTCCAGCTGTGTTTGATTATACTGTTTGGACTTGATTAGGAAAGCCGCACACCTGTCTATATAAGACATTACAGCTCACTGTGCATGTCAGAGCAAATGAGAATCATGAGGTCAAAGAAACTGCCTGAAGAGCTCAGAGACAGAATTGTGGCAAGGCCAAGATCCTGCCAAGGTTACAAAAAAATTTATGCTGCACTTAAGGTTCCTAAGAGCACAGTGGCCTCCATAATCCTGAAATGGAAGACATTTGGGACGATCAGAACCCTTCCTAGAGTTGGCCGTCCGGCCAAACTAAGCAATTGGGGGAGAAGAGCCTTGGTGAGAGAGGTAAAAAAGAACCCAAAGATCACTGTGGCTGATCTCCAGAGATGCAGACGGGAGATGGGAGAAACTTCGATTAAGTCAACCATCACTGCAGCCCTCCACCAGTCGGGGCTTTATGGCAGAGTGGCCCGACGGAAGCCTCTCCTCAGTGCAAGACACATGAAAGCCCGCATGGTGTTTGCTAAAAAACACCTGAACGACTCTGAGATGGTGAGAAATAAGATTATCTGGTCTGATGAGACCAAGATGGAAATTGTTGGCCTTAATTCTAAGTGGCATGTGTGGAGAAAACCAGGCACTGCTCATCACCTGTCCAATTCAGTCCCAAAAGTGAAGCATGGTGGTGGCAGTATCATGCTGTGGGTGTGTTTTTCAGCTGCAGTGACAGGGACGCTGGTTGCAATCGAAGAAAAGATGAATCCGGCCGAGTACAGGGATATCCTGGACGAAAACCTTCTCCAGAGTGTTCAGAACCTCAGACTGGGCCGAAGGTTCACCTTCAAAAAAGACAATGACCGTAAGCACACAGCTTCAGAACAACTCCATGACTGTTTTTAAATGGCCCGGCCAGAACACTAACTTAAACCCAATTGAGTATCTCTGGAAAGACCTGAAAAGGGCTGCCCACCAACATTCACCATCCAACCTGACAGAACTGGAGAGGATCTGCAAGGAGGAATGATAGACGATCCCCAAATCCAGGTGTGAAAAACGTGTTGCATCATTCCCAAAAAGATTCATGGCTGTATTAGCTCAAAAGGTGCTCCTACTAAATACTGAGCAAAGGGTTTGAATACTTATGGCTGAGTGATATTTCAGTTTTTCTTTTTTAATAAATGTGCAAAAATTCCAACAATTCCGTTTTTCTTCTGTCAATATGGGGTGCTGTGTGTACATTAATGTGGGGAAAAAAGAGAACTTTAATTATTTTAGCAAATGGCTGCAATATAAAAAAGAGTGAAAATGTTAAGGAGGTCTGAATATTTTCCGTACCCACTGTATATCTGATTTGGATGTAAATACACTCAAAGTAGAGCTAAAAGTCTCCTGTTAAAGCACATCTTGTTCATTTCATTTCAAAACCATTGTTGCGGTGTTTATAGCCAAAAAGATGAGAATTGTGTCAACGTCACGATATTTATTGCCCTGACAAGGCAAGTCATTTTTCCATCTATAGCATTTTTCATTATGTCTTAGCATTAAGCTAGCGGACTTTAAGGCAAGGTTAGGTGCTTTTTTTTTTTTAATACATGATGTAAAATTCTACTTTGTTTTATGTTTAGTCTGACCGTAAACTTCAACTAGGAGTGGCATTAAACAGCTTGAAGCCTCCTATTTGAAGAAATGTTGATTCTATGCCAAACTGCTGCTTGTCGTGAAGTGAGTTGAGTTCAATGCCAGCATACAGAACTCATATCTCAAAGGCCAAGTCAAAGCAAACAACAGCTTGTATTTTGGAAAACCTCCGAAGTCGGGTCACCCTTTTCTCAAGGCACCACTGTAATTAAAACTGTAAATATATCACAAACTATGCTCCCCAAAGCATTTAATATTATTTCAAACACATTTTACAGCATTACCCTTAAAATATATATATGGTTTACACATGATTTGATTTCTAAAAAATGCACCAGAATTGCACATTTACATGTACATGCACATTCTGCAAAGACTCCCTTGTACCATCTTCTGCTAAGAGTGCAGGCTAAACTTAGTTCCTCCCCCATTTACAAAGCTATTCTTTCAGCTGAGATGTATCACTTCAACATACTTCCTTGACAGCGATTGCTACTTTTCTATTTATTGCTACTTTTCTATTTAGCCAGGCTCTGGCGCCACCTTCGGGCACGTTATGGCATTACAGAAAGCATACAAAACTCGCAAATACTGTGAGTTTTTCAGAAAATAGCAGAGGATAGATTCCACAGGGAAAAAAATGCAAACAGATAAATTTGTTTTGTAACGTGTAACACTCCCAACACTGTTAATTTCATGTTGGATCACTTTTGCTTTATGGTTGCCTAACATTGTGTAAATAGTTTAAAAACAGCAAGAAGTAGAACCTATTTAATTTCCAGACGAAAGAAAATGTCAGTCACAGGGGCCCAAAACAGGCCAGAGGCTGATGAAGACAAAGGTGCAAAAACATGTTGGAAGAATTGCTTTTTTGGTCGAGCGTGATCGGCTACACTCAACAGGGCAGAACCAGAAGTTGTGATTTATAGTTTTTCACGCTGCCCATGGAACACCACTGTCTCTCATGACTGCCATTACCATGGGCGTCCATTAGAATCTCTCCTCCTTCCGCTGCCCTCAGTAGGAGGCTGAGATGGGAAGGGAAGGAAGACGAATGAGACGAGACAGGACGAGAACATCCATGAGATAGACTTGTTATTCAAGCAGCGTTGGCTATAAAACCATGATATAAAGGAAGAGAGGGGGTGAAAAAGACACTGCAGATGATATGATAAAGGTCAAAAGGAACCATTGTAAAAGGTTGAGGGCTGTGAAGAATAAGGACGCAGAAGGGCTTCTTCCCATAGGTCATGTATGACTTCATCAGAATCTATGCAATACTTTTCTACAATTCTACAGTCTCTAATGGAAATGTTTTTTAATTGCTCCTGATGTAAAAGCAAGAGTAATTAATATTGTATTTTAAATGGAGAGTTTGAATATTTTACCCCAAAATAACTTCGTCATATTTGTTTTTAAAAAAAGTCATTATGACTTGAAAGTAGAACATGATAAATATGATCTGTGGGGGGGAGTACCTGGCCGCAATTTGTGCTTGTAATCTGCTATATGGTACAAGAAACCACCATTGCTGAGGAAAAACAACCAATTGGAGACAGAAGGCATAATGACTGTTTTAACAAATATCCATCAATCCATCCATTTTCTGAGCCGCTTATCCTCACTAGGGTCGCGGGCGTGCTGGAGCCTGTCCCAGCTGTCATCGGGCAGGAGGCGGGGTACACCCTGAACTGGTTGCCAGCCAATCGCAGTTTAACAAATATAATAAAACATTTTAGTCATAACACATTTTACATCAAACAAATGATCTAAAAGTGCTACAGTACAACCTTAGAGGAGATACTTTGAAATTAGGTACATCTAAAAGACATTAGGCAACACTAATATGACAAAAATGTATTCTATTCTATTTTTTATTATTATAAACCTCCCCTTTAAGCCATCGTGGTAAATATAAATGAACAGAGGTTCATATTAACCAACAAAGTATGTACTAAAAATATCATTTCTTGAAATAAACATGGGCCAACTTATCACTTTGGTGTGTGGCAACTGGCAAGTGCTATATGCAACTCTGAACAGCTACGTTAGCACTTGTACTGCTAGTGTTAATGCAACTTAGGTGCCATCCTAGCTGGTCCACCAGTATTATACAACTGATAGGTGATGTAGGTCACCACGGTAACACAATAAAAAGGCACTATCCTCTTATGCTTATTACAAGTCAATATAACATCAAATGATTTTCAGGCTGGTCCTGCGACGTCAAATTATTGTTACATAATGTGGCTTTAATGCAATTTGACTCATTTGGCTTTTTTTCTGTTGTTTCAGGTGAGATACAACTACACTTTAAATTTTGTTGTACAGGAAGTATCCGAAGCAATGACCACCAAAAAGATGTGGTTGCCTTGCCAGGAGTCTTGCGCTGTAGCATCTCCTAGTGGCAAACTGACACCATGAAAATTAATAAAAGGATTGCAGTCAATACTTCCATGTCCTTTTTTGTGGCCCACGTTTTTTGATCGTGGATCACTTTGCAGTGATTCATTTACAGACCATTTAAATTGGGTTGTTACAGCCAGATGTAAGTGTGTGCAGCCCGCTGCTCTTTTACTTGCGCTGGGCTGCAAGAGTCTTCTTTTCTCACTTTCAAATTGATTATTAAATCACTTAAATCTTTTATTTTTTATGAGTGCTTTAAACTTTACAGAGACCTGGAAAAATAGATTTTTTTGGGGAAAAAATACTTTGATGAGTTTCAAAACTCCTCCGTTTTGCTTTTAACGATTGGAAATAAAAAATAAAATAACATTCAGGGCGTGAAAAGAAACAATACTGTACTACTTATCATGTATCTCAATCACAGAAACATCAATAATCTTACGTTTATGTCTGTCTAATCGTGACCAAGTTTGATAGTCATCTCATTCATTGCTCTTTTGATGATTTGTCAGTTTCACTAAATGTGCATTTTCCTGAATGTAAAGTGCTTCCTATTTCACACAGTGTTGGTCGCAGCTTATTTAATGGATCACAGGAAACAGGACTAGATTTGATTAATGTACAGTACTGTAAAATCTGACCTTCGACGGATTGAAACGTATGTTTGTGTATTTTAACCAGTAGGCGGCGTCGTCGCCATGCGTGACGGCAAACCGGAAAAAGGAAGTGGAGGAATTCCGCAGATGTCAAGCTAAGTTAGCTTCTCGCAGTTCTCGGGGCTTCCGCATACGATATATTTTTGTTTACTGTACTCTATACTGTATTTACGCGTTGCGTTGAGGGTCTGTGGGAGAATGTCCTTTTCCGGGGGAGCTTCGTGGACTTTTATCGTGGCTGCTGCGGTGTTCGCCCTCCTGTTGGATGCTGCAGCTGTTGCAAATGCAAAGGTAAGACAGGCGCCCGCCATAAAAGAAAAACAAAAACAGTCAGGTGTAATTTTCCATAATGAACCATAATACATTAGCCACAACAGTAGGTACACCTGCACAATTTGCATGTACTTTATTGAAAGCACCGTATTCCAGGGGGTTAGAATAGATGTTCTGTTCTTAAAATCGGACCACTTTAACTGGGTGTTGTACTGCAATGACAGAGCTTTGAAGACGTTCGTTGCAAGTGCATCTGCCCGCCTTACAGAAACTTCACAGGCCACATCTACAATCGAAATGTCTCCCAAAAGGATTGGTAAGCGTAACGTCACTCTTCTCGGACCAATTGGAGGTTCACAATGCATCCAATTCTGCTGGATTTGTAATTTTACCCCCCCCCCCCCCCCCCCCCCTCCCCCCTCCAAGCAACTGCCTCCATGTGGTGGATCCCATGCCGGTGCCTGGCCATGACGTGGAAGCTTACTGTCTGCTGTGTGAGTGCAAGTATGAGGAGCGGAGCAGCAACACTATCAAGGTAGGGCAGGACTTGCTCCCTGGACCGCACATTGGCTGTAATCACAGATTACAAAGGCTTTTGGCACCTCGAAGTACGTGAAATATCACAGTGAAAATGTCGATAAATCATAATTCTGGTGTCTACCCTAGCCGGCCGACACGTGTTGAACTGAAAGTTGTTGTTTTGCAGTCCACATGGTGGCAATGGCGGCCCACACTCTGCACCTATGGTTAAGAATCATTGATCTATGTCACAGGTGACGATCATCATCTACCTGTCTGTTGTGGGTGCACTGCTGCTCTACATGCTTTTCCTTCTCTTGGTGGATCCCCTTATCCGCAAGCATGATACCTACACCCAGCCTCTGCACAATGAGGAGGACTCTGAGGTATATCATAATACATGTGCATTTAAACCAGCTCAAAGTAGCCATTTCCTTTGTTTCCGATGAATCTTCACTCCTCGACATGCCCTGTTCTTTTCTAATTGCTTGTAGGAGATGCGTCCACAGCTGGACAGCAGCCAGGCCAGAGGAAACACAGTGCTGGAGCGGGTCGAAGGGGCACAGCAGCGCTGGAAGAAGCAGGTCCAGGAACAGCGCAAGACTGTTTTCGACCGCCACAAACTGCTTAGTTGAACCCAGCGAGGACGATCCTGAGCCAAGGTTTAGAGCAGGTATCTTTTCTGTCACCAGCTGCACTTTCTTTATTCCTCTTCAGCCTCTTCACATGGTATTCCATTGCTTGACCCACACGTTTTATTAGTGTAATGCAGAGATGATCATGATGCTATTTTCATCTTATTTTATGAGGGCAACGGTTTAAATCTACCAGTGACTAACACTTATCGCTTGCACCAACTACTGCATGCGCAGCACAGTAAACCTTCAGGAAGGATAAGGAGTGAGCCCTTCAGCGCATTGTGAAAAAACGATTTATATTTGCCTATATTAATAATTTAAGCCCTAAATATACCACAAGCTATGATCCCGAAACATTTAAAAATCATTTCAAACTTTTAACATCTTGAAAAATGAGACTGTGTGTATGTGTGTGTGTATGTATATATATATATATATATATATATTTTTTTTTTTTTTTTTTTTTTTTTTTTTTAAATGACCCAGATGTGGATATGTCCATGCGAGGAACGCTCTAATTAATTTCCACAAACAAAAGACTAAATTTAGCTCCTCGCCAACATAAAATGATCTTAGGCCTGCCGCACACTGAGGGAACACAATTCAACCGTGGCACAGTGTGCGGTTTGTGCAACTATTTTTATTTTTTTTTCTCTCAAATAGCAGAGGATAGGGTCCACAGGGGTAAGGGGGGCAGGGCACCATGACATGATTTTGTGAATAGGCAGTATTTCACTATACACTAATGCCCTGTTGTCAGTTTCTAACTGGACCAATAACAGAACCTCTGCAAGCCAGATCTGCTAAATATCATCTTAACTATTTTAGTAGCTCTCCGTGCAACAGACATTGATGTCCTAAACTTTTTATTTATGTAATAGTTCTCCTTGTGAGTTACAAGGAATTTGTGACACTTTTTTTTGTTACCCATGAGGGTTTGTGTTGTGTTGTAAAAGAATAGTGTCTGCTGTTACCAAGCACCCCATTTATTTATTCATAATTTATTACTGCTCATAATAAGTTTTGCATAATATTCTGTGTGATAGATATATAATGGGTGCTGTTCCTGTTTTTCTTTCTTTTGATGATGCATGGAAGTCCAGATCAAAATTGGGCACTCAATGTATAGCATTCACAGATTTTGAAAAAAAGTAGATGTGTGCCTGACAGTATGATTTAGTAGCATATGAATGAACTTTCATGTATTTGAAAGCCCCATTGCGCCAGAGTTGCTGCTGACTGAATTACTTTCCACCATTTTATTTGTCATGATTCTTATATCAAATACATATGACTAATTCTTTTGAATGTTCTTGCTACCGTTTTGTATTTATATTTATTTGCCTGTACATTTGTCTTAATGCAAAAATAAGAAAAGACTGGTTGTGCAACTTTGAGGGTGTTTGTGTGCTTTTCCTGCAGTTTTTTTTTCTAATTGTACTAAATATTAGCACTAGAGGGCGACACACGACATGGCTGACCATTTAATGCACATTCTGCTCTCATCAAATTATGAGTTCAAATATGCTATTCTTGAAAATTTCTTTCCTGAAATGTTTGTTTATATTACACATTTTTACGTTAACAAAACCCCTCATCTAATTTGGAGCACATTTTGATGCAATGAGGTCGATATTTGCATTTAAACAAGAAGGAGCTCATGTTAAACACCAATTTTTGTTTATTTTTATATATTTAGTTTTTTAAATTGTTGTTTTTACTTTGGCAAAGTGATTTTGTAGTAGTTTTTTTAATGGTCATACTGTAACAAATCAGACATTTTATACAGCCATAAATTATATATATATATAAAGAACCGATGTAAACACCAAGGAAGGGAATAGAAGAAAACTCGTCAACTGTTGGTTTGTGGTGCTTCGGGGATTTCGTTGAACATGGGTTCTGTTTTGAAATTGCAGTCAGGTTGGAGGTCGTGCTGTTGATATTGTGCCCCTCCAAGATGGTCTCACCCTCTCTTGCCCAGCCCAGACACCCCCTTGATTTCATCTCCTCCCTTCTTCCACGTTCTACCCCCCAAACCGTTTTACCATCCCCAAGCATGGCTCGCCGCTGGTTCACAGTCTAAAATTAAACTCCAGCAGGGCCAACTGCGCTTCCAGCCACTTGGCTGGCAGGTTTTCCTGTCAGAGGTCCTCAGCCAAGCGAGGCCTTTGGCTGTGGTGGAGGGACACAGAGGAGCGCATTCAGGATTATCAGGTCCGTATCCTGGAGGCCTTCGCTACAAGGAATTAGACTCAACCCCGGGTTAGGATTATACAGTCAGCGGGCACATTTCTCCAGGATTAAGACCTGTTGGCGTCTCCAGAATGGCAGCCAACTCAGACGCGGCCAAGCCGGTCATCATGAATGAGGAGGAGCTGAAGAGAAAGCAGCGGGAGAAGCTGAAGAAGTTGCAAGCCACAGGCGGCAACCCGAGACCTGCCAGATCCCTCTTCTTCTTCACTCTTAAAAACCCCTTCCGCAAGGCCTGCATCAACATAGTGGAGTGGAAGTATCCTTTATATTGTGTTAAAATTATCATTACTTATTTGTTGAGTCAGAGAGACATGGAGACCTTAGTGTGTCAGGTGCTCAAACTATTCCACAACTTAAAGCTGCGATTAAGATGCTTGACACCAGCTGTAAGCCAATACGATCTCAATGTGTTTGCCACGTCTCTTTATCTCAGTTAATTTTGGTCTTTGATGTGCAAAGACTTTTGTTATTGGCAGCCTGTGCCCAAGTCAATTTTGTCACAATGAATGCAAGCACATTATCTTTTTGGGAAAGAGAAGGGAAATAGTGCTGAAAATGCTTCCACTATGTGAGGCTTGGCGCACGAGCAGAATGCTGAGTGATGATGTTATGCGGCTCCTGCAGGGAGTTTCCTGCTTTTATTTTAGCCCATGGCCAGTCCTGGTTTAGGCACGTTCAACATCCAAAACAGAATTAGCTGACACTAATTATTGTATTTACAGCCAACAGCTTTAGTATTAAGTTGAGAAGTATGGATAGATTTATTGATGGATAGATACATGTTTTTGCTACTCTTTGTAATTTCCAGCTAAAGGTTTTCACAATTTTGGGCTTATTACTGTATATATCTAATAGTTTACATCAGTGAGCAGCATTTGAGAAAGTTGACACACAAAGAAAGTATCCCCACAGATTATGAACATATTGATCCCTGTTATGGAATTGTAAAATGTCCCTTTACATTCCACTGCCATTTGTTGCCACATGTACAACCAAGTCATAGGCACTTTTTATCGCACTAGTATAATCACATTGGTATGTCACTCTGCAGCATATACAGGCCACAAGTCCAGGGACAATATTGCAAGGGGGGAAAAAACAAATCCTTTTGAACTGTCGCAGAAGATAAGAGCGTACAGTAGTGTGATTTGTAACAGGGAGGGGGGGGAAGAAACCTCATTTTCACCCGAGTGTGTGTTTAGCTGCTTTGAACGTATTCTTGGGCCATGCAGCTGTCCCGCTGCATCACAGGGAGACATGATGCTGACCTGGCAGGGGAATTCTCTTACTGAGTCCCCTATGGGTGGGAATGAGGTAGCATGGGAGTGGCGACTGCATTTATTGTGGAGCTGGCACCACTAATGCCTGCTGCAGCTCATTGTTGCAAATAGAGGATGTCCCAGCAGGACATTGTACTTAACGATTAAATGCAAATGTTTTGGACTTAAAAGTTAAATACAACTGAACTGTACTCAGGTAGGACATAATTCTTCCAAGTACCACGAGAGGGATCCGGGTATCACACTTTAAAATCACAAAGACCAAAATCACATTAAAGTCAGACATGCCATGCACATTTTTTTCATCCAGTCATTTCCAAACTGGGGAATGTCTAGTAGGTAAATTAGTTAAAGGTCAAAATAGACTAAACAGGTCAAAATTCTATTTAGTTCACAAAAATGAGTCTCACCCCAAATTAAAGGTCTTGAAGAGGACTTTGGAGAAATGCAATTATGTTGTCAATATCATTGTTAAATGACGACGCAATAACAAAAACAAAAGCATGCTCCTCAAAGTCGCACCAATGCCAAACGTAAATAATATATTCATCTAGGCTTCTATTTTCCATGCTGCTTATTGGGTTTACGAGTGAGCTGGAGGCAACTCCATCTGATTTTGGGAGAGAGACCGGTTACACCCTGGACTGGTCACCAACCAGTCTGGTCAATTAGTATGTCACTACACACGTCACTTCAGAACATGGGCAGGTTAAAAGTATATTATTTTTATGAATGAATATTTGTAATATAAGATAAAATAACCTTTATTAGTCCCACAATGGGGAAATTTGCAGTTTCAGCAGCAATTGTGGATATAGGAAATATAAATATGTTATATAAATAACATGCAAGAGAATACATAATTAAATTTCTTCTTTTTAGATATAAGTACGTTGCACAAAATAGAAACCAAAACTATCGTCCATACATAAACTTTCTAATTCAATCTATCAGCAATGTTATTTGTTTGCTTGCAAAATAGAGTGCTGAGTTTTAATTTTGACATTTGAGATCTGATTAATCTGCTTTAATAGACTTTTTTATTTTTTATCGGGGTTGGCAAAGTTGAATTAATCCAAAGACATATTTTTCATGATGGAACGTCGATGTAATAAAAACATTAAAATGACAAATTTTGAAGCCATAATTTATTAACGCTTATGGTTTTAAATTTGAACAAATTGTTCTGGAAGTGAATTTTTATAGGTTGGCAGCTCTGCAATTATCTCCAAACAATATAAATCCATTAATTCACTTTACAGGGTCTTTAATACATAATACTGTATAAAAGGGTAAATTCTGCTGAGTTCGTGGTCAACTGATTTGTTTGTCTTCAGGGAAAGGCCTCAGTCAAGTTCACTGGTGTAATAATTGCATTCTAAACAAGTGGAACAAATGTCTGCATAAATACCTTCATAGAGCTCCCACACAAACAAAAAGTGGCAGATGAGTCACTCCTGTCACTACTCTTCAGTCATATGAACACAATTGAATTGTAACCATGAACACACAAAATCATCAGACGAAGTGGAGAGGGGTCTGTGCAGACACTATTAGCCACTCCCATGATGCCTTGCAGCTGCACCTTCCCTGCAAAACACCGTATTACTCATCTTCAATCATTTGTTAATGTCTCATAAGACAGCCCAATATACTTCCATTAGACAGACATGGCATGTCAAGTGACAGTATACGCGTCACCCGCAGCAAATACAATCCGTTTTTATTTCTTTGGGGGCAAAAGTGGAGTTCCCATCATCCTTGTGTAATAATCCTGAGCATCCTTCTAAAGAACCTTTGAGATCATCATATTATTGACCATCTTTGCAAACTGTGTAGCACTGGCTGTGTTCCTGCCCATGCCTGAAGAAGATAGCAATAACACCAATTCCAGTTTGGTAAGTAAAATTGATGTCATTTAGGATTAGTGAGTGAGTCAAGGCTCAAATGTACTTAAGGTCCAGCGCATTACTGTTCAGGCCTTAAAGGCAGCGAATCCTATTAAATACCATAAGAACTCGAATGCATACAGTAGGGTCAACCTAATAACTAAGTCAACAACAAATTCAACAAACAAGAAGAGTGCAGTTGTCTCAATTCAACCTTTGCAGATTACTATAACCTGGATGACTAAGAATCTACTCCGACATAAAGAAAATTTTTCGCAAGCACATTTGTATTTTTATTGATATTGGCCAATTCCTTGTGTGTTTTTGACAATTTCGTTGGTATGTCGTAATCCGGTCATAGGGGGCCCACAGGTTTAGGGGGGCACTGCCCTCCCCTAGAACCGCCGCTGTGGAGGTCCATCGGAAGCTGTTCCCCCTCGCCTCCGACCTCAGATCAGATGAGACGACCCGCCAAATTTAAGCATATCACTAAGAAACTAACAGGGATTCCCATGATTATCTTATTCATTGTTATTTGGCTTTTTCTAAAGTCTTTCATGCATTTCTGTCTTGACTTGAATTTTTGGCCTCAAGCAAAGAAATCATTGTTAGTAGGCAGTATCTCATTTCTAATGTTATAAATAAATAAAAATATGACAATACTGTCAATTTAGACTATTTCTCAATGGACAGTTTTGTTATTGTGGCGTAGCATGCTTATTGCTGCAGCAATAATCGCGTTTTGCAGGTGTACAAATGTAAACAGATGGATAAGGATACAAGTGCATGCTGATACAGTATATGATTTGAAGATGTTTTTTCACAGAAACCTATGGAAAAACACATAGAAACTACTCAAACCCATCAGGAAGGACTTTGCCACCAATAAAAAGAGTTTTTTTTTGTTTTGCTGTGTGTACCTCGCCACCCTACCTGTACCGTGAGTTTTCCCACGATATCACAACAATTATTGTACCGTGAGATTAATACTGTGATAAACAGAACCGTGAGATACTGTAGATATCGTTACATCCATATCAACTATGGATACTTAACAAATCTACATAAGTACAGTAACTAAGTATAGTGGTACCATAGTACAGTAACTAAGTATAGTGGTACCATGAGATATGAGATTAATTTGTTCCATGACCACACTCTTAACTCAAAACACTCAATCTCATATCAACTTTCCCGATTGAAATGAATGAAAATTAATCTTGTTAAATGTGGGTAATGTGTTTTTTAGTGAGGAAAATAGCGCACTCTCTAATATTCACTTCAGAAAATGTTTTTTTTTTTTTCCAGGTCTTTTGTTGATAAGCTCATGGATGGAGTCAATGATCACATCGAGAATGAATTAAATTTGGAAATTAAAAATATTAGCAATTCATACACAAGAGACAGTTCACAGTGCGCTGGAGACCATTCAATGATCTGCCGTCTTTCGGAATCATATTTTCCTTTATGGGTGTCTCACTCTGCACACACTTTTAGCTCAAGCACACTGGCCCTGACCTTAGGTGTTGTTATAAAATGGTTCAGAATCTTTCAGTCAGAAGACTGAATCTTTTGCTCAACCTATATGATGGTACAAAATGTGTCGATAATTCCTCAAACGTTATCTAATATTGCTCAAGTGATGTTTAAAGCAGTGACAAAAATATATCTAACAAAAACAGTAATAACATCATGAAAAATAAAGTAAAGAATTAAACTGCATCATTATTATTTTATTGCAACTCTTTTTGATGTGTGCAAATTTGCCACTGGGGGCAGTATAATACAGTAATGAAGACAAAGAACACTTCAACAAGTGACTCAGTAAACCGTACTAATATCAGTCGTTTTTTCAGCAAAGGATGAAAAATAAATGCCTGTGATTATTGTTATACAGTGTTGCCACAGTTACCTTGAAAAAGTAACTTAGTTACTTCACTGATTACTTGATTTTCGAAAGTAACTAAATTAGAAAAAAGTAACTTTTTAGTTACTTTCAGCAGCTGTCAAGCGGTAGGAATATCACTTATCCACAGTACCAAAAAAAAAAAGCGTTAGCTTAACCGTACCCATTACTTGGTAATATATGCCACACAAGTTAAAGAATGATGGCATCAACATGAAAAAATAGCCTAAATATGAGTGTAGTTGAAGCCACATTAAATGAGCAACTTAGAGCATACTTGACATGCCAAATAGTTACCTAAATATAAACAAGCACACCATTCTCAGTACACTTCTTTAAAGACTCTTAACTGATAGAGAGATAGACAGACAGAGACACAGACTGTAGCAACCCTGCCGATTGTGTGGTTCTCGTGAACAAAAAAGTAACTATAATCTGACTACTCTAATATAAAAAGTATTAGTACTAAAACGGACCAATCACGAGAGATGATCTCCGACCCGCAGCAACTATTTTTTGCCGTGTGTGAGTCAAGCTACGCAGAGGTGCTGCGCGGGGCAATTCGTCGGTCACGTGATGCAATGTCGGCGTAGTCGATAACGAGGACTTAAAACATTACCACCATCATTGTTGTTATGTAGTATATTGTTATATTGCCTATCTTGATGTACCGTTTGTGTTCAAATTTCCATTGCTTAAAGGCTATAACACAACGACAGCTATGCTATTTGTTATCCCATCTATGGCATTTTACATTGTGTGTTAGCATTAAGCTAGTGGAAGGGAAAGTTGTGTGATTGTCTTAAATATTGCACAACGTGTAATTCTCTTTGTTTCATGTTTAGTTTGACAGTAAACTTCAACTGGGAGTGGCATTAAACAGCTAAAAGCCGCTTTTTTATAGCAATGGTTCGATATCTGCCAAACTGCATGTCAACGCAAAAAAAATCCTCTGAACGACAGTTATAGTTCAAGAAACTTGAAACGGATCACTCGTATCTCAAGGCGCCACTGTATTCGTTACTTCCCAACACTGCAAATGTTGCCAGTTGAGTCTCTGGCCACGTCACCTCACACTGTGGCCGTGTATTAACACTGCTGTGTGCAAATCCTCAATGTTGACAGCAGTGTTTAGCTATTGATGAGGCTCAGCTCAACAGAGCGTTGTGTCTCATAGAAACTGTGAGTGTTTCAACACGTAGATCTTACCCAACAATCGCTTGCCATCTCTCACACACACAATACATAGATGACTTTATCCTAATCGTGGCTATATAATGGATTGACCCATTTAACCAAAGTCAACTGACTCCTTGTTACTCACCAGCCTCCCTCCAAATGTCCATTCCTCTGAGGTGAGGGATGTAACAAGAGCTGCTCCACTTGACTATACTGTATGTGCTTGCTCTTATTAGATCTGCATACACAAACACCAAAATGACTCAGGAGAATTATAAAAATAGTTTTTAAAAACAACACAGCTTGTCACCCCCATTTAAACATTGCCAATATACAATATTAGTTTAGTGTTGTTGTTTTTTTTGCAGGCATGGTTTCAGCGGATTGTAACCAGTTTCTGGCTTCAGTGAAAAAAATGAAATTTAATATATTCACATTATACATATACAGAATGAATTCAATGACTTCATTGATTGGTTCAACAACCAGATGGCAATCTCGGATCTACGCTTTTGAGCTCCTCAGCCTCCAATGTGAATTTTGGGCAAACAGGACCTTGCAGCTACTGTGTAAATGAATACAATTATAATCCTTAATAATAAAATGCAGTACTTTCAGTAAAATGTTTTCCAAGTACAGTACAATTTTCTGCTTGTAAACAAAAAAAATGTCACCTCAGAATTTTATTTTTACTCTCAAGTGAATAAAGAATACATTTACTGTATGTCACTTTCCAAATCACAGAAAAACCTACCAACTATCATTGATTATAATAGACTGGCCCTTTTAGTTCATGAAACCTGAGGCAAAGACTCATAAGGTAGTGAACATTACATTAATATTCACTGTGGACATGTCGATTTTATTACTGATAACACAAGTTCAACTTTTAAACTGGAGTGCTGTAACAAATTCCTTTTGTACCTTAAAGTCCACCATGCTTCCTGCTTGTAGAAATTAGCAAAACATCTCTACTGAAGTACCCTGCATTTGACAGACGCAATTTTGAGGCTGCTTAACATACATTATGCACTAATAAAATACAGTGTCATTACCAGTATGGTATGGTATTATTTTTGTCTTTGCCCACGTCAGCAACATTTTCAATTGAAGTTAACAAAAGAAAGTAAATAACATGATGATTTTCCAACTAATGTTGTGGCATTAGTTTTGCATCAAGAACTTAAATTGTTTGTTAAACTCCTAATGGATTTTCTGTATAGTCACTGTTACTAAGAGGTTATTGAATCAATTAAAACCTTTATTTAACCAGAAAATAAAAACCCATTGAGACCGAGGTCTCTTTTTCGAGGAATGAATGCTTGCAATACTGTTACAATGAATACTAAACTAACAGTAATAATATCTGTAGAATATTTTTGTTCATTGTAATTGTTTTTTATTTGATAAGTTCGAACCAGAGGAAATCATTCGATACCGTAATATGTCTTTCTGCAGGAGAGTCTCGAGTACATCTTCTTGGTCATCTTCACGTTAGAGTGCTTTCTGAAGATAGTGGCATATGGGTTTGTGTTCCATGAAGGTGCATATTTACGGAACTGCTGGAACATATTGGATTTTGTCATCGTCTTCATGGGGTAAGTGGGTATATTTGACTGACTGTAGCATGAGACGTCCTCAAAACAGGAGTTATATGGGAGCACTTATTGCATGGCTGCTGTCCTACCGCAGTCTCGTCACCTTTGCCTTGGATACCATCAATACGATAGCAGGTGTTCCAATGGAAAAAGGAGGAGGCTTTGACATGAAGGCGCTGAGGGCCTTCAGGGTCTTGCGTCCCTTACGTCTTGTCTCTGGAGTCCCCAGTAAGAACCTGTTCTCTTCTAGAAGTTTATTTCATTTGATTCTGGATGAGGAGAACCTGTTCGTTTGTTGTTTGCATTCAGGCCTGCAGGTGGTGATGAACTCCATCCTCAAAGCCATGCTACCTCTTTTGCACATCGCCCTGCTGGTCTTCTTATTGGTCACCATTTACGCCATCATGGGATTGGAGCTCTTCAAGTGCAAAATGCACAAAACCTGCTACTACACGGATACAAGTACATGCATATGCTTGACTGGAATGTTAATCAGTCTGCATTATGATGCATTAACATATTATTTTTCCACTTGTTGGCCTGCAGACATCTATTCAACAGCAGAGGGGGAGACGCCCGCACCTTGTGCTCAGGCCGGTAACGGACGCCGCTGCATGATCAATGGCTCCGAGTGTCGACCGGGCTGGGAAGGTCCCAACAATGGCATTACCCACTTTGATAACATCGGCTTCGCTATGCTTACGGTCTACCAGTGTATAACTATGGAGGGATGGACTAAAGTTCTCTACTGGGTTGGTGATCGCTCCTATGACTTGTTGATTGTGTTGTTCCACTATAGCAGTGTTTCCCAACTTTTATAGCCCCAAGGCACATATTTTACATGAGAAAAATCTCACGGTACGCCACAAAACACAAGTAACACAAAAATCTCTACTTAAAAATATATACCTATAAAGAGCAAAATTGAGAGAAACACATCATTTTGCAGTGGTTTCTTGATGTTTACCAGAGCTCTAATATATGAATTTCAAAAGGTGGATACACAAGTGAATTGTGTCTTCTATGATGTAGTGGAAGAGCATTTTATTGCTCTGCCTGTCACTATATGTCGCGGGCGTAGCTAGATGAACAAATATTTGTTTTGGAATCAAGGGTTTTGGGCCCAATTAAATTCCCTGTAAAGTTAAAATAAATGTCTTCTACATTTACACAAGACACACAGAGAAGAGTGTTGTTAACAAGCCTGCCAAATTTGGATCATTAAACAAAGTTTAAAATGAAGCTCCAAAATCAAGCTGTCCTCGCTGTTCTCAGACGCTTTGGGTGTGTCCACTGAATGCTCTGAAACCACGACCTGCTCGAATGTCAACTGTCATTCAAATACCATTTCTGGGAACTGGAAAAATGGATGCTACTTCGCCAGGCATTTTTCTGATGCCTACACAAAACTACATGTTTGAGTCACGAAAATATATGCGCTAGATATGTGGCTGGAATATATCCCACCGGGTCGTCACGAGTCTTTTTCTCAACGCGGCAATAAAGCGTTCTAAAGCGGCCACGCCAGCGTAGCCATGGTCCACACTCTGGCTGTCACATCAGAGGTTTTTTACTATGTTACTATTGCGCCGGATAACCACTGATGCAAACGAAGGCCCTCAAGTGCTCCGATAGTGGTGGAGGGGCAACTAATACCTTAGACCCAATGTGTCACTCGGCCCAATTTTAGCCACGCCCAACTGAAATGGTAAAAAAAAAAAATTTAACGCTATTGCTCCACATTTGAGTACTACATAGTTATCAGTTTTTGCAATTTTCAACAATTACCTTCAAATATGGATAATGTATTTAGAAAGAAATCTCTGAATTGACGTTACAGGATCTTTAACTGAATCAGCTAATAACTCCCTTACGGCACACTAATGTGCCCGCCACAATTGTTGGGAATCACTGCACTTACAGGACAGTTGTAACTATTTCTTTCAGATAAACGATGCCATAGGAAATGAATGGCCTTGGGTCTATTTTGTTCCACTCATTCTTGTGGGCTCCTTCTTTGTGCTCAATTTGGTTCTGGGCGTGCTCAGTGGGTACGCTGATTCAGCACACACAACTTGATTCCATAGTTTTCTCAAAATGATCACTTTTAAAAATGTTCTCTCTCTGATCAGAGAGTTTACCAAAGAGCGGGAGAAAGCCAGATCCCGAGGAGAATTCCAGAAGTTGCGGGAGCGTCAGCAGCTAGATGAGGACCTGCACGGCTACATGGAGTGGATCACCCACGCCGAGGTCCTGGATGCTGACAGGGAGGGCAAAGGTCAGTGTAAAAACAAGAGCTGCAAATCGGATGAAAATGACCTGTCAATTTGGAGGAATTGTGTGTAACTCTTTAGAATACAATATGCAGTATGCTTTATTTATATACTGTAGCACCTTTCATAGTAAATCAGAGATGCAAAATGCCTCACAGAACTGCCAATATTGAAGAAAACAACCAACAACAAAAAACATTCATTTAAGGTGATTTAAAAACATTCAACATTCCTTATAATCATTATTAACACTGAGTTGTCTGTGTGAAATTGGTGGGTTCAAGTACTGTAGTATGTACTAATTACCGAATGATCTGTCGCTCTATCGAGCTATTCGTCTGTTGGTCTATCTATCCATCTATCCATCCATTCTTCCATCTATCAATCCATTTATTCAGCTATCTATCCTCTTGTCAGGTCTTCTGCCTTTGACCAGTGGAGATTCTGACACTGACAGCCTGTACAACCTGGAGGGCAAGAGTCGAGTCATCTACTACTAGTGAGTGTGCTCTTCTGACCGTACATGTGCACGTGGTGATGTGCAACAGTAGCTTGACTCATTAACACATTGTTTGCGTATCAAGTCGCTTGGCTCGTCGTTGGAACCGCTTCTGCAGGATGAAGTGTCTGGTTTACGTGAAAACCAGAGGTTTTTACTGGCTGGTGATGTTCCTCGTCCTCCTCAACACGTTGACCATAGCGACTGAGCACCACCACCAGCCGGCTACGCTCACTACTCTCCAAGGTTCAATAATTGCGATTTTGACGTTTTACACAAAATGGTTGATTCATTTTCTTCTCTCCTTTGTCTGTCATCAGATGTGGCGAGTCGTGTCCTCCTGATGCTCTTTGTCATCGAGATGTTTGTGAAAATGTACGCTCTGGGTCCCAGGGCGTATTACATGTCACTGTTCAACCGTTTTGACTTCTTCGTGGTGCTTTGCGGTATCCTGGAGATGATCATGTTGTCGGTTGGAGAGGTGACACCCCTGGGTTTCTCTGTACTCAGGTGTATTCGGCTTCTGAGGATCCTTAAAGTCACAAAGTGAGTCATACAAACCAGAAGGTTCGACTGCATCAACATTTATACATGACTAGTGTATATTTTTGTCCATCTGGCTATCCATTTTCCAAACCACTTATCCTCAATATACAGTATTATAGTATAGTATAGTAACAAACTGTACTATACTGCAATAGGTCTCTCTGAATTGTATTGCGCTATACTAATTCGGCATCATTATTTTAGTTACTTTTACAACGAAAGAAAGAAAGAAAGAGAAAGAAAGAAAGAAAAATAAAAACATCATAAAAAGGTTACAGTGAATGTTGGTGGAAATGGGGCCAAACAGTGGCCTATCATCTTGGTCTAATTCTTGCAGGTATTGGACGTCTCTAAGTAACCTTGTAGCCTCTCTGCTCAACTCTGTGCGCTCCATCGCCTCCCTGCTCCTCCTCCTCTTCCTCTTCATCGTCATCTTTTCACTGCTGGGCATGCAGGTTTTTGGGGGCAAATTCAACTTCCTCGACCACAGACCCAGACGAAGTAACTTTGACAACTTCCCTCAGGCCCTCATTAGCGTTTTCCAGGTGAGATGTTTCCTCAAAAGTCCAACATCATCAGTTCTCTAAGCATTTGCTGTTTCACAGATCTTAACAGGGGAGGAATGGACCGCCATCATGAACAATGGCATTATGGCCTACGGCGGACCAGTTTTCCCTGGGATTCTGGTTGCCATCTACTTCATCGTCCTCTTCGTCTGTGGAAACTGTATCCTATCATGAGCTCCCTGTGTGATGAAACTTGACCAACATTTTTATTTTTCTGAATTCGCTCTAACCAGACATTCTTCTCAACGTCTTCTTGGCCATCGCAGTCGACAACCTTGCAGAGGCTGAGAGTCTGACCTCAGCTCAGAAGGAAAAGGCAGAGGAGAAGATGAGGAGGAAACTGTTACGGTGAATCAATAACAGGACAAAAAAGTGTAAATGACCATCAGCACTCAGTCATTATGGCTTAACTCTGTGTCTTGTGCCTTCTAGCTCCAAAATGCCTGACAAGACAGATGAGGAGAGGGAGAGAATCTCGAAGAAACTGGCTGAGCAGAGAGCCAAGATGGAGGGCATGCCGACCACAGCCAAGGTTCATCAACATACAAACACAATTACAGTATTAACTTTATGTAGCGCAATAATCACATGCAGCTGTCATTTGTTAACATGCTCTTTCATCAGCTCAAAATTGATGAGTTTGAGTCCAATGTCAATGAAGTGAAAGACCCTTTCCCCCCTGCAGACTTTCCAGGTAAACTCAAGTACTTCTATTTTATTCTTAGAAAGGTTAACATGACTTCAGCTGATTTGGGCAGTATGCTAATGTATCATTACTGACTTTACAGTGGATAAACATTGTCTTGCTTTTGGCTGAACAGTCATCCCTCACCATATAATATTTACTTTTTGTGGTTTCACAGTATCGCATATTTTAAAATCGGACATATCTAATATTATATCGCTGTTTTTTTGCTATATAGTTAGATTTTGTGATGATCATTTTTCCACAGGGACCGTTACTGCAGATTCACGTAGCAATAAGCGCAAGCCAGGAGGAATGACTGCAGAGATTGTGCAAAGTTTGGGATCATTTCACACTTAATAAAAGATGCTAAAGTACAACTGGCTTAAGGCCTCTTTTTACTCCCGCGGTCGCGCGGCCGACAACGCCCGCATTGCATCACGTGACCGACGAATTGACCCGCGCGGCCCCTCTGTGTAGCTTGACGCGCACACGGCAAAGATTGTTGCTGCGCGTCGCGGAGATCATCACTTGTGATTGGTCCGTTTTAGTCACATGCTGTGATGACGTACTCAATAAATGTATTATCAGTACTTGACAGATTTTTGTCTATTTACATTTTCTTTTCTGGAATGTAACCCTGCAATAAATGAGGGTGTACTGTATGTCCATTTCTTTCTTCTAAATTTAGGTGACGATGAGGAGGAGGAGCCTGAAATCCCCATCAGCCCTCGGCCGCGACCCATGGCTGACCTGCAGTTGAAGGAGGAAGCTGTTCCGTTGCCCGAAGCCAGCTCTTTTTTCATCTTCGGCCCACAAAACAAGTCTGTGCCAGACATTAGCCAAACTCTCAATTTTCCTTCTTGTTGTGTGCATTTGATTATGTGTGTTTGTGTTCTCACTCTTTTCACTGGTACACAGGTTCCGTAAACTGTGCTACAAGATCATCAACGCCTCCTCTTTTACTAATCTAATCCTGCTGTTCATCCTGCTGTCCTCCATTTCCCTGGCAGCCGAGGACCCCATTGATCCCAATTCTTATAGAAACCAGGTGACAAGCTGTTCTAATGTTAAAGTGTGGTATTACCCGTTTTACAAAAACCAAACAGCATCCCTGTTCTCTGTATCTTGTCCCGCAGATCTTGGCCTATGCTGATATTGTCTTCACAACTGTGTTCACCATTGAGATTGTACTAAAGGTAAATGGAATAGCAAACATAAGTAGTTAAGACAGGCTTGGCCCAACAGATGGATAACTGGAAGGCTGCATGCATGGAAGAAAATATTAATTGATTCAAGGATTGTATGCATGGATGGATGGAAGGACAGAATCATAGAATGAATGAATGAATGGTTTCATGAATGGGTGGATGAACGGAATAATGGGTAAATAAAGAAATGGCTTCCTGGGTGTATTTTTGGATGATGGGGAGAGTAAAGAAGGACAGATGGAAGCAAGGCTGGAGGGCGGATGGCTGACTGATGGAATCATAGATATGATCGATTCCGTCTTGTATTTGCATCAGCTGAGTGTTGTGTTTTAGCAGCCACATCACAGTTATAGTTTGTGCCCTTAAAAGCAATGTCTTGTGTGACTTCTCTCCATGACAGATGACAGTTTACGGCGCATTCATGCACGAGGGCTCATTCTGTCGCAACTCCTTCAACATCCTGGATCTGATTGTGGTTGGAGTCTCCCTGCTCTCAATGGGCATGGAGTGAGTAACCTTTTGTAATTGCCACATCAGCAATGGAATGTCTGTGTTGTCACCCCACTTTGCCTTTGGCCTACAGTATCTAGATCTGCTTGTGTAATGTGTTGTATTCAGATCCAGTGCCATCTCTGTGGTGAAGATTCTCAGGGTGCTCAGGGTGCTGAGGCCTCTCAGGGCAATCAATCGAGCTAAAGGCTTAAAGGTTCCCACGTACTTGCAGCTCAAGTCTCCATTGAAACATTTCTTCCATACTTATTGTTTGTCTCCATGTGCAGCATGTGGTCCAGTGTGTATTTGTGGCCATCAAAACCATCGGAAACATAGTCCTGGTCACCATGCTGCTAAATTTCATGTTTGCCTGCATAGGCGTGCAACTTTTTAAGGTTGGTAACACAGCACACTATAATGCCAAATATTTTGCAGCATACGTGTCATTTTACTTCTATTCGTTTTATGATAGGGGAAATTTTATAGCTGCACAGACCCGTCCAAAATAACAGAGGAGGAATGCCAGTAAGGCAAATATCCTTATAGCTTTAGAAACGCATGCAATTGCTCATTTTAGGCCAACACTGACTGGATAATCTGTTCTCAGGGGATTCTTCATCAAGCACATAGAGAATTCTCTACAGGACACAGTGTTGGCCAAACGGGAGTGGCTCAACAATGACTTCAATTTTGACAATGTGCTCTATGGCATGCTGGCTCTCTTTACCGTTTCCACATTTGAGGGCTGGCCAAAGTAAGTTTTGATGCTATGTGCTTTTATATATATATATATATATATATATATATATATATATATATATATATATATATATATATTAGGCTTAACACAATCCGGATTTTTGGGGCCGATCAGCGAGTTTAAAAGAGCGATCACTGATCCGATCACATGATGGAGCAATGTGTCTATTTAAATTAATTTACTTTAGTTTAATTTAGTTTATTTACCGCAAATACTTGTGTACTTAATTGCTCAAAATATTATATTTACAATACATAATGTATCTTTGTTCATCTATTTATGCCAGTGAAGCATAGTGACAGACAGAACAAATGAATGGTCTTCTATTAGATGGCAGGAAGTACATACAGTAATTAATGTAGCCACTTTTTGTGACATTTTGATTTGTTGGTGTGCCGTGAGATTTTTCAATTGTAAAATATGTTCCTTGGCTCCATAAAGGTTTGAAATCACTGCTATAGTCAAATCGTGTATTCTAATCAGTCAGGTCAAACCAACATTACAACATGACAGAAATAATGGGTGCTAACGTACTGTAATTAAATTACTTTATTGTAATTCAATTACTTCACACACACCAAAATTTTAGAGCACGATTCAACAGAACACCTGCATGTTCGCTTACAACCGTTAGTGCTAGCACTAGTTTGCTAGGCTACATAACGTTTTGGTGCCTGCTTGCGAGCCGTATCGTATTAAATGTGCGGGAACATACCTCAAGCAAACCTTAAACGAACGTCCTCTCCCAAGCACCGGTGACCACCAGCACAGGTTTTCCCCCATTTTGTTCTTATAAACACACGCCGCGATCCATTATTGTTGTCGTCGCCATGGTAACGAGTGTATCCGGTCGCGTTTGAGTTGACAAGATGAAGCCCAGTGATCGTAAAAAACGGGATGTGGTATCGGAATACAAGATTTTATTGCAGTAGTCTGACATAGTGCAATCGCGAAAGACCAAATTTGTCTGGTAGTCTGATCCGGGCATTACCTGTTGTCTGTCCCACACTGCCGACATGTTTTTTTTTTTTTTTTAAATAACTTTATTGGTGGTCAGATATTTACAGTACTACATCTATAGACATGCGACAAGGCTAAAAATAAACTAGCTTTTGGATTTGAATATACTGTACACGACGGCGACGTGGAGTAAATATCTTTTGCGGAGCCAATCAATCACATCATTGATCACATCGGCGAATTATGTCATTAAAGCCGATCAGGATAAAAGGCTAATTATCGGCCGATACCGATCAGACCGATCAAATCGGTGTAAAGTCTAATTTATATATATGGCCGTAACAGCAGGACTGAGTGAAAACCCAGGGACAAGTATATTTGTGGTCGGGAGTAACTAACTAAGTAAATATCTACAAATTAGGTCTGTCAATTGATTAATTTTCAAATCAGATTAATCAACTTTTGAATTTTGATTAATCATAATTGATCACAGTTGCCAAATATACCACAGATAATACCACATTTTACTTTTGAGATGGTATTTTAAACTTCGATGAAAAGAGAGTTCAGCGCTGTATTTTATGCAAATTACCTTTGTTTTTTATTTATTTAAGTCCCATCGTGGTGACTTTGAAGCAAAATTTGCCGCCTAGTCCACCAGTCGGAGTCTCTTCACTTATCTTTGCAATGGCGTAAGCATTTACCTGATCCCTGACCTTATAGCAAGCTGCACCACATTTCAGATATCCACCTGCGGTTAAAGTAAAGGAGCATGTGTGGTCCAAATAAATTGTGTGATTAATCATGAGTTAACGCTTTAACTTTGACAGCCCTAGTAAAAATATAACATAAAAGTTTTAAATTATTATCCATCCATCCATTTTCTGAGCCGCTTCTCCTCACTAGGGTCGCGGGCGTGCTGGAGCCCATCCCAGCTGTCATCAGGCAGGAGGCGGGGTACACCCTGAACTGGTTGCCAGCCAATCGCAGGGCGCATACAAACAAATAACCATTCGCACTCACAGTCACACCTACGGGCAATTTTAAAGTCTCCAATTAATGCATGTTTTTGGGATGTGGGAGGAAACCGGAGTGTCCGGAGAAAACCCGTGCAGGCACTGGGAGAACATGCAAACTCCACACAGGCGGGGCCGGGGATTGAACCCAGGTCCTCAGAACTGTGAGGCTGACGCTCTAACCAGTCGGCCACTGTGCTACCTTAAATTATTATATTTCATTTCAATTTTAGGAAGCAGTGTTCAAGGTAATAAATCTTTTGAATACATATATACAATCAGATCAATATGCACGACACTTTAATTTTTAAAAAAAACCTTTCCTCGGCACACAAATGGCACCAATGGTGGAACGTCCCAACTACAACTTGGAACTAACCACAAACACTTGTTCCCAGACTCTTGTATAGAGCCATAGACTCGGACCAAGAAGACATGGGGCCCGTCTTCAACAACAGGGTGGACGTCTCCATCTACTTCATCATCTACATCATCCTCATTGCCTTCTTCATGATGAACATCTTTGTGGGCTTTGTCATCGTCACATTCCAGGAGCAAGGCGAGCAGGAGTACAAGGACTGTGAGCTGGACAAGAACCAGGTGCACTGACACTCATTCGGGGACAACACTTGTGTGATCTGATGTCATGATACAGTATTTTCCTCAATCACACCATTATTTCAACATATCTGTTCCCTTTAGCGCCAGTGTGTGCAGTACGCCTTGAAGGCTCGACCGCTGAGGTGCTACATCCCAAAAAACCCATACCAGTACAGAGTTTGGTACATCGTTACCTCCTGCTACTTTGAGTACCTCATGTTCTTCCTGATTATGCTCAACACTTTGTGTCTGGGGATGCAGGTAGGTCAGTTAAGTTCATGTTGTACCCTAGAAACATTTGACATTGGAAGTAGGCAATATTCAGTATCACTCATTAGAGTATTTGTTTTCCAAACTCAAAAGTTGATGATGTACGTGGAACAGCCTTTTTGAAAGAATGCACTCACACCCATGAATCTCGTTAATTTTACAGGAACAATAAAATGTAGGACACTACACATCATTATTTGTGAATTCATTTGCAATAATGGGTTGTACATCGAAACAAAAACAACAGATGGCAGTGATAACAAATACTGAGTCATATCAAGTTTATGTTTGGCTAGCTGATTAATTTATTGTGAAGGTTAAAGTTTATTGGTTCTCATGGGGGCATTCACCACTCAAAAATAATCATAACTCTGAGCACATTTTGAGTTAAATAGATTTTTTTTATTTCATCTGGATGGAAATTACACAAAAAATGGAAAAAGATGAAGTTGTGCTCGGGATTTTAATTAAACAGAAATGCATATTTACATAGTTTTTTACAATTCGGAAAGGATACAGGTCTAAGATCTGTGACAATTTAATCTGTTGAACCATTTGATGCTGCATCATGGTAACTTCTAACATAATCTAGAGGAGTGATTCTCAAGTAGTGGACTGGGGACCAAAATGGATTATGGACTCATTATGCGTGGGTCGCAGACAGGAAATAAAAGATTTACCAAGGGTTCTCTGTATGTTTGAAGGTTATGAACGGAAACGTACAAAATATGTTGAAATAGCATTTTCTTCTTAAATATTATCTCTTAAAGACCCTGTAAAATAAATTCAAATATGTTTCTAATTACATTATACATGTATATAGATAAGTGCTGAAAATTTGAAAAGACTGTGGACGGCTAATAGTAGTAGTAGTGGTTGTCACTTGTGGAGATACAACGCTTAACTATTTTTCACCATTTTTCACCATTTCAGTTTTCCTGATTTGTTTTTGGGCCCAGTGATGCAAATCCACCCCAACATGACACACACTTCCCCACTATGTAAAAACTTGAGCAACTTCGTTAACATCAGCGGTTATCCGGCGCGATTGCAACATGCAGTTAGCTAGCTAGCTGTACCTACACCCCGAAAATACATCTTACCTTTGGCTCCTCCGCTGGTGTGGCCACTTTCGAGCGCCTCGTTGTCTGCCGTGAGTGCGCTCACATCATGCAAAGATAGATGTAAGAGTGAGCAGGGGGTACATTAAAAAAAATAATAATAATTAAGTTCAAATTGACAGCCAGCTTGTGGATCGGGGCTTTGGGCTGGCATGGCCGCTATAGAGCGCTTGCTTCGTTGTCGCGGTATGGAAAACGCAATATCCCAACTACCAGAGGCTTTCAGCGGGTATATTTTCAAGGCTCCAACATGTAGTTACATGTGTGTAGGCATAAGAAAGATGCTAGACATTAAAGTTGCATCCATTTTCCCATTTATTTTCAATTGGCAGGGACTTTAACACAACATCTCTGTAATTTCCTGCTAAATTTCCACAAAGAAAAGCAGATGATATTTTGCAGAGTAACTGATAGATTGACTGTTTTCTGTAACAATGTTATTTTAGTCATTTTGGATGCTTTCTGTGCATTGCGCAACAGCACTGTAACCAGTCAGACCATGTGACCAAGCTTTCGGACATTCTCAACTTGATCTTCACTGTGCTCTTCACTGTTGAGATGATTCTCAAGCTCATGGCCTTCAAAGCAAAGGTCAGGTTTGTTGTGGGAAGCGTGAGTTTGCCCAGTCGGATCCAGGTCGTACTCAATCATTAACGCTTCATCATACGTCTGCACAGGGTTACTTTGGAGACCCCTGGAACGTGTTTGATTTCATCATTGTTATCGGCAGCGTTGTTGATGTCATCCTGAGTGAAGTGGACGTGAGTAAACACAGCTCCATGCTTCTCTTAGTATATCACACGTTATGTGTTTCAGGTGTTGAATAAGAGCTTCCCAGGCAACAAGTGTGCATTACATTGAAAATGACTGTATTTATGTATTCAATGCTCTGACCCAGACACATATAACCACGGCCCTGATTGGTGCCAGCACAACTAGCTCACAGAACATGGTCAGTATGTATTGTTGTTGGCCATCCCCACCGCCACCACCATCATCCAGGGAAGCATTTCTGTCACCATGCCACCACACACTCCCATTATTCCCACATTTCTCTTCCATTTGCAATGCTTGTGTGTGCCTATTGAAGAGAGCATAGCACTGATTGAGTTTTTTTTTTTTTTTCTGTATGTGGTGATGCTGCACAAACGCAATTACTGGAGCAGGTTGCATATTTTCACTGCCTTCTGCTCATTTTTCACGCACAGACACGCTTTTTGGGCAGATTCAGGCACCGCACCACTGCCTTTTCTTGCTTTCCGACACCACTTCCTCTTGTGCTCCTTTTGTTTTGTTGTCTTTTCCTCACTACACAACTGTGCTCCACAAAACATCTCACTTGTCATCTGTCTATCATTCACAGAGCGCCCTAGCTGCCAGTGGAGGACTGTATTGTCTCCAAGGCTGTGCTGTAAATATCTCATCACCACTGTTGCACTGCTGCATGACCATGCTGTGTCACTGGGAGCAATCCTATTGTATGTTCTCGTCTAACTAAACTCAACCCAATTTAATTATAGATTTTGAGACTTGAAATAAAATAGCAGAAACTTAAACTCTGAAGTGCACAGGCAGCCAGTGGAGGGAGGCCAGAATAGGAGTTTGTGGTCCCTCTTATATGTTCAAGTTAAGAGGCAAGCAGCAGCATTTAGAACGAACTGGAGACGTTTGAGGGAGGACTGGCTGACTCCAAAGTAAAGTGCATTCCAGTAATCCAGTCAAGATGTGATAAAAGCATAGGTTATTGTTTTAAAGTGTTGCTGTGTGAGAAAGGGTTCACCTATGCCAGCTGCCTGACTTGAAATAAAACAAAGTGTGCCAAGGGGCCTAAGTCAACAGGGGTGTCGGGGGGGCAGGTGTATTTCCAAGGGCTACTGGGATCAAACACCATCACTTCTAAACTTCACCACTATTGAACTATTCTGTACTTTGAATAGTCAAGCTCGCTGAGAAAAGTCACTGTGTTTCACTCTTGTGTCAGCATTGGGCAAATAAGTTCCTAAATGTAATGTTAAATATTGCTATTTACTGTCTTTTGACAGTCCTTAGTTCTATTACATATTACTGTCTCTGAGTATCACAACTTGTGCATTACTGGAGTTATTTTCACCAAATCAACTGTGTCCATCTAGGTACGACATTTGACTTTAACAACATACAAAAACAACAGATAACAAATGATATATAAACAAAGTGACAGATTCAGTTAGAATCCGCAACAGATTCAATTAAAGCATGCAGTAATAAAACTTTCACGAATGAATGATGCCTGAAATTGTCCAAATGTAGACCCCTAAATGTGTGTATATTGTGCATGAGATATCCCCCAAGCTGTAAATTACGTTGCAAAATAAGAGGAAATTGTGAGCTTCACCTGGGAATATACAGGAAGTTGCTTGAAATAATGGGAATACACTGAGAATTTCCCAAATTCTAGATTTGTCTATAATTCAAATGGTGCAAGGGAATAGAAAACATCTCAATCATGACTATTGAAGTATTTAGATTTGATGAATCGCCAAATTTTTAACACTCAGAAAGTAACCAATAAATCAAAACACAGCATATACCTGCATTCCTATATATATATGATGTTTAAAAAATATTTTTTAAATCTCACTGCTAAATTTCCCCAGGTAAAGTTTCCAGAAATTTCCCAGCCCTTACCAACTCAAACAGTGAGCAATTAAATGTGAAAGCTGTTGTACTGTGGAACAATGTACAGAATAGTGACATTAACCATAATCTGCAGTGGTGAAGCATTGCATTGTACTTTTTGCACTTCATTTCATTAACTTTGGCACTTTAATGTGTAATCATTTCCTCTTCTACATTTTACAGGACACAAATCCCATGCAAGCAATCGCAGTAAGCAGCCACTTAGCCATCATCATGCCACATTGTTCTGTTTCTCTCCTCACATTTCTGATATTTATCAAAATATTTGTGCTTTCCTTTCCCCAGGCTTCAGAAAATGCCTCCGTTTCCATCACGTTTTTCCGACTCTTCCGTGTCATGCGCCTGGTAAAACTGCTGAACCGCTCTGAGGGCATCCGGAACCTACTGTGGACCTTCATCAAGTCCTTCCAGGTGCCTCAAGCTGTGGACATCGTTGCATTCAAGCTCCACGGGTGAGCGACCTAACTCTTGTCTCTGTCTTCAGGCTCTTCCCCATGTGGCTCTGCTCATCGTCATGCTCTTCTTTATATACGCGGTTATTGGGATGCAGGTATGGTCTTGAGTTGAAAATTTACACATCAACTGCGAGGTTCTGTATCAGAACAACTGACTGTAGTGGCATTATAACAACTTTTTAGATTTTCGGAAAGATCGCCTTAGTGGACGGCACCGAAATCAACCGCAACAATAACTTCCAGACGTTCCCTCAGGCGGTACTTATGTTATTCCGGTGAGTTCTCGCTGACGGTTTAGCACTTGCACAAGGGGAAAACCAAGACAATATCTCTGCGGTTGATCTGCAGATGTGCTACTGGGGAAGGTTGGGAGGAAGTAATGATGGCATCAATGTATGGAAAGAAGTGCGACCCCAAGTCTGACTTCCAGCCGGGAGAGGAGAACACTTGCGGCTCCAACTTTGCCGTCTTCTACTTCCTCAGCTTCTACTGTCTCTGTGCCTTTCTGGTCAGCATTTGATCAAACTACATTTGCAATTGCCTCGTTATTTCACGACATTATGTTAAACAATAAATGTCGTCACCTTCTGCAGATCCTCAACCTGTTTGTTGCTGTCATCATGGACAATTTCGACTACCTGACGCGTGATTGGTCACTGCTCGGGCCGCACCACCTGGATGAGTTTAAGAAGATTTGGGCTGAATATGATCCTGAGGCTACGTAAGCCATGTTGACATACACTATTCACAAAAATTTAGGAATACTCGACTTTTGGATGAAATTTCATGATGAACCTAAAATGCACTATAACTTTTTGAGGTCAAGTTCACTTAAAATTTTGAATGCACATGTTCAACTGTTTTACGTTTGAGTACTTGTTGCACAATTCGCTGTTCTCTGACAAGGGGTTCAACTGCAAAATTCACAACAGGGCCCAGTATTACAAAAAAAATATGAATGTTAGTGTTACAATTACAAAATCCAGATCAGTCTGATCCAGATTATTTTATTTTTTTAAATACTGGGCCCTGTTGTGAATTTTGCCATTCTTTGTCAGAGAACCGCAAGTTGTGCAAAAAAAGACTAAAACATTGAACGTGCATTCAAAAGTTTAGAAGGTTTGTGATTACTGTACATGATATCCGCAGATGAATAAACATCCTATGTACATAAAGCTGTCATGAACCGAACAGAGGATTGGACCCAAAAATGCACGACTCCAAAACAAATAGACAATTTCAAAAAAGGGGTTTAATATACAGGCAGAGGTCGGTACAGAGGTAGGCAATCCAAAAAAGGCAACTGTATCCAAAAACGTGAGGCAAAAAGGAGAGGTCGATAATCGGAACAGGGTCTAGTCTTACTGTGAGTCTGTGACGTGGAAACAAGGAACGCGACGACAATGTACAACGAATTGGCGCCTAGAAAGAATGAGACACTAGGTTAAATGCAAGGGGTAATTAGGGTGAACGAGGAGCAGGTGTGTACGAGACAGGGGGAAAACAACAACCGGAACACACACCCATGACAGTGCTGATGTGAAAAGCAGGGTGGACCCGCATTGACCTTGGGAGCCTAAGCTGCACGGTGACAGGGTTGATGATCTTTGTGATGGGGAAGGGCTCAACGAACCATGGACTCCACCCGGAGTGGAATATGTTTGGTAGAGACCCAAACTCGCTGACCCACTTTGTAGCGCGGGGCCGGTGGGAACAAGGAATGCGACGACAAGGTACAACGAACTGGCGACTAGAAAGAATGAGACACAAGGTTAAATGTAAGGGGTGATTAGGGTGAACAAGGCACAGGTGGTGAAGATGTTCTCGGGAGCAGGTGTGTGCGAGACAGGGGGAAAACAACAACCGGACCACACACCCATGACATAAGCAGGTTTGAATGCAAATAAAAGTCACCAAGAGTAGTCAGCGGCATTTGATATGCCAACGCTAAGCATGTAAGGAACAGATACTCTGCAAAAAAAAATTCTCTAATTTGATTCTGTATTTGTAGTATTTTATGTATAACATAATTTTGACACTATAAGTAAAACTCACTCACTCATTACTCATTCACTCCCTTAGTTATGAGCATGGTTCATTTTACACATAAGTTACCCAAAAAATGCTTCCTTTGTATACTGTATAAAGGGCTTCGGTTCCAGTGCATTTGTGTTGAAAGTGTTTTTCTTATCAAATAGAGGCAGAATTAAGCATCTGGACGTCGTGACTCTGCTGAGACGCATCCAGCCTCCTCTGGGCTTTGGCAAGTTCTGTCCTCATCGCGCAGCCTGCAAGGTACACTAATGGACAAAATAAGAGAGTAAAAGGTGACAAGAGCCAAAGAAAGACGAACGTCTTTAATGACTAATGTCTTTAAGCATTCTTGAAAGAAGATCTTTAAAAATCTTAAATATAACACATAACCTGGAATACATTGGAGGTAAAGTAAGATCATTTAAACATTAACTTTCCAAAGCAAAATGAATATTAAGAAGTAATGTATCTTATTTAGTCATTTAGATTAACTTCATGCCTCCACCAGGATTCATTTTATGTTTTCAAATAATGCAATATTAGATTTAAATAATTTTTTAAAAACTCAAATATGCAAAAATAAACATTGATAGCTGGGGTTATAAAAGCAATTTGTATTTGATAAAATAGAAATGGCAAATTTCTGCTTCAGCTACACTAAAAGTGCTAAAATTGTTTTACTGTAAATTGTTCGCAATGGAAACTCAAGTTTATCCCTTTTACCATGAGAGAGGCTTTCTGTAATTTTCTTTCAATCAGTCTGCATGTCTGTTCTGCAGCCAAAGTGCTCTGTCGTGGACAGTGTCTTTGTCCCCATCGCTTGTACTCGGACAGAGAAAAGGTGGCCATAAACTTTCCCTCTCATCTGCAGCTCGTTAAGAAAAAAGAGGTACAGCGTAAAATGTGGAAACTTTTTGCTTACGCGGACGGCAGTCAGGGCAAATAAAAAAAATACTACAAACTCAACTAAGGCTACAAAGGTGTACAGAACACAGGAGGGAACAGTATGGCCAAAGAACTTGCTGAACAGCAATTGAAATCGCCACAGGTTAGCAAATGTGACACATTTAAACAACTCACTTTGAAATCAAGTGACTCAAATTAGACTTAGGTGCAAAAAATTGTGATTGAATATTAATATGAACAACTACATTTTGGTGGTCGGTAAGTAGGATTTATGTCTGTGGATCCACAACAAGCTCAAAACCTTTCTGTTTGTCTTTGTGTCCGCAGCGCTTGGTTGGCATGAACATGCTACTCAACAGTGATGGAACTGTCACCTTCAATGCCACGCTCTTTTCTCTGGTTAGGACAGCACTCAAGATCAAAACAGAAGGTGGAGCTCAAAGGCACTTTTCACAGTCATAATTGTGTGTGTTTCTTGACGTGGACAACTTGGTTTCTTCTGCAGGAAACTTTGAGCAGGCCAACGAGGAACTTCGAGCGATCATCAAGGCGATCTGGAAGCGCACAAGCATGAAGTTGTTGGATCAGGTCATCCCTCCAATAGGCGGTGAGTGTCGCAATGAAACCTGAGGCCTGTGACCTTTACAGAGACTGCCCACATTTTGATTTCCAGATGATGAGGTCACTGTGGGAAAATTCTACGCCACTTTCCTGCTCCAGGATCATTTCCGTAAGTTCCTGAAGCGCCAGGAAGAGTACTACGGATACCGGCCTACCAAGAAGAACGCTTCTGGCCCCGAGATCCAGGTAAGCGCTTCAAATGGATTTAGACTCTTCTTTCTACTTCATGGCTCCTCTCCTTTATCCTCCAGGCGGGTCTGAGGAGTATTGAGGATGAGGTGACTGCAGAAATGCACAGGGCTATTTCTGGAGACCTGCAGAATGACGAAGAATTGGACAGAGCCATGGAGGAGGCTGGAGAGGAGCATATTTACCAGGTGAGAGAAAACATTTGGGAGACTTGGACAGTATACCTGCAGGAAGTGAAACTATGCAAAGAAATGTGCAATTTCAGCTATAACAGCTTCCACTCTTTTGGGAAGATTATACAGAGCCCTAAACATGACAAAGGAATTAATTGTGGCCACAATATAGATACTATGACCTTGTTTTATGCATTGGGAACAAAAAGGAACATCCCCAAACTGTTCCTACAAAGTTGGAAGTGTGGAATTGTCTGAAATGTTTGAATAATTCATTGATCTGATGTTTATCCCAGTACTTTTGTTGTTCATACTGAGCTTTTGATTTATAATGCTGACATCTACATTGTATTTGCAGCGCAGACACGGCTTGTTTGGGAATCGGGTAGAAGCATTCTCAACTGAGAACGCCAACGCTCAGCCGCCGCATATGACCAACCAGAGGCCCCTCAAGTTCTTGGAAAACCAGCCCGAGTCGTCACTGATCTCCTCTGCCGTAGAGCCCATCACAGACTTTCTACCGACAACGGCCCCCAAAAGCAACACGAACAACAACGCCTTTGCAGAGTGAGTGACACCCGTTCTCAGATGAGATAACCCACACTCTACTGTGGACATATCTGATGAGAAGCATCTCGCTGTCTTTCAGATTGTCATTGAAAAGAGAAGGCAGTCCTGAAGAACTTGACAGTCCCAGTGAGGATGCAGAGACGGGTACTGTCCACAAACAAACAGTGTGCAGATTTCATCAATTGTTAGCAGCAAGAACAGCAAGTTGTGGAAAAAGTACTGAAACACTGAACAGTTGAAGAAGTTAAGAGAAGTTAAGTGCGTTCAGAAGTTAAGAGAAGGTCACATTAAGTTCACCTTGAAGGGTTATAGTGGATTTTAGGTTCATTCTGAAATTTCACCCCAAAGTCCAGCAGCATCCCTAACTTTTTGAGTAGTGCAAATAGACATGAAATATCTAATTTATATATTCCACCCTTTAGACAACCTTCACTCCTGGGACTTCACAGTGAGAACAGACAGAACCCAGGTAATATGCTCAGCCAGTGTACACAATATGAAGCACACAAGCATATGAAAAAAATACTCTTCCTCGTTGCAGTTCCCATACGAACCAAGGCTCAGTGACAGTCCGAATTCTGCTGATCATGAAGTAAGTTGTCACTGATGGTCCCTCATCAATCATCTGGAAATCAAAGGCTTTCGAATCACATTTTCCATGTTCGATCCCAGGTTAAGAATGAGATGGCCGACGACGTGCACACCACAATAGAAGACTTGGAAGGCGCAGCCCGGGCTATCCTCAAGAAGAACCGACGCATCCCCATGCCTCCCCGCACCTCTGTTGAGCCCCCCCAGAAAACAGAGCAGCCAGACCCTGTGAGGAGGAAGAGACGTCCTGTTCCCACAACTCCCTCCGCTCATGGTCAGCACAGGACGGAGCCACATGAGGCCGACTCGAACGTTTAGAGACATACACACATGGTCACATGGTTGCCTGACTTTTTTAGGCAGGTGGCGCCATCCTTAAAGGCAGGTTGGCCAAGACTTCAAATAAAATGTGGTTGAAACACATTCTTAAACAACTATTAGGTCTAATTGAAACTGGAAGATTATTTTCTTCATAGAATTCCAAGTGGTCATGATCGGAAATTCGGCTGTGTTCTGTGTCTTGTATGAAAATTAGAGAAAAGGCCTGCCAAAAGACAAATCAAGTGTTTACATGCTGCATTCATTTGCAGTTTTTAGTTTTTAATGGTGGCCAGCCCAAATGTCAATGATTCAATCACTGGGGTGAGTGAATCGGCATCAGTACAAATCACATTTATTTATAGGAATTCTGCTGTTTCAAACATAATAATACTCTTGATTGACATTGTTAGAGAGGTATTGATTTAACAATGGTAATTATTGTGGTTGTAATTAACAGCATTGTACTGAAAACTGATCGCACGAGGATGGAGCCAATGTATGGAACCTCCCTGTGAACAATTACAGAAATTATAAACATACAGTGTAACCTTCAACGTGGAACATGATCTTTCTGTGACACTGGTTGACTTCCAAGTTCTGATTTCTAAACATTTCTACACAACAGATAATGCAAGGTTAAGTCATTCATTGCAGCCTTAAACCATCATAAAAATATTTATGAACCGTACGGGCGATGTTTGACAATATTTTAACATTCATTCAAGTTATAGTAGTAAAAGTACTCAAAAAGATGGCTAAATGTGCCATTTATTGGTAATCTTCTGTGGTCATTTTCATGTTAGTCATTATGCAATATGCGTTCAGTTGGTATCTGCTTGGTAAAATACCTTTGTGAATGTAGTTCAAGTGTTCAAACACAAAACCAGACCTCCATTTTTGTGTGTGTGAATTGAGTATGTATTTAATGTTTGTTTTTTTCCCCTGGTTACAGGTTAAAGGTAATCATGTGTATTTGGGGTATTCTGAGTTAATATAGATTAAGCCATCAGGAGGTTATCTTGGGGAGGGGGAAAAAAATCCAATTTATTGAAAAGGTCTTTCAAAAAATTATTTAGTCATTTCGTCGCAAAACCAGATAAAGCCAAGAGAATAATTTTCTTCAAAAACATAAATTTTCACATAACTAATCATAATTATACTGAAACTGTAATATGCTTTATGAATAAAAATGAATAAGAGGTGAATGTACTACAACTAGTCTATTGGTCTAACCTTTAGCCTCAATTTAAATTAAACCTTAATTTTAGCCCTTGAAAGAGAGAGACTTGGACAGTTTAACGCAATTGTCACACTTTACTCTCACTTTTAAGCACAAACGAAGCGATATAAGCAACGAGAAATAACCGGCTCAGACACGTTTGATGACATATGTGGCGAGTGTTGATGATGTCAGTACGTTACGGGCTCCTGATTGGCTTCGATGGAGATAACGCTATCAGCAGTAAAACGTGTCGGTTACTAAAATCCATCCATCCATCCTATCAATTTTCTGAGCCGCTCAGACCTTTATTTTCGGCAAGTTTTTTTTATGGGAGTCATTTTGTTTTCGGCGTTAGAAAATGCAACGTCGAACGATTCCGTGATAGGCAGTCTGCTAGAAGGCGTGTCTGTACTCGTCGGTTGATAGTTATTGATAAGTCAGTGTATTGCTCATATTGTACTACGAAGTTATACCCTTTCTTATGTCGCAGTAAATGTCACTTCTTGGCACCCTTCTGCGCTGATATTACAAAATACCAAAAAGATGGTGTGTAAAAGTTTTCAACTCCAGGTTTTGTTTGACTTGAGGCATAGTTTTCCAGATTTGGTTCAGCTCCAAATTGTGCCACTTTTGAGGCGTTCCACTGTATTGTTTTAAAAAAAAAAAAGGAACCATTATAATCTAGGTAAAGGTAGTTTTGGGGGAAATACTGTAACTATTGACATTTATTGCTATACACGCTGATGTTCCGATGAGAAACAAGTCCACTTTGGGGAACTGACGAAGTGCTGTACAATACCAATAAAAGACTCACGGTTTTCCGAAGCAATTTTTGTTTAACAGTTGAGGGGATTATTATTATTTTTTTTAAACACACCAGACTGTAAGCAGAGACAATATTGTTGTATTAATTATTTGAAGTTTAAAACATTCAACTTCCAGTGTATGATAAACTCATATATGCTCAGCAAACAATGTTATGCAATGCAGTTTTTAGTCTACCTTGGCCAAAAATAAAAAGAAGTCTCAAACGCACTTAAGCAACTAATTGGTGGTGTTAGCTCGATAAGATCACTATAGCTTGTAAACGTCCTAATGAGATGGGCTCACATTTTGCAGCGTCATGCAAACGTTATTTTGTATTATTTAATAGCAGCCATTTGTGAAGGTAGTTTGTAGCTCAAACATTTGACTTCATTTTTATTTAGGGGTGATATAATATATTTTTTAATGATTGCAGGGGGGCATAAATAATCCCCAACTTTGTACTGTATGTTAAATTTATCTGTGATTGTTTTTTTTCCCCTCCGGCAAGCAGAGCAAAAGTGACATGTTGCAAGGCTGATGAGTAACTGTTGTGAATGAAAAGGAACACATGGTCCAGCTACATTTTTGACAGGGTATACTGTATTATTTATGTACCTAATGAATTGGCGAGGCTGTGAGCTTGCTTGGATGCTGCTGCCCCCTGCAGAAGTTTCTCCTTGTAAAGTGAAACCCTCTTTAAATAGTCCTAACTAGCAGGCTATGGTCTGCTTATGGAATGGAATGTCCTGCACTCTGAAGAGCTCATGAAGTTGCTGTGAACTTTTGAGAAAAGACAACCCCAGCACAAGTTTGAATTGCAAAGTAAGAGTGAATGTGTCCAAGAGGATTTTAAATAATTGATTTTTTTATTCAGAGAACGCAAAGTAGTCAATAAAAGACACTGGAGAGGAAATAGTCTCACTTGCATGGAGCTTTCCATTTGCTTAATGGACATTCAGAAAATGGCTTACGGGAATATAAACACATCACTGTTATTAATAGTACAATTTTTTTTTTGTTATTCCTTTTGTGATGACGGTTTGGTTCCAAATGCATATTCATAATGTAACAGCACATGAAAACGTAAAACATTTGTTTAGGACAGGAAGACGCGTGACTTTCCACCTCAGGCGAAATAAAAGAATTTCTGAATTCTGCGGATGAAACAATTGAGCATCACTTTTATTCTCTACTCATTTCCAAATGATACTAATGAATAATAACTGGGATCAATTGAACAATTATGTAGTTATTTGTGTACATACAATCTGGCTGTCACTGTATACAGGACAACCATCAACTGCTATATTAAAAAAATCCTGGCATCCAAACAATACATAATTATTAAACCAATGATCGGAAATAACATGAGACCTAAAAGATACAAGACCTTCAGCTACAGGATACAGAACAAAATGAAGGAATGAAAGTTTTTTGGGGGGAGACTTTCCAGTGACGGGAAAGTTCGTACTACTCAGGATTCGGGTTGGCGTCAGGATACTGGGCGAGGTCAAAGGTGAGCACTTTGCTGATCACACAGTCTCCTTGCTGTGGGCGAGAAAGGACAAAGGAAAGATTAGCCATGGAACTTTTTTTTTTTTTTAATTCACCATGAAAATGTATTTCCATTTGGGATAGGGTTGATTATCAATTCATTTATTGTTGAAAATGTTAATCGTGTGACATTGATTAATAAGAGCACCCCACAGTGTTCTATCGCTATATCGTGACTCATCGTCCGCGCCCGCTAAATCCAAATTTGCAGTTGCTCACTTTCGGTGTCGCACTATGTTGTGCCACAACATACCGGGCGCTACTGATAGAGATGCAGCATAATTAAGAGCGAGAAGAAGAGGATGCAGTGGTTTAAAGTTAATAATGACCGTGATTTCTTGTGTATAATATGCTCTCGCGCATCACCAAAGTTAGGAAGTCTTCTACCCATATACAAATGCGCATCCATGACTTTCTAGCCATTCATATGTTTATATGCTATTTAAATATTAATCATAATCATGTCAGCCGACTTGCACAACGTATGAAAACTACACAGGTAATCTGCCTGGATGCCACGTTCACTCCTGGTGTAACTCCTGGCCGGCGGACTAAAATGAGTTTGACACCCCTGCTCTAAACAGTGTATTTTAATAAGTTTAAGTGTCTTTTAATCACTTTAAACATGCTGTGTGTGTGGGAGGGAAACAACTATGTCTAACATAAATGTATCTGGTCTCGCTACATTGCGGAATGTATCCCCCATGACAACAAGGATTCACTGTATGTGGCTGAAGAACTAGCTTGAACTAGCGTGAATGAATGACAAGATGTCAGCTATGGGAAGTTAAACTACATCCCAAATCGTGTCCATGAGCGCGCTGTTCTGAATAATGATAATGAAAAATAATGAATAATGATAATAATAAACTGTCTTTATGGGGGTTCGCTTTTCTCCTCAGACTCTGGGGTACTTGAAAACAAGTAGCCACTCGCCTAGTCACAACATCCTAGCTCCGCCCCCGGCGACTTAAACCTGTAATGTGGCAGCTTACCAATGAAGTAGTGCCTCCACAAATAAAAATACACTGTCACTGAGGGCTTCAAGTATTATTAGTTGTTCTTTGCAGAGGATAAAGATTATATGCCTGTGAGTATTGTTATATTATCTGTCTACATGTGTTTTTGCACCGTTTGTGTTCAAATAGCCATTGCCTGAAGGGTTAACAGTGACACCAAATTAGCATTGTCTATGGGCAGTTCACATTATGTGTTAGCAGACATTGAGGCAAAGCTAAGTTATTGTGTACACTGTCTGCCAAACTGCTGCTTGCTGCGAAGTGCGCTGACTTCACTGCTCCAGTGCTTGTATCTCTTTTTTTTTTTTACCTTAATTCAAAGTAAAAGAGCCCCAACTACAGCTCATATCTCCAAAAATGTCAGGTCACTCACATCTCAGTCACCACTGTAATTCTTAACCCTTTGTGTATTTTGACAGAAAAACATCAGCGATCTTTTATTAAGACAACTGGGGGGGGGTAGCAACATAATTTCCTTTGAGAATATTGACAGATTTACATCACTTGGAATGCCAAAGGGCACATTGCTAAAAGAAAGCTATGTACCTCCGGATAAACCCCGATGAGCGAGTCTGCTTTGGTGTAGAACTCCTCCTTCAGGGAGATGACGATTGCCTGGAAGTTCTGCACTGACTGGTCTTTGATATAATTGGCCACCTATGTGGGGAACAGAAGATAAACCGTGATGATGATTGTAATGATGATCACAAAGCAATCATTGACGTGTGGACAGACCTTGCCAATGTTTGTGTTGTCAAGCGCAGCATCAATCTCGTCAAGCACGAAGAAGGGGGCGGGTTTGTAGCTGAGGTGAGCGGGAGAAAAGTTAGTGATGCGCACCTTTAAGGAATACTGGTTTTCACAAGTCAAGGCTCCCATGTTTGTTTCACCTGTGAATAGCAAAGAGCAGAGCCAGGGCCGCAACAGTCTTCTCTCCTCCAGACAGGTTGTCCATGGGTCGGAACCTCTTTCCAGGAGCCACGCAGTTATAGTTGATGCCGTCCAAGTAGGGCTCCTCTGGATTTTCTGGGCCGAGGAAAGCCTACAAAAGGAACACCCACTTGTGACTGGCATGACAAACGTAAGAGAGGACTGAAATCTGGTGTTCCAGAAAGCGGTGGGTTTTGTAGGAATTTCAAAACAAGTTCCAAAAACACACTTCAAGTCGGACTTGTTACAGGATGTCTGCTAGTTTAAGGAGGCCAAGATGAAGAATTTTTAAGCCCATTCCTAATCTAATTTAAGACCTTGCCGTCATTATACTTCCCCACTGTCTTAAAAAAAATAAAAGAAAATCTGGTATGTAGTGTTTTTTCGGATTCTATATAAACAATTGGCAGTGACTGCAGGTAGAAACATATATTAGGCAAGCAGCCTACTCCACAACAACAACAAAATATTTTTCTTCAGCTGGTTGACACAATGTGACTGCATCGTGGTATTTTTAAGCCCCTTGAACATCAGATTTGAGAATTAAGAAACAAAAAAAATCTCAAGTATGACTTTAAGGAACCATGTGTCCTAATGGCAAATCACATCAATGAACCACAATTTTACGTCATGAACAAATCCGACATCACACAACACTGTCAATGTAAAAGACTACATACAATTTGTTTGGTCATGGCAGATATCATTCATTACAATCTGCTCAGCACCGGAACTGGTGAGAATATATATGACTACTGCGATCCCCAGTTCATCACGGGAGTTACACTAGTCCAGTTTTTAAAAACATTGTAAACATATTTCAAAACAAAAAAATGCCGAACATTCCGCAGAAGACCGGGATTACTTTAGATCCTAATTTGGTAAATAAAGCCAATTTATTTGGTGTCTATTTGTCAGCACATCTTTAATATGTACCTTTATTACTGGACGTGCTTATGTTTTTTGTTTACTTTTAAGGTGGGATCTTGGATGCTCCAACTGCAGCAAATATCAAGTGAGAGTCCAAATTACCTGGGCACTGCTGTTGCGCGAGAGCGCCTTGTAGATCTTGTCGATGTTGGTGGCCACAGACTCAAAGCAGGTATTGAAGCGGTCGAATCGTTCCTTCTTGATCAGCTCAAAGGCCTGTTTAGCCTTCTTGGCCCTCTTGCGAGCGGCCTCAAACTCTGGGCACAAAGAAGACCATCGTCACCCATCAACACTTGCCCTGCGTTAGAAGTCCACCTTTACGCTCGCAGCTCACCATCGCTGGTCTCTTGGAACTTATCCCTGACGCTCTCTAGCTTCTCCATGGCCTTCATGTTGGGGGCACTGATCCTCTGCAGGATGCTCTGCTGCTCGTTCAAGCGCTGCTGTAGCGTGTTCGTCTCCGCCTTGATCTCGTCCTCTGACAAGGCATCCTGCAGGAAACGGAGATTTATTTTTTCATGGGCAGAACTCTTCTATTTTTCAACAAACAATATGTAATAGAGCCTTACTTCGTCGTATATGAATGGAATGCGGTGCAAAATAATTATTTAAATAATTATATACAATTATTATTATTTAATAAATGATACATAATGATAAAAAATAAATGTACCCCCAAAAAAAAATTACTTTACCAAGGGCTAACTGAATAAATAAGCTATTACAAAGAGCAATCATGAATTGCAACATAATGGAAACAAATACAGTTTATGTATACAAGGTAATATAACCTTAAGTTGTAAGCACTGCCTTCTCATTTGAAACAAAAATTAAAAGGGAAACAGATCAGAAAATAGATTTGCCTGTGTAACAATTAACTCTTCAGTCAGAATTATTGTCAAATAAAGCATTTTTATTGTTATCAAATAAAGCATTTTACACATCAAATATATCCGCCCATTTTCTATACCACTTGTCCCCATGTGGGTCACAGGTGAGCAGGAGCCTATCCCGACCTACTTTGGGCAAGAGACGGGTAGACTATGCCCAGGACTGGTCGCCAATTCACATACAACATTCACATAAGCATGTTGACTCCACATGGACAGGCCTGAGATAGGATTCGAACCGCGAGGCTCTCAAATGCAAAGCAGACGTGCTAACCACTAATTCACCGTACTACCCGCTTCAAATATATTGTTTATTTCAAACCATAAGAATGACATTTAAGGAACCATTCAAATGCCCATTCCCATTTTCAAAACGATGGAGCACATGTGGAACTTTAAAACGAGGTCAAGTAGGACCCTGCGTGCATGAGACGCGATGGTGTGATCGGTCTTACCTTCAGCTCGTCTGACAGGTTGCTGTAGTCGATCTCGATGAGCGCCTCTTTAGCCAAAACGCTACTGGACGTCCTCTGGCTGCTCGATTCATCAGTCTGAGAGCTCCCCTGAACGGACCAAAGAGAGGAGGCTGCAGTTTTCCAGTTTGTCCCCAGAAATTGGCATCCGTGCCATAACGCTGTTCCTCACCTCCCCCTGACTAATGTCATCCATCGTTCCCGAGCGAAGAGGTAACCTGATGTCCTGCATTTTGCAGGCCTGCAGCAGGTTATGACGGTCGCTGCGCTTCTGCTCCAGTTTGGTCTCGATGGCTGTTACCTCCTTCTGGAGTTGCGTTAACTCCCTGGGAAGCACCGACAAAACCCCTTGGAGCACACACCTTCTTCAAGGGAAAAGTTCTAAATAGGATCATTGCAGCAGCTCACTTGTTGGCGCCTCCCAATTTCTTGCGGATCTCCTCCATCTCGTGGTTCTTATCGTTGACTTCAGATTTCTTGGTGAGATGTTGGTTCTTGAGGTCTTGCAGCTGAGCCATTGTCTCGTCAATGATCTTCATGTGCCTGTGTTCCTCCTGACAGAAAAAGAAGATGGAATAGGACAAATGTGAGAGAGGAAAGTAAAACAGAAAAATTCAATGATCTTCACGCCTGTACCTTCTTAAGTCTTTCAATTTCAGCCTCGTCCTTCTTGACGGTCTGCTCCCACATCATGACCTTCTCCTGGTCCTCCTTCAGTTGGTTTTTCTCATAGTCCACCTGGATTCCCAGGCGGGTCTTCTGGGTCTCAAACTCAAGACTGAAACAAAATTTCATGCGAGATTAGTCCTTACTGGATTTTACTGATATTTAGAAGGAAAAAAAAACAGATGTGCAGTGGTGCCTTGAAATAGGAGTGCCCCGACTTAAAGAGTTTTTTAACATACAAGCCACCGTTCAGCCAATTGTTTTCTTCTGACTTGCGAGCAAAAAATGTAGACAGACAATATAACAGCGATCACAGGCATATATTCTTTATACTCTCCGAAGAACGACATCACTGCAACTGACTGAGTTACGAAACTTCATGTCTGCCTCAATTCTGTATTATACTGCCCCCTGGTGGACAAGGCACACACACCAGAAGGAGCACCACAATGTCCAGCGAAATTAAGTAAAAAAGATCAACATGGTTTAATCTTTACATTATATTTAATTATGCCATTACGGCTTGTTTTTGTAATGAACGAAATTATAGAGTGCAATTTTTCCTTTAAGAAAGGTAAAAAAAAAATAATAATTCTTAAGGAGGCTGGAACAAATGAATGGCATTTACACTCATTTTAATCGGGAAAGATAAAGAGTGTTTTGAGTTATGAGCGTGGTCACGGAACAAAGTAAACTCATATCTCAAGGCACACTGCATTAACTCACCGCTTCTTGGCAATCTCATTCTGCCTCTTCACCTTCTCCTCCTCAAACTCTCTGATGTTTCTAACACCAATCTCCTCGCAGAACTCTACAAACACCTCGTCCTCCACCTGAAAAAAGCATTGGGAAATGTTACCGCCTCCGGCACGTTTAAATAACACAGACAGAATCTTTATTGCTTCGGACTCACCAAGTTCATGCGGTCCCTGAGATCTGTGATTTCGCGCTCGCGCGACTGTATGATCCTCTTGATGTCGTTGATGCGAGGGCCAAAGTTTGCCAGTTCGCTTTCCAACTTAGACTTCTCCTGCAGGGCACAAAATGTGTATAAGAGGCTGACGAGGAGGCAAAGGGAGCCTAAAACAAGCCATACCTGCATGTTGAGGGAGAGGTGGCGGGTTTTGGTCTGCTCCAGGTCACTCTGGGAATACTTAAGTCTCATCTGCAGGCCGTGTGCCTGCGACTGGACCTGACGCAGCTCCGCCTCTTTCCTTTTGGCCTTCATTTGCTCCTACAAAGCACAGCATTGATAAGACATGGATTAGTGTCGTCCAAATAATTTGGAAGTAGGGTTTTTTCTGTGTATGACATTTGTAGGGGCCCGCCTCATATTTTTGGGAGGACTAAAACCTCTGACATCATGGTATTGATGGCATGTACTGTTACTGTTTGATGATCAAGTTGGGTGTCACTGGGTGGCAGAACAAATTAATTTGGCTGAGACATACTAAGAAAAGCATGCTTTATAACACATGCCTGATGCAATGTGACTCGACGCAGCAGTCACGTGCTGCAGTTGTAAGACAGTCACCCACAAACTAGACTAGATAACTTATAACGTCATGAGACGATAACTATCGCTTAGTCAACAATAGAAAAAAAACATTAAAGAAGGTAGTGCATAAAAAGACTTTATTCTAGGTGCAAAAAACTAATGGTTCTTTTTCTTTGTGTTTTTACTTTTAGGGAGAGCACTACACCAGACTACAAGGAGTGCAAGTGAACATTTGATCAAGTGAAAAAGAGGAAGCTTCTCATGTATAATGTGAATTTTCCCCCCCAAAAATGGTCAAAAGCCAATAGTGGAAATAGGGGAAAATGGGGGGAAAAAACGTGTTATAAATGTATGCTACCATCTAGAGGTTATGAGAAAGCTGTATACTTTCATTTCAAAATGCCACCGCCATCGAGAGGTTATGAGAAACGCGTACTTTCATTCTTATATGCCACCGGCACCGAGAGGTTATGAAAAAGGTGTAGCCCACACTTTCATTTCAATATGACAGGGATACGTATGACTGCATATAGGTACAGTTGTGCTCATACAGTAGTACATACAGTAATTTATGTATCCACTTTTTGTGACATTTTTGTTTGGTGGTGTGCCGTGAGATTTTTCAATTGTAAAATATGTGCCTTGGCTCCATAAACGTTGGAAATCACTGCTCTGATCAGATCGTATATTCTGATCTATTTCGATCATGTATTCTAATCAGCCAGGTCAAACCAACATTAGAACATGACAGGAATAATGGATGTTAATTTACTGTAATTAAATTACTTTATTCTAATTGAATTACTTCACACACACCAAAATTTTAGAGCACATTTCGACAGAACGTCTGCATGTTCACTTACAACCGTTAGTGCTAGCACTAGCTTGCTGGGCTACATAAAGTTGTGTTGCCTGCTTGCGAGCCGTATCGTATTTAAACTACGGGAACATACCTCAAAGCAAGCCTTAAACGAACGTCCTCTCCCGAGCACCGGTGACCACCAACACACATTTTCCCCATTTTGTTCTTATAAACACACGGCGGAACCATTATTGTTGTCGTCGCCATGGTAACGAGTGTATCTGGTCGCCTTTGAGCTGACAAGATGAAGCCGAGTGATCGAATACAAGGTTTTATTGCAGTCATCTGACATAGTGCAATCGTGAAAGACCAAATTTGTCTTGTAGTCTGATCCATGGATTATGTGTTGTCTGTCCCACACCGCCGCCGTTTTTTTTAAATAACTTTATTGGTTGTCAGATATTGACAGTACTATGTCAAAAGACACGCGACAAGGCTAAAAATAAACTACCTTTTGGATTCAAATATACTGAACACAATGGCGACACGGAGTAAATTTCTTTTGCGAAGCCGATCAATGATCGCCGAATTATGACAAAGGCGATCAGCATAAAATGCTAATTATCGGCCGATACCGATCAGATCGGTGTAAAGTCTAGTTTGGATCATATAGGTAGAACCAAAATCACGCATTGTAAAAATGCATTATACATGGGTAGAAGGGTTTTCCAGAATTTTGAGGTCAATTTTGTGGGTGTGTATTATACATGGGTCTGCATTATACACGAGAAATTACAGTAAATGTTCGGCCTTTGGCTGTGAAAAGTGACAATGAAATGGCTCAAAACATTGTTCAACTACCATTTAACAAGGCCACATTTAGCCAAATGTTATTACTATCAAACAAAGATTCCTGTATTTGTATTTAAATGTAACATATTTTAAGAAAAACAAAGATCAAAGAACAATAAGATGCATGTAAATACTGAACAGAAAAGGTTTTTGAGCAGCAACCACGTGTGTGACTGGTCAGAATGATACCACCCCTGCCTCAATTTGAGCTAGGGAAAACCCTGTAGTGACAAGGGAACCACTGAAATAACCTTGAGCTCGTCAGTAAGTTTCTCCTTCTTCTCTTTGAGCTTATCCACCGCTTTCTCGTCCCAGCGTCTGGCCTTGGCTTTCAGGTCGCTGGCTCCTCCCGAGATGACTCCAGATTTCTGGAAAAGGGTTCCATCCAGGGCAACAGTCTGGATGTGCATGGACAAACAGAGGTTGAGAAGAAACGCACATCAGCTACACATTTCTTACCAGAAAGAGTGGTCTACACAAGGTGGCCACAACATTAGGTACAACCACAACAATAAACGTGCTTGAAGTTGGAACACCGGCAAAGGTTGTACTGGTACATATTGTACCAGTACAAGGTAAAATTTCTTTTAACCAGCTTTTGTATTGGATGCCCTCATAATGTCCAGGTGTATCTAATGTTGAGTGGCGGCAAAGTGGAAGACAGTCATATAATGTGGATCGTACCTTGTGCCTGTACGGGCCTCCAAAAGCAATCCTCCTGGCATCCTCCACATTATCACACACCAGAGCATTGCCACATGCATACTGCAGCGCTTTCTTGATGTGAGGAGGCTCATAGCGGATCACGTCAATCACCAGCTTGGCTCCTCGCAGCTCTCGAAGTTTCTCATCAGTTGGCTTCACCTGTAATTAGACAAGACAACACACAGCAAAAATAAAGTAAAAATGACCTTTTGATATATTCCCTAGGGATAAAACAAATGCACACACTTCTGTAACAATGCCACACAGTCTGCGCTCACAATAACCCCTGACCAGACAAAAATAATCTAATACTTCACAAAAGCAAACAACCATTACATAATCTTCGCCATCTCTTTTTCAAAGTTCTAACAGGCATGAGTTATGCATTCAATCAAATAATAAACTGACTAACCAGTGTAATAGGCAGAAATATCGGTTGCTTCTGCACCAAAGCATGACAGTTATCCATTTTTAACAAAACAGGCTTACTCAAATGTATCAAACTTAACTATTTTTACTCGTTATTGTCTATAAAAAACATCCCAACTTTCAATCTTTAGGTGACAGAATGCCACACAGCTTCCATGGCATGAGGAAGTTTGACAAGAGAGTTAATAGATATCTTCTCAAGCTATTTTCAAAATTTTAAACTGGTTAATGTGTAAAGATAACAGAGGACCAATACTATAGATTTGTTAAAAAATATTTAAATTGAGCTTATTTGGATAGGCAGGGTTTCCGCCCGACGGCGATGATATAGTCTTGCATCTGCTTACATTTGGTGATGAAGATTTATACGTACTAATTTTTAGTCATCGTAAATCTCAAATCTCTTATACCTCAGTAAATAAGCAAGGTCAAGTAAGTAAAGCGATATTTGACAACTATTTTGAGGTGCCTGATATTGCTATACCTAAATTTTTTGGGGTAATTCTTCTAATCCTTTATTAGTGCCCAAGAGGGAAAATACAATATCATCATCGCCTTATTGGTCATAAACACAACGCACAAACCGATTCCATTGATATGCAATCATGGAGGAGTGTGCTATTCACCTCCAGGTAGTCGAGAGGCAGAAAGGTCTCAGGCTCTCCTCTCTGCTCCTTGATGTACTGGATACAATCTCTGCCTGTCTTCTCAGAATCAACAATGATGGCATCCATGTTCTTACCCAACACTTTGGTCACAGCAATCTGATATTTCTTCTGAGTGGGTTGGCACAAATCAATCAAACGGCCATACTGCAGAAAGAACAACAATGCCACGTCTTCAACTTTAGTCGTGTAACATATGCTGACAGGAGCAACTTAACTTTGAAGGTGATGCCTCACCACAGAGCCAGGGTAAAGTCGTTTGATGCTCTCCATGATCTCAGCCTTACGTTGCTGTCGACTGTTCTCCTGCCTGTCGATCCTGGCGTCGCCAAGCTGCTCCATGACCTTGGTGAAATAACAACAACATTCTGAACATGCAATGTTGTGTGACAGTGTGTGTGTGTGTGTGTGTGTGTGTGTATATAGTACTGTATCTACCTGGTTCAGCTCCATGTTGATCTCATCGATCCTCCTCTTGGCCATTTCCACCTCCTCTGTCAGTTCCTCCTCCATGCGTTTCTGCTCATCCAGAGACTGCCTGCATAGTCACAGGGGAAACAAGGGTGAATGAATGAGGCATCACTATTTAAATTAAAGAGCATTTTACAGTGCAGCGTAGCAGACCTGCTAGTGGTGATGTAATCCTCCAACTTCTCTATGCGTTTCTGGTTCTCCTCTATCTCGCGAATCTTCTGTTTGATTTTGGCCTGCAAGGAAAGAACAAAAAGACCACTTATAATTTCATGCACTCAAATCTTGCACATGCGCCATCAATGTCTTTAATACCTCTGTCTCCACTTTCTTCCTCTCCTCCAAGTCAAGGCGGTCCTGATCAGCTTTCTGGTCCCGGTTGAACTTCTCCAGCTCCTGAGCCAGTGTGGCTGCACGTTTACTGGCCTCCTCTTTCAGTCGATGGTACTGCTTGACCTACAAGTGAAATGCGCGTGGCTATTTACAGTCTTTTGCATTAGATCTGAAAAAAGTTTCAATACCGTCATTATTTCAGTATACTGTATACACTTTTTGTAACATTTCCGTTTGGTGGTGTTCCTTTACATTTGTCTAATGTAGAAAACATGCCTTGGCCCAATAAATGTGGGGAAACAATGCTTTACTGCAATATGAGTACACTGCATGCAACACTCAAGTTTATGGTACCTGGTTCTCCTCCAGGGTAAGGTCCTGGCCCTGGCTCTGTGCTTCCTCCTCCATGCGCTCCTCAAACTCTTGCTTGGTGAGCTCCACCGCTTTCATCTCCTTGTCAAGCTCATCCATGTCCGCCTTGCGCTTCTTGTACATCTTCTGGGCGTTTTGCAACGATTTCCGGGCCGCCTCAAGCTTCTTAATCTTGTGCGAGGTGTTCTCTTTGGCCTTGATGTACTGCGGCCGTTTTTGGTTCAGCTCTGAGTCCTTCTCTCTGCGAGCAGATGTAGCGCGATTAGTAGGATGAAAGCCAAAAAAGAAACCTACATTGAAACAGGAACAGCATCGTAACTCACTTGATCTCTTTCTCAATTGTCTGTTGCTCCCTCATCAGCCTCCCAAGTTCCTTTTTCTTGTCTTTCAGCTCCTCCTCCACGTGGTCCATCCTTTTACGGTCCTTGTCGATCTCCTTGTTGCGCTGACCCAGCTCTTTGTTCAGCTTTTCGATCTCCGTCTCGTTGTGGTAGAGCTTGAAGAGCTGCAACTGGACACTGGCCCTCGCCACTTCATCCTTCAGTCGCTGGTAGCGCTCAGCCTAGATGAAAGACAGATGGTGGACACAAAGGTGGCAGGTAAATTCAAAGTGACTTGAAAAAAAAGTGAAGTGGAAAAAAAAAGAATTACGTGAACTTCATGAGGATTTGTTATCCCTCATTCAACATTAAAGTTAGAACAACGTTTAAAGGTCAGAGGACAAAGATTTAAAAAAATTTCTTGATAACTCTAGAACCCCTTTACAAACCACATCTGCCATTTCGAAGTGATTATATAGCAGATATACAGCAGTTAAATCGATAGATATGATGCAGAACGCGCCTTCTGCTTTTTGCATCCCGGGACTTCCGGTCATCGTCTTTTTCAGGCGCTGTGACGTCACACAAGTCAAACAGCCTGTTCATTTGGTGTTGTGTGCTATTGTTCCATGCTGTTGTTCCCGTCCTTGTGCATTTGTTGTCGTATGATTTAACAATGCCACGATGGTTTATTGTGTGGCATTTGGTTGTACAAATGGTTCAGGAAAGGGCAAGAGCTTGTATTTTTGGCTTTCCAAGTGAAGAAGGAACACGTGACCAGTGGCTAGTGAAATTCACTCGACAGGGGAAGAAACGTGGTCAGCTATGGGTGCCTAGCCAGCATTCCAAACTCTGTGCCGATCACTTCAAACCGTCATGTTAGGGAGAGCCCTGCTCCAATATTAATGGCTCCTGGACATGTGCCACTGCACTATGATTGCCACGTGTATGTTTGTGTACATGGGTACAACCATTGACTCACCGCATGGAGAGTAGTACCCTGAGATTCACTCGCCAAACACATTATTTAGTAACATTTGGCGCCTGGCCAGAGTTAACGTCGGACCTTGTATGAGTGACAATTAAAAATGGTAAATATGACTTAAAACGGTGCCAAGACAGTTGTTAAAGGTTTTATGGACATCTAAAACTAATTATTCCAAATATCTCTCAATGGGAAATGCTGTCATTCGAACTGCTGTAAATACTTGCATCAAAACTGTTCTTCTGCCAGAATCGGACTTTAAAACCCAGATGCCTAAATACAAGCAGGGCACAAATAAACATACATGATATGAATGTTCTGCACAAATATCGGTTATATCCGAAAGCCTTACCTCCTCTTTCTCCTGCTTGGCCTCTTTGCGCTCGGCTGCTATGTTTTTCTTGCGATGGTAGTTGAACTGCGTGTCCTCCTCTGCTTTCACCATCTCCTTCTTCCTCCGATCATACTCCTGGGCCAGCTCCCCCGAGCGTGAGATCTCCTCGAACAGAGCTGTGCGCTCCTTTGGGTTCTTCATGGCAATAGACTCCACGGCTCCCTAGAGTAACAACGACAAGAATAAGCTTAAAAGCACATGATGCATTTAATTTGAATGACACCGCTTGTTAAATTAATATTTTCCCCCAAAAAGCATTTTATACAATTCACTGACAATCCATAAATTTGATGGTATTCGAGCCATTGGAAAAAGTCGAACACATTTCCGATAGATGCTCCGGCTCACCTGGAAAACCAAGAAGTTCCGAGCCTTGATGAGAATACCAAGTTTTTCCAGCTGCTCGCTGTAATCCGGCAGGCCCACCACTTTGTTGTTGATGCGGTATTCAGAGGAAGAACCTGGAACATAATTTGTCAGGAGAATAAGGTTCAGAAGACAAGATGGCTGCAAATGTGTCAACTTGCTAAAAAAAAGTATCAGACAAAACTGCAGACCAGTACAAAGTGTGGCCACTTAAAAGAGTTAATGTACGTCACACAAATATACAGTCCTCCCCAAAAGAATTGGAACGACAAGGTCAATGCCTTTGTTTTTGTTGTATACTGAAGACATTTGTGTTTCAGATCAAGAGATGGCAATCTTTTGAGACATGAGACAAAAAGTTCAGGATTTCAGCTTTCATTTCATGGAATTTACATCTAGATGTGTTAAACAACTCAGGACAGAGCACCTTTTGTTTGCAACCACCCACTCGAGGCTGGATGTGAACCCAGGTCCTCAGAACTGTGAGACAGATGTGCTAACCACTCTCCACCGTGCTGCTAAATGTTATTCAATTTAAGTTAAACAATGTCTGTTCCAATACTTTTCTCACTTGAAAAGTGGGTGGCTTCAAACAAAAGGCGCACTGTCCTGAGTTGTTTAACACATCTAGATGTAAATACCATGAAATTCTGAATCTTTTGTCTCATATTCGTTTCTCTTTTGATCTGAAACCCAAATGTCTTCAGTATACAACAAAAACAGAGGAATTGAGCCTGCTGTTGCAATACTTGGAGGGGACTGTACCTGCTCCTGAAGGACTTTCAAAGGATGTTCATACCAATGATCATCCTGGTGAAGGAGCGTTCCTCGCCGTCATCCTCCTGGTAGACCATACTGACAAAAGCTCTGTTGGCAGCCGGTTTCCCAACAGGCGCCCCATGGATTAGATCCTTCAGTGTCTTCACACGCAAGTTACTGGTCTTCTCTGCCAACACAAAGCTGATGGCGTCCATAAGATTCGACTTTCCTGCAGAAGCATTTTGACTGTTTATTAAAAACAAATAAAAGATAAACAGCACTTTTAATGTGGTTTTATTTATGTAGCAGATAAAACACAAAATGTTTACACCAATATGGACACCTGCAAGGACGTACATTCTAAAAAAATAAAATAAAAAAAATACAAATAATAGTTATGCGTATATCGACCGCTGGCTGGCTGTCGGAATTGGTCTCTCAACTCTTGATCGTGCATTTTGTGTCGCGATGGATCCGCTGTTTTGTATGTTTCACTGAGTTTGTGTTATTCACCAGCTTAAAACTATACATCACTACTTACGAAGTAGAACACGTGTCTTAGATATAATCGTGACTTTGAAATTTTTCGATAGATCAGTTACAAGTTACAATACTCTGACAATATTTCCTGAATTTATAGTTCACAACCCCCGCCCCCCCCCAAATTTTTTTTTAAGTGAGCAAGATAAGTTTTCAAATCCAAATAATAAACTATATTCTATATTTTTCTATGCTTCTTCCACATGCGACGTAAATTTGTCATTTCACAGATTTTTGGGAGCTGTTGCTGCCTAGGTCCCTTTTAATGTGACTCTGTCCCGCCTATTTTCCATCCCTTAAAAAGTTAATTTCATAAATTTTATCAATTAGAAATGCCTCTTAACTGTGCTATATTTATTCCTTCCTATGTATTTTAACAACGTATGGACTGTTTGTTCATTCTCGACTTTTAATTAGTTTTTTTTCAATGCATATTTGTTAAAAGTTAAAAGCCACCTGATCACTACCTGTAAACTCTGTTCGGCTCTTGACCCTTATTTGGCAAACCTGGGCCCTTGGTTTTCTATAATTAGCTTAAGTTATTCGGTCTATCATTATAATGTTTTTTGTTGTGTTTGTTGCTATGTTGATACCAGCCTTTTGAAAATAGGATACAGATTAAGAAAGTCTAAAGCTCTTCCTCTTTTCCTTTCGGCTTGTCCCTTTAGGGGTGGCCACAGCGCGTCATCCTTTTCCATGTAAGCCTATCTCCTGCATCCTCCTCTCAAACACCAACCCCCCTCATGTCTTGCCTTACAATATCCATCAACCTTCTATTTGGTCTTCCTCTAGCTCTCTTGCCTGGCAGCTCCATCCTCATCATCCTTCTACCAATATACTCACTATTTCTCCTCTGGACGTGTCCAAACCATCGAAGTCTGCTCTCTCTAACTGTGTCTCCAAAACATCGAACCTTGGCTATCCCTCTGGTGAGCTAATTTCTAATTGTATCCAACTTGGTCACTTCGAGAGCGAACATCTTCATTTCCGCCACCTCCAGCTCTGCTTCCTGTTGTCTCTTCAGTGCCACTGTCTCTAATCCGTACATCATGGCTGGCCTCACCACTGTTTTATAAACTTTGCCCTTCATCCTAGCAGAGACTCTTCTGTCACATAACACACCTGACACCTTCCTCCACCCATTCCAACCTGCTTGGACCCGTTTCTTCACTTCCTGACCACACCATTGCTCTGGACGGTTGACCCTAAGTATTTAAAGTCCTCCACCCTTGCTATCTCTGCTCCCTGTAGCCTCACTCTTCCCCCACCAACCCTCTCATTCATGCACATATATTGTGTCTTACTTCGGCTAATTTTCATTCCTCTGTTTACCAGTGCATGCCTCCATCTTTCTAACTGTTCCTCCACCTGCTCCCTGCTTTCACTGCAGATCACAATGTCATCTGCAAACATCATGGTCCACGGGGATTCCAGTCTAACCTCATCTGTCAGCCTATCCATCACCACCGCAAACAGGAAGGGGCTCAGGGCTGATCCCTGATGCAGTACCACCTCCACCTTAAATTCGTCTGTCACACCTACAGCACACCTCACCACTGTTCTGCTGCCTCGTACATGTCCTGTATTATTCTAACATACTTCTCTCCCACTCCAGACTTCCGCGTGCAGTACCACAGTTCCTCTCTTGGTACTCTGTCATAGGCTTTCTATAGCTCTACAAAGACACAATGTCGCTCCTTCTGACCTTCTCTGTACTTTTCCATCAACATCCTCAAGGCAAATAATGCATCTGTGGTACTCTTTCTAGGCATGAAACCATACGGTTGTTCGCAAATACTCACTGTCCTGAGTCTAGCCTCCACTACTCGTTCCCATAACTTCATTGTGTGGCTCAACAACTTTATTCCTCTACAGTTCTCACAGCTCCGCACATCACCCTTGTTCTTAAAAATGGGCACCAGCACAGTTTTCCTCCATTCCTTAGGCATCTTCTCACGCACCAGAATTCTACTGAGCAAGCTGGTCAAAAACTCCACAGCCACCTCTACTATGGTTCTCTGCTCTGCCTTTGTCTTCCTAATCTTCCTCCCCACCACCAGAGTCATTTTACACACCACCATCCTATGCTGTCTAGCCACACTCTCCCCTACAGTCGGTAACCTCCTTCAGATTACATCGTCTGCACAAAATGTAATCCACCTGCGTTCTTCTACCTCCGCTCTTGTAGGTCACCCTATGTTCCTGCCTCTTCTGGAAAAAAGTGTTCACTACAGCCATTTGCATCCTTTTTGCAAAGTCGACCACCATCCGTCCCTCCAAGTTCCTTTCCTGGATGCCGTCCAAAGCTCAGTCAACAAAAACGGTTGACCAGGAATTGGTGCATTTCTAACGGTTTTAAAGATACATAACTTTCTAAATATTAACCTAAGGAAAATTATACTTATATTGCTGGACCAGTCTTTAAAAGATCTGTCTGATAATGTTGTTGTTTTTTTATGTTACACAAATACCTACCAACAAACAAAAAACAGTATTGTCCCTACGTTGTGCACAAGTATGCGGGACACAACCAAGGCATGCTGACGACTGATGCAGAATATGATTATCAAAGCCATCAACTCGATGCATTTGTTGTAGTTCTGCTTTGGAAGCATCGCTAGCAGCAGCACTTTGTATTAGCAAACATACCCGATCCATTGGGGCCGATGATCGCCGTGAATTTATGAAAGGGTCCAATGATTTGCCGTCCTTTGTATGACTTGAAGTTTTCGATCTCGATGAGTTTCAGATAACCCATTGTAGTTGTAGTTCAGCAGTCGCAAGTTCGTAAAAAAAAAAAAATCTAATCAAATAACAGGCGACAGGCTAGTGATAGCTGATGCTAACAAGCGATGTCTACTGGACGAGCACTCAAAACTAAAGCATGCGGCGCAAACAAATAAACCTCCCTGCTCAGTTTGATGCCCGACGATACGACCATCACACTGGTGTATGCATCTAGCCGGTAATCATTGCAATTCAGTGTTAATGTCAACTACTCGACACGATGCAGCAGTGACAACAATGCGCCATTTTACAATCCAACCGGAAGAAAGCGTTAGAGCGCGAGAGCCATAATCTCGCAGCTTCCCGCGAGATCGAACATGCTACGATTTGGCCCGAGTTTGTTTTTCTTCTTGTAAATACAACGCAGTCGAAATTATAAATACTATACTCTTAATGTTTGACATATTAACTTTACCACAACAACTAAAGCCTTGGCTATTTATTTCAATTTATTTAAAAAATGGCGTTACCATGGTTACCGTGGGCAGCAAACACACCAGAGCTGCGCTCGAACGATTCTTTTGAAACAAATTTCATCACACCGGGCAGTGCCGTTTAAATACATTGCTGAATCAGTGTCAACTTGAGAATTTGAAGAGTCATAGATAAACTGACTAAGCTTAATTTGGTAAGTGTTGGGTGATTGGGTGATGATGATTTAGAAATGTAAACATTTGTGGGCCGCCGTCAGTTTTATTATTATTTTTTAAAAAATTTTTTGCGGCCCGTGTTGTATATAAAAAAACACAGCACCGCAATGCTATTGGGTGCGGTTGTTGAAAAAGTGGCAAAATAGTGATTACCACGATTCCCCATGGGTGCAACATACCTACCTACTATGACGACTGCTACTAATAAGGGATGGTTTTATATCGAGCTTTTCTACATATTGCTGGCGTTTCAAAACCTCCTTATAGGCCTTTCCAAATTTGGCAAATTTCATATTTTTCCACAAATCTATACTATTGGTCAGTCCCCACGTGTGTTATTTTTATTTATTTATTTCAAATGATTGACCAATCAAAAGTATTGGAATGTTGATGGCTCAACAAATATGCCATGTTTTTGGTTTCCTGAAAATGGATGGTTTTGGAGATACGACGACATTCCGCCCGACACCAGCAAATTATGCAAAGAAACTATTCATAACTGAAATAGTGAAAAAAAATCTGTTTATAATAGGTCATTGGGTAACAAATCAATGTTGATTCATGAAATCTTTACAACCTATGATCTACACTTTCTGCTACTAAATGAAACGTGGTTCACAGAAAGTAGCTGTAATACCATTTTAAATCAGACAACACCAACAAATACAATTTTTATGAGCAAATAGGGAAAAAAGCCGTTGGTATTGCTGCTATTTTAAAGTCATTATTTCAGTGATTTTAGCTCTGCGGCACGGTGATTAACTGGTTAGAGCGTCTGCCTCACAGTTCTGAGGTCCGGGTTTCAATCCCCAACCCCACCTGTGTGGAGTTTGCATGTTCTCCCCGTGCCTGCGTGGGTTTTCTCCGGGCACTGCGGTTTCCTCTCACATCCCAAAAACATGCGTGGTAGGTTAATTGACAACTGTAAATTGCCGTAGGTGTGAATGTGAATGCGAAATGAGGATCTTATCTTTTTAGTATGTCTAGTATAAGTGATTTTTAGTATATCAAGTATAAGTGATTTCCAATGTGTTTGTTTGTATGTGGCCTGCGATTGGCTGGCAAGCAGTTCAGGGTGTAACCCGCCTCCTGCCCGATGATAGCTGGGATAGGCTCCAGCGCGCCTGCGACCCTAGTGAGGAGAAGCAGCTCGGAAAATGGATGGATTTTAGCTCTTTTGAATACCGTTGTTTTTTAGTAAAAGGTGATCCAAAAGTTATTGTTTTAATACTTTATAGACCGCCAAGATGTGGTGGAAGCTGAGACAGGAGGATTTTTCTGCTGTCAGTTATATCTACTGACTACAACTATTTAGTCATAACGGGAGACTTTAACATTCATCTTGACAATAACATGGGAAAAATAAAGCGAGCTGGTCCTAGTATTTTTTTATGCCTTATTTAGCTACATTACAGAGTCAAAAATTTTATAAATATTTTAAAGACAGTTCACTGCAACACAGCAATAGTCATATTGTAATGAAGCATTATTTGAAGGTAATACATTTTTTGTACAACTTTACTTTTTTTACTGTGTAGACTGTTATGGCCTGGGAGTTTATAAATACTTCACATGACTGTTTTTTTTTTCTTTCAAATACATAACCTATAAACACTGCAATGTTGCATACTCTCCTTGCAGACTTTCAAAAAGAAAAAATGTACAAAGTAAATTTCCCTGTTGACCAATCGATTGAGACTGCTGTGGAGCGGAGACAGGCTGCCGAGGCTGCACGCAAGGCTCGAATTTTCAATACGAGGCTGCGTGTAATGGGCCTTGACCTGGATGCACTCAACAAACAGACTCAGGAGAAAAAGCACCGCGAAGGAATGGAGAGAGAGAGGGACAAAGCTTTTGGTAAAAGATATATAATGACAGCCAAGATGGGATGGAGAATATATGAAATACTATTTCTGTGCATGCTGCAGATCAGATGAGACTGAAGCATCATGAAGCGCTGTTGCAGAGAGACATAGAGGAAAGGAAAGTGCGTGAAGCTTTGCACGCTGGCCTGACTCAGTATTGGAGCATCCAGCAGCGTGTGGAGGACTCTCGTGACGCCGATCTCAAGTGTGGCGTGAGGGGGGCATTCAGGATCAATGTTCCGGAGGCTGAGCTAGGGCCTGCCAGCATGCAGATCTTTCAGGTAGGCCATGCCTGATGGGTGGAAACAAAGACATGGTTCATAAAAAGATGTGACCTTATTTGTGTGTTCCATAGGGCGAAGATATTGGAGAGGCACAGCGGAGGAGAGAACAAATGAAACAGACAGAACGAGATCTGCTGGCACAAATAGTCCAAAAGGAGAGAAGGTGCATGGAAATTAGGCACAGAGGTGATTCTATTCTATTCTATTGTTAGATATTATATCTATGTCACTGCTTTAAACATGGCTTGAGTACCATTATATAACGTTTGAGTAATTATTGCCACTGTCAATGGGTGGATGTATGTTGAGCAAAGGATTCACACAAATTCTGACTGTAATATTATGAACCATTTTATAACAGCACCTAATGTCAGGGCCAATACACTCGAGATAACAGATGGAAATTCCCCACACTTTGTAGGCAGAGTTACATAGATAAAGGAAGACAGATCTCCAGTGCACTCTAAATCTCTTGTGTATGAATTGCTAATATTTTTAATTCAAAATTAAAGTCATTCTCAGCATGATCAATCACTCCTTCCACAAGCTTATCAACAAAAGAACCGAAAAAAATAAAAAATGTATTCTATTATTTTGTATTCTATTCTATTACATTTGTTCTATGTAAGACGACACAAACACACACAATAATCGCAAACTCGCGTCATTCTTTCCTGCACAATCACTCACTCCTACACACAGCCCTTGTTTCCAGGTGCCATTGATTTATACGCCTCACAGGGAGCCGTTATGTATGTGCGAGTGGGTGAGCACAAGTTTGACAAAAGACAGGTGTTGATTTGAACCTCATGTGTGTCGCAGAGATGCTCGCAGAGAAAGAGCTGTTGCAGCATGACCTCAGTTGGAGGCACAAACTCGATGCTGAGGAGGAAGGCAAAAAAGCTGTCCGTGTCGCTCTTGACCACTACAATCAAACTCTGGTACAATACATACACACACACACAAACACACACACATACACGCACGCAGGCACACACAATGTTCTCATCCGAGTTGATGATGGCAGGCAACATGATTAAACACGTTCATGTGCACTTGCACCCATTTAAGCACTCGTTTGCCTCAATGCACTCGGCTGAATCACCCATGGGGAGGCATCATCATTGTATTTTTCATGGCAGTTACTAGCGAATCGTTCCGCTAATGACCACTCTTGCACAAGTGGCATAACCAAATATAAATAAGTGAGGGAAGAGTTTTTCAGCTGAATGAGATAAAAAACTACTTGAGTTATTGATGTCACCAGGGATAAATCTGGGATCTAAATTAGGGGTGCTTAACCACCCCCAATCAGAATGTTAATTAATATTACATTGCATTGCAATTAGTACATTAATAAAGCAACACCCTGCCTGACTTAAGAGAATGAAGGGTTAACAACCTCTTGTGAGCAGGGTCCGACATGAAGCTTTTTAGGGCCACCATGAGCCAAGGTGGCCCTATCAGAACCGCTACTGGCCCCATATATTTGTGATATAATAAGTTTCAATGTTTATTTCATATTTAGCGTCTTTAAACTTGTGCAGTGTGTTAAAATGGCTTGATTGATTTCAGTGGATAAACTCTGAAATATATTATTTAAAAAGCAAGAATGTGTTGATTTCCTCATATTTATCTATAAAATTTGTACTGGCTAGCGTCTATAAGGTACGTGGGGGTCCAACACAGTGCCATACCTGCCCAGAGCCATCTGGCCACTGTTAATGTAGGACCCTGCCTTTTGTGAGATAGCTTGCACTTCAACACAATGTAAATCACAAATAGACACGGTAAGTTTGTTTTACTTCTTAATTCTGCAGCACTGGGAACAAGTCATAAAAGTACAATGTACATATTCATTCATATAGAGCTACACGAGTGCCAAACTGACCTTATTGCCACCACAGAAGTGGTGTCAGCTATGTGCCAACACACCAGCTATAGCAGTGCATTTTTGGACCTGTAGTATCAGCAGTTCACACTCTGTTTACTCACTCGCCCAGTGGTATAGACAACAAATATCTCACACTTTGTCTATTCTAAAATAATAATAAATTACATTATAATTCCTACTCTTACCAATGGTGCCTAAAAGGGTCAAATACGCCAATTGATGACATCCTTGTAACCATTACGATTCATCAATGAACTACATCAATGGTGAGGCCCGACAGTGTTTGGCTCCCCGCAGGCTATAGAGCAGGCTGAAAGACTGAAGGAGGCAGACCGGAGAGAGGCGAGCGAGAATCTTGCTGAGAAGTGGCACACATTGACATCCGCCATAATGACAGAGGGTTGGGATGCGGCAGTGAACCGGCTGGAGGAAGGGAAGCCTGCTGCGACCGACAGGTGGAAAGGCATGAGCCCCGAGCAGCTGCGCGCCATCCACAGGGAAAGAGAGGCGCAATGCATTGAGAGACAGGTACATAGATGATGGTACCTTATTATCGAGCAACATTTTCAAAACCGCTTGACAGAGATCCATTGAACTTTGCAAGGTCTTTCTGGGTCCAGGTAGTAGATGGTAGATAGATGAGAAAAAGATCCATGGAGTGGTGTCCTTCTCCACATTCATAGATAGTGGGTCTGGCCATGTAGCCCCATTTATCAACCCTGGATCGTCCACTGGAGCCACTGATGCGTCAGGTGGTATTTGCAGCATGTTAACTGGTAGTGGGGGTTCCTTTTGGATCCTTTTCATCCAGAACTGGAGTTTGGGTTCTTCTTGGGATGTTGTTAGTGGTTGAACACAGCTGAATAAGTTTCTTAATTCTAACCGCACCGGTTGTCAGTCAATCAGAGAGCATAAAATGACAAACATTCGCACCTTCGGGCAATTTAACATGTTGAAGGAAGCTGTACTACCTGAAAAGAAAAAAACACACAAGCACTGTGAGAACATGCAAACTCCACACAGAGATGTTCCGACAGAGATTTGAACACAGATCTCCTGATTGTCAGGCAGACTTGGTAACCACTAAATCACTGGGCTGCCGCTTAAAGCCCATAAAGATACAGGAATACGTTGAGGTGATTTGTAGGGGAACCAGATGAAAATTATCAGACCACCCTTGTTTCTTAAATTTCATCTTCATTTTAATGCCTGGTACCACTAAAGGTATATTACCTGAAGAATACAATGAACATGACAAAAAATGCAGCTGATTACATCATACTTTATGTCCTATTTGACATGCTTAAGCTTAATTGATTTTGGTTTCTATCAACAAAACCATGTAAAATGGCTATCAGCTCTTAAATTAAACTCTTATGATCTATTTTTGTTGTCATCATTATGTTTGTCCAAACAAATGTACCTTTAGTTGTACTAGGCATTAAAAATGTAACAAGAAACTGAAGAAACAAAGGGTGGTCTAATAATGTTTTTCATGACTGTACAGTAAATCATCTCACCCAACAACTGACTGATACGTTGATTAAGGCTTTTTACACACATAGTGATGATCTGACAGACAGTCTTTGTTGTCATGATAAGAGATGGCGTGATGTCGAGAAGAACAGGGATGCAGCCTGGAACGCCCAGCTCCTAGAGGCATCCAGAGAAGCCCAGCGAGAGGAAAGGAGAATGTCAGAACTCAGGAGAGCAAAGCGGATCCAAGCAGACCAGTTCAACATGCAGCTAGCTAAAGAGCAGGAAGCACAGTAAGCAACAAATAGACTCCAGACTCCGGGAAAATGTTACTCACTTTTTGCGTATTTCTATGTTTTTTCTTACATTCAGTCAACAGTATTTGGACAAGGAGCTGTACACCAACAAACCCACTCAGGACTTCTTCTGTCAATTTAAAACCACCTCTCGCTGATGCTGACGTGTGACATCATAATACAAAGGGATCCAATGATCATTTACTTTATTTTAGCCTCATTGTGACACATCGATACTCTAAAGTGACGAATAAAACACAGTACAGATTCTTCCACATACTTTATTGTCCGGTCGTCATATATCCAGTTACATTGGAAGATTGATGATGCAATTACATTTATATTGGCCCAATAGAGAATTGAATGTGGGACACCCAGTTCCAAGTTGTGCCAGGTTGTGTTGGCCATGTACCCACAATGAGGTACATTTATAAACCGGCAGCGAAATACACTCCCTGAATCCCCTCAGCCCACCCACTCGGTCATTACTCATTCCGAAAATGCTTTTGACCTCTTCTGCAAACAAATATTTTATTGTTTTTATAACTATAAAAAAGGAGGGGGGAGGCTCAACCAAAGAACAACGCCCCCCCCCCCCCTTTGACACAAAAAGCAGTAGAAGTGGCAGTTCAATGAACTTGTGTGTGTGTGTGCATGTGTGTGTGTGAGTGTGTGTGTGTGTGCGCGCACATGCAAGCTTAGGCCTCATTCAAAGCTAACATTTGTCAGAATAGAGACAACAAGCACAGATGTTTAGCAGCAAATAGAATATGGGCTTATTTTGTGTCATATACGTCCCTACATGAAAATACATTTCCTTATGTCTCCTGAATGTGTGTGCGTGTGAGTGTGCGTGTGTGTGTGTGTGCGTGCGTGTGTGTGTGTGTGCGCCAGCGTGAGTGAGTGCGTGGAAACTAACCAACAACAAGGAGATGCCTTCGGTGCCCCTTGCCTTGTCAGACATCCAATGTCTTTTACAGCTGGCACGGTGATGTGACACTTGTCTCATGGTCAGCTTTTATATGACTAGAGAGGCATCAGCTGTACATGCTCCCTGTGGTGTTGCATCCTACTTTTCATGGCTGCATCAGACCAAAAAAAAAAAAAAAAAAAAAAAAAAAGAGTTAAATGCAGTGCATTGCTAGTTGCTATGAAACATTCATTGGAATGTAAATATTAACAGACATAAAATTTACAATTTTGTATAAAAATTGACATTTACAGACAAAATGCTTTTACATTTTGAATTTTTATTTTACCTTCTTTTAATTTGCTAAACAGCCAAATTTTACTGCAATAATATGCCCATAACAAAAGCAACATTACAAAGAATAAAAGTGTCAGCTTGCTTTAAGATGATGCTCAGACATTTTAAACCTACACATTTTTAAAGCGTTCATGGTTGGTTCATCATAGCAATCTTTTAAGGGATGTATTTACATTTGTGTAGTGAGGAAAAAGGTCCTACTCGATTCATTGACTCCAATACACTCTCCTGTACCCGGTATAGCTGGGATGTTGCAATCTGTTACGTGTAAAGGTAAACCCAAGGTTATTCATGCCCTGGACAAATTTTGGATTAAAGTGCTTTTTTTTTTCTTTTTTGAATGGCTGTGGATTTTTTTATCCATCCATCCATTTTCTGTACCGCTTATCCTCACTACGGATCGCGGGCGTGCTGGATCCTATCCCATGTTTAGAAAAATAGTAATTATACTATGAATTTAGAACACTTAGTATGCCTATAGAAGAAAAATTACAGTAAGTATTGGGACTTTTTAGAAATACCAAATATTGATTTTGAATTAATATCTCTACAACAGCATCTTAAGAGTTTTTGGACATTTGAAGTGTGTCATCTATCAAAACGTTCACCAAATTATATAACACTTTTACTCAAAATGTTGTCAGGGTATGAATAGTTTATGGACTAAAATGTAATAATGTCAGCGCTAAAAAGAATACATTCTCTGGATTTAATGTAAATACCAAGTATTTGCCTTGATTATATGCAGACTGCCAATCATTTCAGGTTTCTGCAATATTCAACTGCATTAATGAGCGTCTGGTGTTTACCCACAAGACTCCACCCCTTAATCTGTAAGTAGGCCACTGCTCCTCAAACAAAATGTGGAGTTTGACAGCGTAGAAAGAGACAAGGACAAGATACAAAAAAGCAAAATGTAGGTCTTGACACAAAACTTATATCATCTCCAATCATAACATTACACTTAATGATGGAGTAATGACATCAATCTCGTGCTCTATGCAAAACCCAGCAGGCACAGGAACTTGTAAGGACCAGGAGCTATAATACTGTAATATGGCTAAATAGATACATGTAGATGCAAATATATACACCAGATGCTACTCAGCATTTTCACAGCAAGTTCCTCTTAATGCATTCAGTGTTAGTTATGGCATGAAACCTGGCTTCAGTTCTCTCGGTCAAAAGATCTCAAATCCATGAAGTATGTTAATAAAGAGAAGTCAGAACATGACATATAACCCCAATTCCAATGAAGTTGTGTTAAACATAAATAAAAACAGAATACAATGATTTGCAAATCATGTTCAACCAATATTTAATTGAATACACTACAAAGACAAGATATTTAATGTTCAAACTGATAAACTTTATTGTTTTGAGTAAATAATCATGAACTTAGAATTTTACTGCTTACTGAACTGTGATACATCCCCTTTTCTTTGAACAACATTCAATAAACGTTTGGGAACTGAGGAGACTAATTGTTGAAGCTTTGTATGTGGAATTCTTTCCCATTCTTGCTTGATGTAAAGCTTCAGCCGTTCAACAGTCCGGGATCTCCGTTGTCGTATTTTTTTTTCCAAACGAGTGTTTGATGAGCATTCCTCAACTTTCTCAGTCTTTTTTTGCACCTGTCCCAGCTTTTTTGGAACATGTTGCAGCCATAAAATTCTAAGTTAATGATTATTTGCTAAAAACAATCAAGTTTATCAGTTTGAACATTAAATATCTTGTCTTTGTAGTGTGTTCAATTAAATATAGGTTGAACATGATTTGCAAATCATTGTATTCTGTTTTTATTTATGTTTAACACAACGTCCCAACTTCATTGGAATTGGGGTTGTACATATCTCTGTGTATATACTGTACTATGTGTATATACTGAATATACACGCACAGTATATATACATATACACACACGTACATATATATGTATGGATTTAGTGTTGAAATATGAAAATGGGATTAGGTCATCCATCCATCCATCCATTTTCTTTACCGCTTATCCTTACTAGGGTCGCGGGTTGCTGGAGCCTGTCCCAGCTATCTTCGGGCGGGAGGCGGGGTACACCCTAAACCGGTCACCAGCCAATCGCAGGGCACATAGAAACAAACAACCATTCGCACTCACATTCACACCTACGGGCAATTTATAGTCTTCAATCAACCTACCACACATGTTTTTAGGATGTGGGAGGAAACCGGAGTGCCCGGAGAAAACCCACACAGGCACGGGGAGAACATGCAAACACCACACAGGGGGGGCCGGGATTTGAACCCCGGTCCTCAGAAATGTGAGGCAGATGTGCTAACCAGTCGTCCACCGTGCCGGCCGGGATTAGATCATAGAGATGTAAAAAAAAAATTCACTGGCACTTACATTGTGTGAAATGGTTTAAGAAAACGTGATCAATTATGATGATGGGGCACAGCAGCTGTGTCCCATTATGCTTCACTTTCAGTCTGCAGCTGCTCTAATATGCAGCCTCCTTAGAACATTTCTACCGCACAACATTCTTTTTTTTCGTATTTTTTTAAAGAGGTTTTGAGGCAAGAAATAAAGAGAAGATGAATGAAAGTGAATCATTTACATTATCCAATAACACATAATAACACATAATAAAGGATCTGGGAGAGTTAAAGGATTTCTCCATGTCAGGGTTAGTCCGATTTATGTCACGTTGTCCACTACTTTGGACTCTCCTTTGGTCAAAACAGTCCAGTCCATCAGATGACACCACCAGCATCTGAATTGTCAATACATTGATTGTGTCTTAGTCATCAAACTACTCAGCAGGGAACAGAAGCGTACGGGCACATATGTGTTGACATGTTTTGGTCTGACGGTCCAACACGGATGCATGGCGGTTAATCGAGGATAGTGACTTGGTTGGGCAGACCATTAGCGGCAGAAGAAATGGTGGTGGGGTTAAGCAGGGAGTTATCTGGCACCTCTGGTCCCTCGCTGGGCCGACTGAACTGGCTGGCCAGCGACTCATCCAGGTTGATCTCGGTGGTCAACACGCTGCTGCCGTTGAAGTCCAGGTTGTCCTCGCTGCACAGCTTGCTCTCCTCACACAATGATGGCTGGCTGGCAGTACGCTTGTCCTCCAGATCGCTACGAAAAGGACGACATCAATGAATGGGGGAGTAGAGCAGATGCTTTACTCACAAGTATTACAAGCAACATGCAAGATGAAGCAGGTCATAGAAAAAGTTGCAGGTAGACCTGTGCAGTATTTGGGATTGGGATTAGAAAACAGCATACCTTTCAAGAGATCTGCAAAGCAGGAGCAGGCATCAATGAGAAGACAGGACAATAAGGGGAGCAGAAAGGGTTAAGGAAGTCAAACAGTGAAGAGGGAATCAGGATGGAATCATTAGTCCAAATCCAAAGGATAAACAGAAAAATAACATGACCAACCTGTACTCTCCAAAGGTCTCGTCCTTCATTGGCCGGGCTTCGGAGTCCATAGGGCCTTCCTCTTTGTCTTTCACTAAGAGGGAGAGAAATGGTTGGACTTCAGTATCACCTTGACAGTCTCTTTTTTTCAGATTTACTCAGGGCCTGTTCACAAAAAAAAGTGGTCTCAAAGCACTTTTCATATTGTGTGGCGGAAGAAACAACAGTCCATTCGGGGCTCAAGCAAGGGTTGTTTACAGCCAACTGTCATATCTCATGTCTTGCACTTTGCTGCAGTCAGAGAGCACTGCCTGACACAATATGGAGCAGGTCAAGAAATATTTTGTGACACATACATTACAGGGAATCCCACATGATCAAGCACTTTGGTGAGGGAGGCAAGGGAAAAGCTCCCCTCTAATATAAGAAGAAACCTCAAACAGAACCATGAAAGTGCAAGGTGGCAATCTGATCAGATCACTACAGACATGTTTTGCTCGTAAAAACTGGCTTGCTCTAACCACCCAATCAGAGAATAGAAAAAATGCTGACAATGTGCCATATAGCTGGCCCTCTGAGGCGAATTTGAAATCTGATTGACTAAAGAAACAGTCCCATTCATGGACCAAATATGATCATTTAGTTTGTTAAATGCAGGTCAATGCTTCTGATGTATTTAGGCCCATCACTGCTAGTTACTACTTTCTCGAGCTTCCAAAGTCAAGAGTACAACAATAGTACTTTTGAAGGCAACCACCACACTAACTATTCCAATAATAAAGAATATTGAAACTTGCCTGAATACTTCCCCCCTTTGTTCCTCCGGACAAAGCAAATGATGAGCAGTATGAGCAGCAGGAGCACAATGGCGCTCACCAGGCCAATGAACCAGCCCTGGGTCGCAATGCTGGGCTGGACCTCAGTCACTCCTTGAAAGTAAACGAGTGTTTGTTATCAGAAGGATGGCAATACACAAGAAGAGGGAATGCTTCAAAAGAAGACACATCCAAACAAGACACCGGATTATGATTTCTGACAGGGTGGCATCTCACAAGGGAACTGAAAAATGCACCAAACAAATCATCTCATAAGGCTAACACTTGAAAGCACTTCAATAGCAACGCAGGGAACAACGAGGACTTCTCTGTGGGATCGGTTTTATATTTAAACACGGAAACCCAGAAGACCGGCAGACAAGATGAAAGAAGGCGCTGTAATACAGTACCTGTTCCCACTGTGTCTATCTCAGTCTGAAAGAAGGTGATGTTGCTGTAGGTGAAGTGCAGATGGTAATGAGAACCAGGTCTTAGGCCCTGAAGCTGGAAGAATGACTGGGAGGAATCCAACTTCTCTGTCTTCTTCCATTTATCAGCATCTATGCAGACATAAAATAAGCTTAAGAGCCACTTCCAAAAGGTTATTGTTTTGATACTACAATTAAGTTTATGCGGTGATGGAGTTGCTCTACCATTCTTCTTGAGATATCGGATCTGGAATCTAACATTCCTATGCCTCTTCTTAGCCACCCAGCTAATATTAACAAAATTCTCCCCAGGAGACACGCTGATGTTGACAGGAGGCACTGAAAAACATTCATGCAGAGGAAATAGCATTTGTGGATCAGTGAGGCATAAACGTGTCCACTCCGTGAGGTAAAAGAAGCTGTGCACCTCCATCCAGAGTGGTGGCACCTTCCCTCATGATAGGTTCTCCGTCTCCAGTGGCAGTCCGCCCCCTCAGGTAGAAGCGGTAGTGGCTATTACGATCCAGGCCCTTCAGAGTTAGGTGACTGATTGTGGGATCATCTATTTTCTCCACTTGCATGGGGCTGTCATCACTCTCTACAACTGAATGTGGATGAAGATACAACCAATCAGTGTGAAAATGACTGGACAGTGATTAACTTTATAGTTTTCATTTTAGTGCAAATGTTCTTGAAGTTAGGGGTTAGGTATCGGGTTAGGTTTAATCGAGGATCTAGACCTGGTTGGGCAGGCCACTGGTGGCTTTTCTTTTTTCAGGATCAGAAGTGAGCTGGAGCCTACCCCAATGTGTAACATACGGTACATAAATGATCCTCACGTTGTTGGTACTGCAAGAGGTACCCTATAAGAATCCCATTGGGCTGGCTTGGCGGTGTCCAGCGCAGCATCATTTCTGTCTCAGATGAACTGTCTAGCACCAGAGATGTTGGAGGATGAGGAACTAGTAAAAGAAAATAGATGGTCAAATGGGCTTTTAAATTGCACTCAGCAGTCAGTAATTTGCTTCATTTTTTACAATCTTATGAAACACAAAAGCATTTCCATTCTGTTTTGTTCATCCCTGTCATTTCATCACCCTTCTCCCCCACCTGCCTTCAGTGAATATCTCAGCCCACTTGATCCGTGGCCCACCCTTCCATCTGGCTCCTCCCTTTCTCACCTCCCTCATCAGTCTCGAAGGAGAGCATCTCCGATGGCGGCCCATCTCCTTTGCTGTTGAACACGCCGACAGTCAAGGTGTAGTGGGAGTACGGTCGGAGATCGCCAATCACCTTCCTCTCCTCATTGGCCCCAGTCTCTACTACAACAGTGGTCGTTGGCTCCCTGGCCCTTTGAGGTCCGTGGTGACCCCGGGGGCCAAACCTAGTCAAGTGAATCTGGAGCCAGAAAACAATTTTTTAAAAGACACAGATTTCCTTTGATTTTTTTAATCTATATATCCATTTTCTTCTGCTTATCCGTCACACGAGTGGTATGCCCAAAAGTCCTTGTCTCCAGCCACCTTTTCTAATTTGACCGGGGGAAGACAGATGCATTTCCAGGCCAGTTGCAAAAGTGACCGAGATCTGCCTTGGGGGCTCCTCCCAGTTGGACATGCCCTTAACACCTCAACCAGGGCTCTACTCTGAGCTACCTTGAGTGATCGCAACTGTAAGAGCATGGATCGAACCGGTAAAGTCAACAGCGATGCAATCAATCTGTCCATCTCACAATCCATCCTCACTCATTAACAAGACCCCAAGATACTTCACCTCTTCCACCTGAAGCATGACTTTACTCAAGGGGGACAATTCACCCTTTTCTGACGGAGGACCAAGGCCTCTGAATGACTGACCAATTGAGACTTAGAGTGATAGTTTTATTTAATGCCAGAACTACAGAGATTAGATTGGTACCTTGTAGCCTAGCAGGTGTCCTCTGACGGTCTCTCTGTCTATTCCAGCCCAGGTCACCCCAATGGCAGTGCTGTTTAGTATGACAATTCCCACACCCATGGGGGCCTCCAGTGGAACTAAGGCACAAAGACAAAACATATTGACACAATGCAGAATGCAAATATTGCTGGTCAAATACTCAGATAGAGAAAAAACTTCTCTTACAATTCTCGCCTGAGTAGCCAATAACAGGGTCCGGCTCAGGTCCCTCCCCCTTCTCATTGACACCCTGCACTTTGATCTCGAACGCAGAAAAGTTGCCAATCTTACTGACAAGAAATGGTGGCGCCGTTGTGTAGTTGTGGTGCCAGTCGGGTCCGCTGCCCACCACTCGCCTCCACAGGACGCGGTACTTGAAATCAGGTCCATTAAAGTCCCGTTTGTCAATTTCCTGTCATAAGAGGAATATTAACCTATGAGGCATGAAAACCTTTGGAAAATAGTTGATGGTGCTTCATGTAATTGCACATCTGGTACCTCCCAGGCGATGACGAGCGTATCTGGGTCAGTGGACTCGCTTCTGACATCTTCAGGGTTATTGTCTGGTGCTATGGACATAAGATTGGAGGTCACAGCATGGCAATACAAATGTAGCAAATGCAGCTATAAACGCTACAAATTGCTCTAACCTTCAGCAACTGTGTTGTGGATTTCAGACGGCTTGCTAGGAGCACTCTTGCCCACCTCGTTGATGGCAATGACACGGAAACGGTACGACATGAACGGCCATAGAGAGAGAATGGCACGGTTGTTGTTCCCTGATACTCTGCTCAACTCTTCCCAACCTCGCTCATTTGAAACCTGATCCTCAAACTCAATCACATACTCTGCAGAGATATACATTATAGAGAGAGATGTAGTCTTTAATGGAGCCTTACGGAAACATCCAGGATGTGGAGGAGTTCTTAGCGAAAGGTCAATCATCTCAAAATCTGCGCGTCAATACTAACCTATCACAGGGCTGTTGTGTTCATCTCCAGGAGTCCAACTGAGGGTGACTGAGCGCCTTTTATGGTGTGTAAGCTGCGGAAGAGTAGGAGGGTCCGGACGATCTGTAGATAATGAAATATATCGTCACTATGACCACCTATTATGATTTATTTTCCATGACTAAAGTGCTCTGCTCTCGTCTAATTTTCAAACAGCATTTAATTCTCATTTGATCATCCAGCTTTGAGCTCACCATGAAGAGTGAGTGTGCCAGTTGCTTCGGCCATGTCCAGACTAGTGATGATCTGACACGTGTAGTTTCCTTCATCTTCAGGTTGTATATTAGAAATAGTCAAGTCCGGTCCTTCAAATGTGTATCTAAAAGAAGCGAAGTTGGGAATTAATATATTCACATAAAGCTGTCATCCACACCTGGATAATCAGTAGATACTGTACTATAGATAGATATCCTAGCTTTGGCTATTCTTAGTGCCTTTTGCCCACATTCTCATATGCATATACAGTATTGTTTACTCCCATACAGTTGCCTCATATACTGTTGCTGTTGTTTTAGATTTGTATCGATGAAACAATGCATTTGAGTAGAGTGATGTCTAACTTCAGATCGCTGCCAGACGCAAAGAGCTTGTGGTCGTTCTTTCTCCACTGAATAAGTGGAGAGGCCAGTTTGGGGTCCACTAGAGAAAGACAGGTGAAGCTGCCTGTCTGTCCAGGCTGCACCTTCAGAGCTTGTGGAGGTGACAGGATCACTGTTCTGTCTGTAGGAGAAAAGTAAGGAGACGCTGAGGTATGCTCCCTGCAAGTGTGTGTGAGTGTGCACGTGTATGTGCGTGTGTGCGCGCGTGGCACTCACTAAGCACCTCCAGCTGTGCACTGATGGACAAATTAGTGTTTGGCACAGAGCACATATAGAAGCCCTCATCATCATGTGTGACATTGAAAATTTCCAGACCCCCGGTGGTGAGAGGGTTAATTCTGGAATCAGCCAGAAGGGAGGAGGCACTACCCCTGTGCCTGGAAAAGACACATAAACACACTTCTTGTAAATAATGACATAGTGCACTTCCACCAAGCAGCAGAGCTTGTTTCAGTTTCCACTGTCAAAAGTTATATGTGTTTTAAAGGGTTCTAAAATAACCAATCCATCCTATACCATGTATGGGTACCAGTTGCAGTTGTACGGTACCTACTGTATATGTGCTATCCATTGCTTGGCTGACAAAGAACTGCCACTTCCATGCGAGAATGGGAAACAGGAGAAACACATAGAGCACCATTTTAAGAAATAATGAGAACTATGACAATGGCATGGTAGTCCAGTGGTTAGCACATCCACCTCCTAGTTCTGAGGTTTGGAGTTCAAATCCACCTTCCTGTGTGGGTTTTGCACGTTCTCCCTGTGAGTTTTCTCCAGGTATCCCTGGCTTCCTCCCAAGTTCCAAAAGCCCTTTTTCTAAAATTCAGGGGAGACTCATAAATTGCCTGTAGGTGTAAATGTGAATAGTTGTTCATCTATATGTGCCCTGCAATTTGCTGGAGACCGGTCCAGGGTGTACCACGTCTCCTGCTCAAAGTCAGCAAGGATAGGCTCCAACTCACCCAGAACCCTAGTGAGGATAAACAATGAATGAATTACGACAAAGGTTTGCCATTTTGCTCTATTCCCAGCACCAACCACCACCTCAAAGTCAGACAACTTTGTCAAATTGTTCTCATTTGTATGATGATTGAACAAAGGAACAGACTCGATATAGAAAGACGATTAACACACCACTTGGTAACGTCTCCACTAAATTTGTTGGCTGTTAAGCTGATGCAGCAACAATAAAGTTTAGGAACAAACGAAACATTTCTTGTAGTAAATGAAATATTCACTAGTTTAACTGCAACTGTATCACCAAGTATAAATGTTTCGGAAGGGACATTCAAAGGGCGTTTCAGAAATTAATTTCCAATAGTACCAATCACAGCTTGGAGACTCCTGAAACCCTAGATATGCGCTGGTGGTATAGATGGAAAGCTTGGCCAGAAGGTGGAAGCAAATTCATTACTTCAAAGACACGAGTTCATCCTTTTGGCTCAAAAGGGTTGTAATTAGTAGGCAGGTTTTCAACAGTCTCGATCCATAGACAGCAGTAACAGCTCAAATCCCAACCATGATACTTCCAGAAAATTGTAAAAGGATGCGGGTGGTATAAATGTGACAATACTAGTTCTTCCAGACAACAGAACAAAGCCTAATTGGATGAGCGCCGACAATATTCACACTCCAGATGCAACAGTGTTTGGCTGCTAATGAAATGCATCATACGCTATCAAATAATTAAATAAAATGAGAATCTGTTGTCAAAAAAAAAAGGAAAAAAAAGAAACCAAAATAGTGCAATTGGTTGCTTGATTGTCTCACCATGTGACTTTTGGTTTCGGAGAGCCAAAGCTGTCACATTCCAGCAAAACCTTCTGGCCTTCAGTAACTGTGTAAGTGTTACCATCCTCGGTAAGGATCTGAGGAGGCAGCTCTGAAACAAAAAAGGGAGATGAGACACAAACCATTTTCTTTTAGTCGGAGTGTATAATCGGAAACCCTCACTTATGACATAAACGTTGGTGTTTGAGAGGATGGCTCCGTGCTTGTTGGAGGCCTTGCACTGGTAGATGGCCGTGTCTCCAAAATTGACATCCTTTAGGATGAGAGAGCCGCCATCTGTCAAAGTGCGTTTTGCGTCTTTGTCGGTCGCTGTTTAAAAAAGAAAACACACACACAGTGGTTAAGCACAGATAAAAACATGTGTGATGTGCTTTATGTGTTCATGATTGCATTTGTTTTTGTACTGACATGAGAGGGGGATCCCATTGATGGTCCAAATGATGGTTGGAGACGGGATGCCGTCCGCCTGACAGTCGAGTCGGACATTCTCACCAGGAGCGTACAACATACTGACCGGCTCTTTGGTCCAGTAGGGAGCAGCTAGGCAATCAAATAATAAATTATTTTACATAATGTAGTGAATAAATATGATTGAAAGAGATTAGCCTACCGAGGATTGCCAAACTGGTACGTGCATCCTGGGGGGTGGGGGGGTATTTAAAATGTCATGGTGCTGTGTGTTCATATGCCCGATATGAGTTACTAATTACATAGTTCAATTGCTTCCTCTCAAAAATTGCAATCTTGTACAAAGAGGAGGTTTTTTTTTTAAAGAAAAAAAATCATATTTGTTAAAACTGTCAGTATGACCTGACAGTAGTACATTATTAGTAAAATGATCCCTGAAAAAATGTTGAACTCTCCTGCCCCAACTTGTGCCTCTAACTTAATGTGCGAGAAACCACTGTGCACAAGGAAAAACAACCAATCAGACAGAAGCCCTGACTGACGACAGTAGCAGCGGTGACTTGAACGGTGTGGCATAGGTTGCACACCTCTGTTATATCATCAACAGTGGTGGTGGAGTGCTCATGCAAAATTTTTGCCGATCAGCAACGGTCCATAAAGGTGAGGGGCAACTGTACATTGGAAATCCATCCATCCATCCATTTTCTGAGCCACTTCTCCTCACTAGGGTCACGGAGCGTGCAGGAGCCAATCCCAGCTGTCATCGGGCAGGAGGCGGGGTACACCCTGAACTGGTTGCCAGCCAATCGCAAGGCACATAGGAACAAACAACCATTCGCACTCACAGTCATGCCTACGGGCAATTTAGAGTCTCCAATTCATGCATGTTTTTGGGATGTGGGAGGAAACCGGAGTGCCCGGAGAAAACCCACGCAGGCACGGGGAGAACATGCAAACTCCACACAGGTGGGGCCGGGGATTGAACCCGGGTCCTCAGAACTGTGAGGCTGACGCTCTAACCAGTCGGCCACCGTGCCGCCCATTGGAAATCCATTCGGCATCAACCATACATCAGCTCAAAAAAATCCATTAGGCAAGGGGGGCGGTGGGATGGGGTGGGGTGGATGGGTTAAATGGAAGTGGGGCGGGGGTGCTACGGATGAGGCAGCATACTCAAGTGCTGACCCATTGGCACCCACCCCACCCCATCCCCCCCATCCCCGGTCGCCCACATAAAAAATTGCCCCTGACTGAGGAGGTGTCAATCATTTTGGTGCACTTGCGGGTACACTCATAGCAGGCACACCCCCTTGGCCTCATGCTGTTGTGTTACCTTGGGCATCATGTGCTTTGCTTAAACTATGGCACAATATCCACCGCCGGAAAATAAATAAATTTACATCCCTCATTTGCCAATAACTATGCATTCGAGTAACAGATGCGGAGCAAAGGGACCTCAGGCAGCTGAAAGAATTCAGAACTGACGTGGAATTTGCAACATTTCTATTTGACAGGTAAGTTGAAAAGAATACAACCTTGAAACCCATCATTTTTGGTGTTACTGTGTCATGAAAAAGTATTAGCCCCCTTCTCAAATTCTTATATTTTAGCACTGTTTTCCCACTTTAATGTTTAAGATTATTATCAAACAAATGTAAATATCAGACAACCAAAACCCAAGTGAACTTAAAATGTTGTTTTTAAATGGTGACTTTATTTATTAAGGAAAAAAACTATTCAGTTACCCGGTCCTGTATAAAAAAATAATGCACCCCCCCACCCCCCTCCCAAACCTAATAACTGCTTGCATCTTCAGCAGCAACAACTGAAATCAAGCGTTTTCTATAACTGGCGATGAGTCTTTTGTCTCTATTGTATTGATTACCTTTTAATGATTAAATCTTAATTAATCTTGACTATTTTTAGTATGTGTATGTGGGGAGTTGGGTGTGCCATCTTTGTCAGGATGTTGAGAGTGGTGCGCCTTCAATTTTACTGCTGGTTGGGTGTGTGTTTTTGCGTACCTTCCACTGCCACAGTGTACGTGTGTGTGGTCTTCCCTTGGGAATTCTCCGCAAGACACTGATACTCGCCGCCGTCGCTCTCTGAGATATTGGTGAAGCGCAGACGGCGGTCAAACATTTCTTTGGCAGTCCGCAATTCGGACAGCTCACCGTCCTTCCTAACCCACAAAACCTTGGGAGTTGGACTGAGGGGGAAGTAGGGAGGGGTGATTGATTCAAAATGAGAGGAAGTGAAGGAGATGCAAGAAGCAAAGTTGGCAGGAGAAAACAAAAACGAAATTAACGGTAGTGGGAGTGTAGGGCAGTAAGAGAAAGAAGAAGATTGATTTGATTAAAAAGTGTGTCTCCAGGTTTCACATATACAGTAAATACAGTATATGCTCACACTTAGACACTCACTAGCCTTGGACAATGCACTCGAGCTCTATGGTCTGACCCCTGAGTGCATGGTAAGTGCTGTGGCTTCCAGTAGGTCTCATCATGTGGGGCCTCCTGTTCCACTGCACGGAGTTGGCTGAAGCACAAATATTCACACACAACAGACGGAAGTATCATTCTCTAAGTGCTGCTGACTTCGTGAAGTCCTTGCAGTGCAAACCCGCAGCACAGAGGCCCTGTGTTAACATGTGGAGGCTTCTCTGACCTTTGCTCGAGACACAGATGTTGGCAGCCACATCCCAGTGTGAGTTGCCACGCGTGACCACTTTGGCTGGGCTGATTGGATGACGAGGTGATGACCCCATCACCTGCTGCCTCTGCCAGGTTACTTTCACTTATTCGGTCCACCAACTGGACCAGTGTTACAAGGTATTGCTTTGGAAATTGTGTCTTGTGCACCACAATTTAAAGGGGACTCTATTATGTACACTCGTACAGTTGTAACTTTTTAATTGCTTGTATACGAAGAGTACACCACCAATTAAGTCTTATGTGAGCTCTCAATATTGAAATTGTGTCATTCAACTAAAGGTTCAAACACCTGTTGAGAATGTTGCAATTCTGCAAAAAATACTGAAACGTTGAACAGTTGAACATGCGCATTCAGAAGGTCAGAGAAGACTGTTAAAGCCAAAAGGTTAGCAGGCTCTATTGAATTTTGTTGCAAGCAAAGATTAGCGGTAGCTAGAAGCATTAATTTCGGAACGTACTCGAATGTTGTGTTGGGCGATATGTCAGCTATGAAAATGTTTTCACACTATGAGCGACTACAGTTGTGCTCATAAGTTTACATACCCTTCTGCAAGTACGGTAGTACTGCTCAGCTAATCGCAACACCCTAGGTCCGCCCCAGTCGTCATGGTAATGAAAGCCGCAACGGGCAGGGGGCAGGATGAAAAAAATAATCATGACCCAGCACACAGCAAATGAAACTAGTGAACATAATCTAGATAAAACCATGACCTATGTGTTCAGTGTAAACCAGTAGAATAAATGATAAAGGTTCTTGCGCTTAGACACTTTATTCTCAAACGCTATCTATCTATCTATTTGGTCATTAATGAACAAAGTGGATTTATTTCATGCAGTCTTTGGTTGTTCTGGTCAACTTGGGTGAAACTTACAGGGTTTGACTGTTAGAATGACAGGTTCCTTTGCCAGAATGGTGCGAGTTGCGAGATACTGAACATTGCAGGTGTAGTCATCCCTGCTGTCCGTGGTTTTCAGGTTGGCAAAGTACAGGTTACCATCCTTGCCCACAACCACCCGCTCACTCAGTTGGATGTGGTGGAGCTCTGCAAGGAGAGATGAGACCGCAACAGATTTAGATGGAGGATAATTTAGTGATTATTGTTTATACAGTGACTACCATGGAGACCTGATTACTTAGAGGACACTTTTTAGTATTTTTTTATTAATTAGGTGGGGACATTTGCTTCTACAACATTTAAACTTCATGGAAGAACAAGTATAAAGTACATATACAGTATAATTTAATAGTTCACACAGCAGGAATGGATTCAGATGTAAAAGTCCACAGTATGACATACACTCCCCAACCACAATATTCAGCTGAACAGTCCAGGGAGTGTCAAGAGAACAAGAAGTTGGAAATTAAATGAAAGAGTGGTATACTCACTCCAGTCCATCCAGTGAATGATGGGCTCCATGGAGCTCTGAGGGGGGTTGCACTTCAGAACAATACTGCTTCCCTCTTCAGACTTCACATGTACTTTTTTCTCTTTCTGCTGGGACGGTGGGGCTGCATGGGGCCAAGGAAGGGGAATTATGAATTCATGAGAAGAGCACCACCACAAGAGTGAACGTGTACACAACTAACTGTGCTGTATATACACAGCGGTGCCTTGAGATATGAGTTTAATTTGTTCTGTGACCATGCTCGTATCTGAAATAATTTCCTCCCTTGTGGTTGTTTTAAATACACAACCCGTTGGTCTCTTTCTATTATGTTTAGCTTGACAATAAACTTCAACTCAGAGTAATAATTAAAAGCTTGAAGCTTCTTTTTTAACAATTGTTCACTATCTGTCACCAATACAGTGCTCTTATCTCAAATGTAGCTCAAATCTTTGCTCGCAAGTCAAGGCAAAAAAAAATATACGGTCAAACGACGCCTCGTATCACGATAAACTCATAAGTCGAGGCACTTCTATTTCAAGGCACCACTGTATTATGTAGTCATCACCTTGGCAACAGAAATTGAAATTTCTAAGTTACAAGGAGGAGGGAGGAGTACACGAAAGCGCCTGTTTTGTCTCGAAGAAGTGGAACAATGCGATTTGTGAGTTGTGCGTGCTATATTTGCTTCCTGGCTCCCCTCTGCTCATCGTGCGTAACCCCACGGGAGCCACTGAAGCGGGCTTCGCATGACATCAGCTCATGAGCGTTTCTGCGGAAACGGTTGTCAGGGAAACTGTGAGCGAAGGACGTCGCCCTGGAGAGATCCATTCACATACGGGAGGTGGATGGAGACACAAACGTGCGCTTTGCATCACACTTGTCCAGGGGCTTGCATATATGTGTGTGCGCATGTGCGTGCGTGTGTGTTTGTAGCTGATTATCATGTTCTTGCATGTCATTATGTTCTTGGTGGCGGTACCCTGTTGTCCCAGTGTGAGCCTTCATTTACTAACAAATGAGCTCTTTAGAAAGCTTCGCACAGCTCTGTTATTACCATTTAACAAACAATTAGCTTGCTTGAGCTCATTAACAGGAGCACTGAAGCGTCACAAATATATTTGACATACAGTATATCAGGCTTCTTAAGTGCGGTCATAATTTGAAAATATGTTCAAAAACATGTTTAAAATGGAATCGTTAGCCTGTCAAGTATCCTAAAATTCAATTGTATTAATGATTTCCTGATTAATCAATCTCGGTTTGCTTCTTACCATCAATGTTGAGTGTGGCCTCACTGGAGACGGCTGTGCCGAGCTCGTTGTATGCGTAGCACACATATTTGCCCTGGTAATGCTTCAGGGAGTCCACTGTGTTGCTGAGGGTGTAGAAGGCGAATGAGCCGGAGCGCTCAGTCACCTTCAGCTCTGGGTCGTTGCCTGGGTCGAACTCCTCTCCGTCCTTCATCCATCGGAAACTGGAACAAAATAAAGAAATAAAATGTAGACTTCAATGACTAAGTGTCCTTAAGTGACTGAATTTGAGGACGCAAATAAATTTAAGCCCCGATAGGACTCCTGTGCTTATTAAGTCTCATTGTGATGTTCATTCTTGGCAGCCACTGCAGTCTTTCCACTTTTAAAAATTGCATTGAGACGTCTGTCCTTTGTTGATGACAGAATTTTAGCTTCCTCTCATGATGGACTACTCAGAAAACTAAAAGTCACCCTGACTAGACAAGTGTGTGTGCGCGTGCGTGCGTGCGTTTACGTGTGCGGGTGTGCGTGCCCGCGTGCCTGCGTACGTGCACGGTTCTGTGTGCATACGAACATGGGCGTAGGGTTGCCGGAGGCTTCGCAGGTCATGACGAGGTCTTCAATGCTGAAGACGGTGACAGACTCCGGCTGTGTGATGATAACAGGAGGCCTCTTGACTGCAACGATCCAAAACACATATTGTTGTAATGGGGACATATTGGTGAAGAATATAGTGGAACGCCCACGAGGTCAAACATACAGTATAGAAATTTGACCCGGTAAAGTCATACATTACATGCATGTCATTTTTATTTTACTAAATGAGGCTAACTTCTTTTTACATTTGTTTGACAATTATAAATGTTAAATGTTGTCAAAAAGATATTCTGATGGTGATAGTTTGGTCGTGGAACAAATATTTGTATTCCCATTATTTCTATAAACAAGATTAAAGCAAAATATGACCATTTTAACTGAAAGTTGACTTGTTTTTAGATATGGATTATGAATTAAACTTCATAAGGATTCAGTTTACGGAAATTAGTCATTTGATTAGAACAGTGAAAGGGACTTTCTAGCTTGCCACATAGTGAGCCCACATTGAGCTCCACTGTTTACAAACTTGTTAGTTATAAATAAGATAGTCGACATAACGGATATGCTGACTATAAGTATGGTGGTAACAGGAATTTAACTTATTCGTTTTAACTGGATTTTAAAAAAGCATACAGTGTAATGTATAATGTTATTAATGAGTGTTGATCAATTCTTCATAAGGGTATTTTTTTTTTTTTAAGCCGTTGCGGCACATTTGATTTATTTCAATACGCATGAATTAACTGGTGCGTTGACACATATTACCCCAGAGTAATGCATATGCCCCTCTGGCCAAAAAGAACAAAAACACCAATAATTTTCAGGTTAACAGCTGCCAATATTTATACAGTATATTCGGTCAATAGGATGAGGAAAGAATCCCAAGAGAAGGACTTTTATTGTAAGCTGAGGAGGAAATTGGTTGAGATGAGAAGAAATGGATGCAGCATAATACAAGAGGGATGTGAAGTGGGGATTTTAGAAGACCATTGGGGGAGGAAGTTCATCTTTGCCCGTCACTAAGACATTCACAGTGGATATAAAAAGTCTACACACCGCTGTTTGAATGTAAGGTTTACCTGTATAAAAAAATGAAAAGATAAATTATTGAATTTCCTTTTTTGTTAATCGTTGAGCGGGGAAGTTAAAATAAACAACGGACACAATGTGGTTGGACAAGTGTGTTCACCCCCTTGTAACTGGGGATGTCTGTTCAGAATTAACCAATCACATTCAAACTCATGTGAAAATGGAAGTCAGCACAGACCTGCCTCCATTTAAAATGCCTCTCATTAAAAACAAATACATTTAAGCCATTCTAGTAGGCTTTTCCTGTCATTTTTTTGCTTTCTCGAAGAAGCCTGAAGGTCTTGTGTTAACACTGACTGCTATTTGGAACTTCTCATAATTTCCTCCACCTTAATTAAGGCCCCAGTTCCAGCTGAAGAAAAACAGTCCCAAAGCATGATGCTGCCACTATCATGCTTCACTTTTGGTATTGTGTTTTTTGGGTGATGAGCAGTGTTGTTTATGTGCCAAACAAGCCTTCTGGAATTGTGGCCAAAATGTTTAACCTTGGTTTCATTGGACCATAATAAAAAAACATTTCCGCAAGCATTTGGGGGATTTCAAGTTTGTTTTTGCAAAATGTAGTCGGGCTTGAATGTTTTTCGGTGTAAAAAAAAAAAAAGAATTACGTTTTACCACCCCACCCCATAGCCCAGACCTATGAACAAGACATGAGAATGTTGTCACATGTAATAAACGGCCAGTACTTGCCAGAAATTCCTGCAGCTCCTTCAGTGTTGCTGTCGGTCTCTTGGCAACCTCCCTGACTAGTTTACTTCTCAGCTTTTCCTCATTTTTAGAGGGACGTCTTGTTGTTCTTAATGTCATTGGTGCCATATTTTCCCATATTGTCTTCACTGTGTTCAATGGTATATCTAATTGCTTGGAAATTATTTTGTGCCCTTTTCCTGACTGATACCTTTGAACAAACAGATTACTCTGATGCTGTGGAAGCTTTCTGCCGACCATAACTTGTGTTGTCAGATATGACTACAGAAATGTGAGGAAAAGTCTACTAGAAATTCCCCTTTTGAAAATATTTGCATTTTTCAATTGGGTTGTCCAGGTTATAGGTCACATTAATGATTATCACTGTCAAAGTGGTAATAATTCTACTCTATGATTATTATTGTGGTTGTAGTTTGCAGTGGTGTACAATTTCTGCACATTCTATTGAGAGATATTTGTAAAGATGTGGTTAAGAATGGCACATGTGAAATATGACCATGTCGTGTAGTTCAACACCAGTGGGAATGACAACCAACCAAAACAGTAATCATAAAATATCCCTTTATGAAGCAAGTAATAATAGTGCAAAACAAAATTATGATGTATTGTTAAAAAGTAGAATTTCCAGGTATTTCAATGAGTCACTTATATACCTGGTTAAATTTCAGAATATTGTTTTTGCAAAGGCAGCAATTTGCTTTGGATGCTGATTAGATTGTGCAGGTGTACCTAATTAAGTGGCCAACGGGTGTAAATAATTGAAGCAGCAGCTGCAATGGGCTTTAAAGAAGTGAGTCAACAGCAGAGAGAACGATCTTAAGTCAGGTAAAGGAGTGTAGGATGTAAAGCCCAGGTGTCAAGCACAAGGCCCGGAGGCCAGATCTGGCCCGCCACATCGTTTTATGCGGCCCACAAAAGCAAATCATGTGTTTCAACTTCATGTTTCGTACTAAAAATCTGTTCCAGAATTGCAAATTGTCGTCACTTTGAATAACTTTGAAAGATCACAAGCATTTTTTTGTTACCAAACCACTTTTTAAAATAAATTAAACAACTGTTGAATATAATGTTTTCCTTGACGTTGGATTTCGAAAGTAGTTATCCATCAATTTGTTGTATATGTATATGCAATAATATGATTAGGCAATTTACATTTAAAGTATATTGTTTTGCAGTCGTAACGGCCTTTGAAGGGGAACTGTAGCTACAATGTGGCCCGTGAGAAAAATGAGTTTGATATCCCTGATAGAGAGTCATAAAGGGTTGCCGTGGCAACTGAGTAGAACAGTGAGCGGTGTCGATGCAGTGACCGAAAAGAGACAGAAAATCGAGTAAAGTTTCAGCAGAAAGAAATGTAGCGAGAGAGTGAGGGAATGCAATGAAAGCAAATAAGCCTTTTTACCCCTTCCTGATCAAATTAAAGTTCAGGTTCAAGGCTGTGCAGAGGAGTGTGGCGATGTTATTTCCCCATGCTGCCCATGTGACAGCATAAAGTCTCACAGTGATCACTTCTACTGAGGCTACAAACACACGCACACAGAAAATGCCTCAAGAACCACAAATGCACGTACACTGAAACACACACATAAACACACAAACATTGCAAATGTAGGATTCATTAATGTGAAGCAAAGTGTAAACACGTGTTGTTTTCTTTTCACTGTGTACTGGATGGAAAATAACCCAAGCGGCATCATGAAAGTGTTTACAAGCAGCTTTTCCAGCACCTACATTACTAAAGATTGGTCAGGAACGTTACAAGCACTTACGGTCACTTATGTGGTCTTATGTTGTCCACAGTGGAGGCCAGAGAGTAGGCGTGAGGAAGAAAATGTTTTAGTTACAGTACACATGAGAGCCTTAAATATGCAGATCTTAGATAGATAGACAGCTTTCATTTGACATGCTGACATGAAATAGTAAAACAGTAAATAGAAGTAAATATACAGTTCAGGGAGAGAAAAGATACATACAGTACACAGAAACATTCACTGGGGTTCCAGGTTTTAAAAAGGCAGCTTCCTGAAACTTTATTTTGTCGTTGTTTAATTGTATTTTATTCATTTATATTTTTATTGACCTTTTGCTTAGCTACACCCTGAAAACCTAGGCTGGCCAATCACAGCACAGTGTATCACCGGCAAGGACAGAGCTTCAGCAATTTCCTCGTGACGCTTCATTGAATTCATCCATCCATCCATCCATTTTCTGAGCCGCTTCTCCTCACGAGGGTCGCGGGCGTGCTGGACCCTATCCCAGCTGTCATCGAGCAGGAGGCGGGGTACACCCTGGACTGGTTGCCAGCCAATCGCAGGGCACATACAAACAAACAACCATTCACACTCACAGTCACACCTACGGGCAATTTAGAGTCTCCAATTAATGCATGTTTTTGGGATGTGGGAGGAAACCGGAGTGCCCGGAGAAAACCCACGCAGGCACCGGGAGAACATGCAAACTCCACACAGGCGGGGCCGGGGATTGAACCTGGGTCCACAGAACTGTGAGGCTGACGCTCTAACCAGTCGCCCACCGTGCCGCCTCATTGAATTCAATGATATTGTATTTTAGGACGTTTACAAAATATTTGGATATATTTTTTTCAAGGTCAAGTTTTACTTTATATCTTAGGAAAAGGGAAAATGAGTTTATTTCCCCCCAAAAAATTACAATTAGCACAGGAAACTATTTTGTGTGCAGATATGTTTTTCTGGTGCCTATGGTGTTTTGCATTGTTTGCTAGCACTGAGCTAAAAGGACTTTATTAAGGCAACCCCATGTGGTTGTTTTAAATACACATCGTCTCTTTGTTTTTATATTTAGTTTGACAGTAAACTTTAACTTGCAGTGACAAACAGCTCAAAGCATCTTTTAGGCAGAATTGTTTACTATTTGCCAAACCGCTGCTTTGTGAAGTGAATTTACTTGACTTCTCTGCCACCATACAGTGCTCGTTTTGTTTTGTAATGATTGAAGTTGGAAGTCATCCAGTATCACGGAACAGATTTTGAGGTTTCATTGTACATTGATTAATATACACTGCAGCGAGGTAACTGAAACATTAACGATATCGATACTCTATTATTGTCTTCTGTAAGAGAACTGGTGCTCCTTGACACAAATTCTAATACATCGATCCTTTTCACTGACTCTCATTGACATGTCACCAGCTCGTTAATTGAAAGGCACGGGGCACCTTTTACATCTTTTATCTGCTTTTCTTCTTCCTCCTCCTCTACATCATCTTCTGCCCACCATAAACCCCCGCCCCACCCCACCCCCACCCCCTTGGGGGAATAAGATTGGTAGATTTCTCGCTCTTTATCTGCATTCACACCACCGCTTTGAGCTTCTAACAAAGGTGTAATGCATTATTATTTTTACTTGTTGCGGAAATTATTGTTGTCCTGAAACAAAATGTAGCTGTCTCAAAAGTGATTCCTAAACATTTAAATACAAAATTGTTATTGAGCGCTCCCGAAAATGGCTTATTTTCTCTTGTCTCTCCCTTTGATGACCAACTTTCAACTAGAACATAATAAAATGGGTTTTTAATAAACTATTTTGGCAATGATTTTGTTGATGTCTTCCTTGTAATTGTTTAAACATTTGCGTTGAAGTTGTGTCTCACAATGTACTTGCAACCCTGTTGCTAAAAAAATCTTTAGCCGTCAGGAGGAAGAGAAAAAAAAACGTGAGCTACATGACTCACCTCTGACCATGGGTAGATTTAAGACTTAAATCCCCTCATCTAGTTTTCATATTTTTCCAATGTTTTCAGTCTTAATGGAGTGTGCCACTCAAACCAACACAACCCTGTTACTCATATTATAAAGAAAAGAACATATCAATATCAGAGTTGTTGTTTTTTTATATATAGCCAAGTTTGTGCTTGCTCGGTTAGCATAGCAGCTAACATAGCTAGCTTGGACGCTGAAGCGAAAACTCTTAACATTAGCATTGGTTTGCAACCGAGGTATTTGCATCTTTGTTACTGTAATTAGAGTAATACTTAAATTAAACAGATATTCAAATAGAATGTCACTTTATTTTATTTGGCAATCATTTTGAAATAGAGGTTTTTCAGGTGCCTGAGTAGTTTTTTTTTTTTTTTTTACTTGAAAACACAACCAACTATTCTAAAAAAAATGGCCCGTTTTTCACAATGTTGCTGCCTAAATTGTGCTTCACGACAGAAATGACCCCCATAGCTTTCGGTCCTGTCCCTACATCCAGATCTTCTGGAGGAAGCGGCAAATATTACGTCATACGCCTCTGAAAAGATTTGCTTATTTAACCATTGAGACTGACTATAACTATTTAATCTCCCGTGTGTGCTTTTTTTGTCCCACATGAGGCAAATTTGCTTTATCTTATGGATCATCTCTGAACTGTGGACATTTTTTTCCTTCCTTTGTTCGTGTTTTGAATTTGTCTTTTGTTTTGTTTTGTTTTTTGTTCGCATTCTGTATTAAAACCTTAATACAGATAAATAGCTCCAAAAAAGTGTAGTATTGGACTCATATGATAATTACACATTTTAAACGCATGTGTGTATGATTTTTTTAAAACAAAATAAAAGTTGAGTTGTTGTCATTTACATGATTGCCATTTGTTAAATGACATCACATAGTGAGCCTTTAATGTGGTGTTATCAAATGAACTTACATGCGAGATTGCGCTGTTGCATTTTTCCCAAACAAATATTTTTATTATGTTTGCATGATTAAACAGCCCTTGAAATGGGCTTTGTTTTGACTTTGTCAGTGCAAGGGAGTGGGCGTGGACCAATTATTTTGGGATGTTAAAGTGGTGCGTGGCTTCAAGGTTTGGGGAAAGGCTGACATAGAGGGAGAAGAAGACGGGATCAGAAGAGACAAACTGCTGTTGTTTTTTTCTCGAGTAATTCCATTGTTGATTAAATTACTCCTCAATCGGATTCTGGTTTGTTCAGAGGAACCGGATCAATAGTGGAACTAATCAATGCTCTACGACAGGATCTATTACAAAGTAATTACACTCCAGACGAGGGAGTAAAAGGAGGTCCGATTTTGAGCAGAATAAATAATCCAGCCCTGAAGAGTAATACGCTCAATCTGCTCCTTGCTCTCATTAATCATTTTGAAAAGATAATTATTAGCACACTTTGATGAGTCAACATTATTTAATTAGCTCAACAAATGGGTGAGTGCTGAAGCATTCGTCTTGCAATATGACATCATGTGGTGTACTCACAGTTGGAGGGAATGTGTATGGTTGCATGGCTGGGCTGGACTGCGAGGTAGAGGAGGAAGAGGAAGATGGGGAGGAGGCCTGAGCAAAGCCTCCCACTGCCAACCTGCTGTCGCTGCACGAGAGCCATTGCTCACTGTCCCATCCAAGTCCTCAGACACACACGCACACACAACTGTAGGCCTCGTCGTTTGGCTGGTCTTTGCACTCCTCGTAGCCTCCCGCTGGTCTTCTCTCTGCCACATAAAAGAGAAGGGAGGTAAGATGGGGCTCGGGGGAGGCAGGGTCCATGTGTCACAATGGGAGAAACATGAGCGTGCGCCATGTGGTCAGACCTATAGACAGACTGAGAGACGGCGTTAATACAACAATAGCGAGTTAACTGTAAAAAATACAGTAACAATGAGCAGATCACCATTAGGTTAATTACATGTACAGTGGCCCATATGGACAAGCTGGACTGATGGACAAAATACCACAACAATGAGAGGCCATCACAACAATATCTGTTTGCACTAAAAATGCTTCCTTGGACTCATACACCCACTCACTCCACTCACAAAAGTGCTCTGAATAAACCATATGATGCGACCTTCTGTATAGCTCCCAAAAAAGTATTGTCAAAATAATCTAACAATAGATCTGGCCTGGGTCTGTATTGAAAGGAGTCTGGTCATGATCTGGTCCGGAGACCGCCTATTGAAGACTTCCACTGTATGGCTTCCAGTGTGGCAAACCACCCCCTGCTAGGAGTCTATCCATTCTCCATCTGTACACTTGGAGCTGGTCCTGGCCATACACCCCCCCCGCTCCTCCCTCCACCATGGCACCACGAGGAGCAGCCTGCTGATTGTTTGCATCACTTCGTATCACACTCAAAGAGCTGTTAGCACACACCATCATTAAGACGTTCAAAAGGAAGAAACAAAAGAAAACGGTGATAAGAGCGCAAGGACGCTTATTTGGCATCCGTGCAGTCGTCGCTGTTGGAGTTCCTGGCACTGATCTGCGCATCGCCGCACGTTGGCAGCGCCACAAGAGAGTGCTCAGTGACCTTGCAGAGCAGGGGAAGGTCACTTAGGAGAGGGATGGAGAAGACTGGAGGACATTTCACAAGTGGGCCAATTATAGTCCATCAATGTGAAGATTTCAGTGTCACGCAGCGGAGTGTAAATCACAGAAACAGAGGCGGGACTCTTGGGATTGTCAACATCAGTGGAACCAAATGAGGTGAAATGGGCGACCAAACAAGAGCTGAGGCCTTAATGGCGCAGTTTAAACCAGCAGCATTTGGATTAAATGAGCCATTGAAGAGGCTCTCTTGCCTTGTTGAAGAATGGCCTTAGAGTGGGAGGAGTGGAGATATTAAAGTGCAAAAGTGGTCGAACTGGGGAGGTGGGTGATGGGAAGAGAGGAAGGAGGAGAAGGAAGCATGACAAAGACTGACAGCTGTGACACTAATCTCACCCATCCTCTCGCACATGCACACGCATTTGCAATTGGAAGAGCTTCCAATCAGCATGTGCTTTGTTTAATGCTTTCCTTCAGCAGCTTGAAGGCTGCTCACCTAGCATCTCTACGATACAGCAAGTACAAGCGAGCTTCAGCTTTGACTCGATTCAATTTTATTTACAGAGCCCTTTAAAAACAACCGCAGCTGAAACAAAATATGGATAATAAAATCAAACATAAAACATAAAGACAGTTGAACAAAGTTAAAAACATAAAAACAAATATGTCAATAAAATAAGGGCTCAAGTCTTGTGCTGTGTAGAACACTGAGGGAAAACAAGGGGTTAAGGCAGGTTTGAAAAATTGACAGCAGAGGGGCTTGTCTAATGTGCACTGGTAGGCCATTGTAAAGTCTGTCATAATGGGACACGTGAAAAACATGCATGTTAGGTTCACTGAAAACTTGTCCAAAAGTGAGTGTGGATGCTTGTTTGTCTTTGGGTGTCTTGTTATTTGCTGGCGACCAGTCCAGGGTAGTACCCTGCCTCTTTTCCACAATCAGCTGGGATAGGCTAGCTCACGCATAACCCTAATGAGGATAAACGCTATCAAAAATGGATACGCGCGGCAATACGATTCAGTCAGGAGTTGAATATTGGAGTCATGTTGAATAGAATCAGTAAAGGGAAGCACTGTAATGGTTTGTGAGGACTGCGTGACACACACACACAGACACACACACACACACACACACACACACACACACACAAAAGTAGTGTACATGCACCCAAACATACGCGTAAGACACACGTAAGCTGCTGCAGTAGTGACATGCAACATCTGCCTCATTTCACCTCAGCCAGCAGTACAATCTAACTCTCGTTAGCTGCACCATTGGACAGGTTTAAAGGTCATGCCTGGGACCGCTGTGATGACCTGTCAGCATGTTCTTGAGTGCTTTTAAACACTATTATCACAGCTGAAATGGCAAGGGTGCCATCAGAAGCCAGTCAGTCATTGGGGCTCGGGCGGGGGTTGGGGTTAATGGAGCCGGCAATGCTGAGATGAGATTTGAGGGTGTGGTTGTTGTCTCCCCCCACCCACCATAACACAACTAGCTCGCTACATGCAAGTGAGTCCATTTTTCATACATGACTTTTCCTTACAAATAGCCTAAAATGTTTCACAATGCTGTGTTGTTAGAAGTATGGAGCCCCAGACATGACAATTGTGGCCACAACAGATATGCACACAGAATGCTGTGTGTGCCAATGTTTATTATTATTATTATTTTTTGGAAGCTGTGGCTTCCTACTGGGCAATTGTGTAAACAAACTGAGTGCAGCATCTCTAGAAATGGTAAGGTACAGCTACACAACAGAGTGAAATATTAGAATTTTTGTTTAAGCTGGGGTTGAACCAAATAGACATTCTGAAAAGCCTGGCATTGCAAGGAGTCATTATTATCAAAAGGCATTTCAACTATTGAGAGCCAGGCTGCTTTACATAAAGCCATATAAAGGAAGGTCTGGACTGGTCTCTTTGAAGTGACCGCACTGCTCTGTCACTGGTTAAAGCCACATCACATCATTTACGGCCGCCATGTTGTGACCCAGCGTCTTTAGTTCCGCCATGTTTGGTCAGTATTGGGCCTTTTTTAAGTGGATTTTTGCGCAAATGGTTTGTTGCTTGGCTGTAGGCTGTTGTACGAATCCCGCGCAAGGCCTGTAGATGGATCGTTTCCCAAAAACCCAGAAAGACGACGTCTGTGGGAGGTAATCCCTATATTAATCAAATATTAATTAAACAAAACGCCGCATCTTTACTTTAAACAGATGAATAAATAATTGATGGTGTTTCAAAAAATCATGTATTTTTTAAATATCCCCCCTTATGACAGTCTTGGTCAAAATAACGTTTTATCTGAGTAATCATAGCCTATTTCTCTTATAGTTCACTAGATGCCCATGATGATAATCTCAGATTAACATAAATTATATATTGTGAGGTCTCTGTAAATATCCCTTACAGAAGGAACATTTTGGAAATAGCCAATTGCATTGCATTGCGTTGCATAGTGAGCACCCGCATGTCAGTTTCTTGTGACGGTGCGCATCCAAATTGTTCATGGGAATATTATTAAACCCACAAATTAGAATTTTGTGTGCACGTTTTAGCTATATCATGGTCACAATTCCATTTTTTGTCGTTGTTCCATGTCATGTCTGGGATGTTGTAGAGAACAGTGCCACTATTAGGTTTAAATGGTGTGCTCCTTTGTGGTCAATTAGATTAATTAGGAACGAAGTCTCTTTCTGTTTTGCAAAACACTGCAATTGGCATTGAGTAGAAGTGTTGGGTGTTGCCAAGGTGTTTCCAGCTAATTAAGGCTCCTCATCTGAGGGGGAAGATGAGTGGGAGGGTGGGTTGAAACGCACAAGATCAAACCAGAGGAGTCGGCTCATGTTGTGAGCCAAACATGTACATGCAGATGACTGACTTCTACTGCTTGCTGCTCTATGTGCATGTGAAGAAACGACGGTTCATTGCAGGCAACGGTGACTCATTGAAATCGATTCCAAAAAGCCGTTCTGACCTACTGTGGTGTGTCTATGTTTGTGTGTGTCTGTATGTGTGTTTCAAATCAAACGTGTGCAGGTTTTGTGTGCTGTCATGCCTCCTGTTAAAATTTTAATCACCTCAAGCTGTGAAGATGTGTACAGGGAGAAGATGCGGGACGGAAGGGCGGAGAAAAATTTATGAGTACATGTCTGCCCTCCCCTCATTTTCTTCCTTGAGGGTACGTCTGTCGAGAGCAACGTGGAAAAGAGTGAATGAATTCAACGTTAACAAAGCAAGTCGTCACTCGTGAAATAGAATGGTACGGGCCACGCAGTCAGACATTACGAGGGTCAATGGATAGTAAAGGCGAGGATGAGGAACAAGGTGATGCTGGTGGGGGGTCTTATCAACAGCCCCTGGTAGAATTAATTATTCATATACTGTAAATCCGCTGGCGGCACGTTGAAGCACGTTGGAACTGGTTAGAGCGTCTGCCTCACAGTTCTGAGGACCGGAGTTCAATCTCCGGCCCCGCCTGTGTGGAGTTTGCATGTTCTCCCCGTGCCTACGTGGGTTTTCTCCGGGCACTCCGATTTCCTCCCACATCCCAAAAATATGCATGGTAGGTTAATTGAAGACTCTAAATTGCCCGTAGGTGTGAATGTGAATGTGAATGTGAGTGCGAATGGTTTAAGGGTGTACCCCGCCTCCTCCCCGAAGATAGCTGGGATAGGCTCCAGCACTCCCGCAATAATAAGCGGCTCAGAAAATGGATGGATGGATGGATGTAAATCGGCTTCCTGTGGCAAAATTTGCCCTAAATTCAACCAAATTCATAATTCATCTGCATCCCTTGCCATGTGCAGTTGCTTTGGTCCCAGACCGATGCGGTCCGTCCATACCTGGCATTTTCTCCCCTCGACCCCAGCCACCTACCTCCCCCCTCGCTCCCCCTCTCCCTGGCAGGGTCATACTTAATGCATGAGCCTGTTGCAGTGAGACAAGTGTGAGTGCCGACGGCAGAAAAATACCACAAATCACTTAAAATAACACCGGCTACTTGATCCTGCTGTTTTACCACTCGTTTATGTCTGCAGTCTTTTGCCATGTGGAAGATTACGTCCCCCGGGACCCTTTTAAATGTGTTAGCGTTTCCACCAAGTAGGCAAGCCTTGCAAACCATCAGAAACAACGAGGATCCATTTTCCTATCTGCTTTTGATCCGTTTTCTTCTTTCGCACCTCTCACACCCCAACACTAAATAGATGTTCTACTTTTTTATTTTGTATTTTATTTTTATGATACGATACTAAAAGCTTTCCCGTTTCCCTGTCGATTGAATAACTTGCTGCAGAAAGAAGCACTGTGGTGTGGACGATAGACAACCCAGCTGATGAATTTAATATCTGAAACTTTAATGGTTTTATGGCATGTGGGAATGCAATCGCTCCCTCATGGTTAATAGATTGTGTTTCAAGGCTAATGAGCCACGGTCAACACCTTATGGAAATTTACCAGGCGGAAAGCAGAATGCAGATCGGCCGCTAATCTGGACTCACGCTACATGGACATCATATTCATCAATACTCTTATGAGCATATTAGAGCAAGAGCCAGCACCCCCTCTACGTGGATGTCATGTTGGCCACAGTCACAATCCTCTCTTCAAGTGAAAATAAATGTCTTCTAAATTGGGCACACCACAGAGAGGAGTGTTATCAACAACACTGCTGAATTTGAATGATTCACAAAGATCACCAAGTGCACACAATGAAGCTTCAAAATACTGAAAGCTCCAGCCCATTTCTCCGCTTTCAAACACTGTAGGCATGTCCGCTGAATGCGTAAAACCACACTCTGCTCAACTGTGGACTCTCAATTAAATACCACTGCTCCGACCCGATAAAATGAATGCTGCTTTGTCTAACAGATTTCTTTTCTCCACAATTCACAACTACAAAGTTTTCAGTCATGGCACGTTTTCAGCAATTGTCGTCGTGCATGTACAATGTATTTAGAAACAAGTCTTTTAATTCACTTTGCAGGGTCTTTAAAGAACCGGCCCAAACCCACACATTCCGCTGGGGGTTACAGGTAAATATCAAAGAAAGAAAATAAAACAGGTTGTCAGAGGAGCCACAAGGGCAAACGCCTACTCTGGCTCTATTGCGGTTTCCATGACAACATCATCTCCACGCAACATCCCTCCGTCCCTCCCTCCCTCCCTTTTGTACATACAAAATCAGTAATTCAAACATGGACACTAACAAGGGTTGCGCTATCACTTACATATGCGTGCACGCATTCACCTGCTCAATCATTTGTTGCGGACATCGACAGGCTGTCCCTCACACACATGCATACGCAGACATTTGAGTTTTGAGTAAAAAATGCTGGAGGCCAGAAGAAACGCCAACCATAAAGACATTGCAGCTAGTATTTAGGCTAATCAAAAATGTATAAGTCTAAAATGTTTTTCGACTCGTCCAAGCAAAGACAGGCAAGGACTTCCGAATATGAAGAATTGTCTCCAACTGTCAAAAGAACTATGCCTGATGTGATTTATTTATATACTGTTTGTTCCCAATAGAGAGAGTGGTAGAATAAAAAAGGTGAATAATTGAAGGAGCATGGAGTGGACTCGTAAACACATCCATGAGGTTGGAGACGCGGCAAAGTGACAGACGGGTTAGAATGTCTGCCTCACAGTTCTGAGGACCGGGGTTCAATCCCCGCCTGTGTGGAGTTTGCATGTTCTCCTCGTTTTCCTCCCACATCCCAAAAAAGAAAAACTATTGAAGACTCTAAATTGCCCGTAGGTGTGAATGTGAGTGCGAATGGTTGTTTGTTTCTATGTGCCCTGCGATTGGCTGGCAACCGGTTCAGGGTGTACCCTGCCTAATGCCCGATGATAGCTGGGATAGGCTCCGGCACTCCCGCGACCCTTGTGCAGATAAGCGGCTCAGAAAATGGATGGATGGATGGAGGTTGGAGACAGAGAGGCTGAATGGAGGGACTGAGGGATGGGCCAAAAGGAAGGCAGGGCCAGCGTGAGATCGCAATGGAACAAAATATTTGAAAAATTCATCACAGGAGAAAAACGATGACAAATATGAAGCATGCTGAGAAGCAAACTGAGTGCAACGGTACTGGGATCAGTGACCAGTACAAGCTGCGGGGTGTCACTCTTATGTAAGCGAGTGTGTGTTAGTCGCGCGTATCAGTGAAGATCAGCACGTGTCAGCTGGTCTGCTAATCTCTCCTTCCAGCTTCTCCTCCTGCTTTGGCTTGTATGTTAGTTGTTCCCCACTGCAGCCCACAACTGGGAAGCTGGTTTAGTTATGACCACATGAGCTTGGATGATAATATAAATAACTTAAAAAATATAAAATATAAAAATATACACTGCGATTGGCCGGCAACCAGTTCAGGGTGTACCCCGCCTCCTGCCCGATGACAGCTGGGATAGGCTCCAGTACGCCCGCGACCCTAGTGAGGAGAAGCGGCTCAGAAAATGGATGGATGGATAAAAATATACAGTCCGCTGGGTGGCCCTTTTAGAGTGCCTCATCGTCAGCTGAAACCGGGTGCATATCATGGAGAAAAAGGTGGAAAGGGAGGTTGGGGGTGGGGGGTCTGACGTGGACACCGGGACTCTGTGTTGGCGTGGTTGCTTTAGAGCTCCTCATTGTTGTGTCGCGGAATATATCCCGGTGGGCTATATTCCAGCTACCAGAGGCTTTAAGCGGATATATTTTCAAGGCTCAAACATGTAGGGATGTGGCAGAAAGATGCTCGATGAAGTTTTCAGCAAGGCGTGGTTCCACGCGTTCAGGGTAAATGTGATTTTGAAGCCTCATTTTATTAACTTGGTAATTTTTGCAATCATTAAAATTTGGCAATGCTGTTAACGACACTCTTCTCTGTGGTTTATCAAATGTACAAGACGTATTTGGAGTTTTTATTTTTTTTTACAGGCACTTTATTTTTTTTAAGGGGGGGAGCGTGGTGGGGTACTGATTAATACGCCTGCCCCACATGTTCAGGGTTTTATGCATAGATGTATACGTGCGTGCATGCATATACAAGCAGAGCGCATTCACGCTCTTCGCCTCACGCCCACGTCTTGCCGTCATTAGCAGCAGCGCCACTCAAATTGTCACGACACAGACACACCCTCGGTGACATGCAGAAGATGGGGACGCACGACAACACCCCCCACCCCTTGCTGTGCACATCCTCGTTTTGTTATTCACAGCAGGAACATGCAATGATGAGGATGTTAATCTTAAAATGTAGCCGGTGGTTAAGTGTCCTGGTGTGGGGCAATGATGACATTATGAAATGACGATGAGGAGCTGGCAGGAGTTACCTTCTCGTGTCTCCTGCTGTGTCCGACAATGCCTGCCTTTCTTCTCTTTTTATTTCATTTATTTTTATTTATTTCTTATTTCAACAAGTACACCTTTGGAGCCACATATACTGTACCAATTAACCGCAAGAGTCGGTGCAAAGGTTATTGTTTTGTTTGTGGTGCTGCGGGAATCAATGCGGAGGGTGAAAAAAAGAATCTCATAGACAACATAAACAGCAGGCATTGATTAAAGCAGCCAAGGCATACAACTCAACATATTATGCTGTGAAGGGCACTACGTGCACTAGGCTGCATCAAGAGAGAAGTGGTGGGGGTGCAGGTGCTTTTGCAGTCAGTCACGGTGCGGACAGACAGGAAGAGGAGGGAGTGGTCCCTGGAGCCGTGTGATAAGTGGCCCATATAGCACGGGAGGACAGCTCATGTGACATGCAAGGACATGTCGCCACCTCCGTAGGGAGAATTGGCACGCCAAACACTCGAGTGACGAGCGGGGAGGAGTGTGTGTGCGACCTATGACCTCCAACACAACAGGTAACCTGTCTTTTGATTCCCCTATAGCGAGGGTTTGCAGACTGGGGTCTGTGAGCCGCTACTTGGGCCGTCCGGAAAATAACTGTCAATCAATTATTATGTTGTGTCATTTTAAAATAGTGCATACCTTCAGAATTCATTCATAATAAAACAAACACACAAAGCCATCAACTCCTCCCTATCTTAACTTTGGGCCAATTGAAATCTCTGATATGATCATCACATAAATCTATGAATGAATTAAGTTGGGGGGTTGTATCAAAGGGCGTAGTACTATTACTACTTTATCATGGAAAAATACAGTTTCATTCTCATAACAGTACCATTTGTTTTAAGTCCCTGTGAAATGAAAATAAAGATGTCTCATAAATTTCACACACCACGAAGAGGAGTGTTATTAAGAACCATGCCCAATTTGAATGGTTAAAAATGATATCAAAATCAGGAAAAAAATCAAGCCATTGTCTGAACTCACAAACGCTGTGGGCGCGTCTGCTGAAAACACCCCACTCAGCTGTCAACTGGCAATCAAATACCACCACGACAACTTGGATAAATGGATGCTACTTCCTCTCGCATCTTTCTTATGTCTACACATCCCTACATGTTTGAGCTATGAAAATAAATATCCGCTTAAAGCCTCTGGTGGCCTGAATATATGCCACAGGGTCCCCTCTGGACTTTTCCACATCGCAACAACGAGGCACACTATCACATCCGACTTCCTCTTCTTCTTTCTGTGACAAGCGGGCACTCACGACCAACAACGAGGTGCTCTAAAGTGACCACGCTAGTAGATTATCTAAAGGGAAGAGATATTTTCGAGGTATAGGAATAGCAAGCTAGTTTACTGCTCATCACGATTGCTCCGCTGAAACGAACGAATGCACTCAAGTTCTTTTATAATGAGGGGGCCACACCCAAAAAAATCAGGAAAACTGAAATGGAACTACTACATAGTTCTCAGCCTGAAAAAAAAGTATCTCTGAAATTACTTTACATGATCGTCTATCTCATAACAGAACAACTCAAACACTATAATTTTGTTATTATAACGTTATGACTTTTTTCTCAAAAATAGGAAACATTTCAATACTTATGGCATTTATGAGTTACACTTGTAGTTCTGTTTAATGGGCGTTCAGATTATGACTGGTTCTTTGTAAAAAAATATCTGCTTAAAAATGTCTTCTGTAGTCCAAAAAACTTTTAAAAAATAAAAATAAAACTGCCTTTTCAAACCTTGCAACCTCACTGTATTTGCCTTAGCTACACTATGAGAGAAACACAGCAACAGTATATGAAAAAAAGTATTGAGTTTCTCATCCAACCATGGAACCCAGAGTGTTACCAATTTGTCCTTTCTGAGAACATTTGTATTTTCAGACTCGATGCAGCACTTCAAGCAAATGAGCTGCTAGCAGTGCAAGGTCACACAACATGCCACTTTCCAACTCATTTGCATGGATGGGCCCAGTGGCCAAACGGCAGCAGGAATCTTTTTTTTTTTGTTTGTTTAGTGTCACACTTGCGGGCTGGCTGAGGACACAAAAGAGTCATGTGGAGATGAGAGAGAAAGCACCTGAACAAAAACAGACATCAGTCTAACTTGCAAGAGTGCACATACAGCACAAACAACACGCCGTTTAGCGAATCAAAGCAACACTGAGTGGGACTAAAAGAGAAACGGTTGCAACAATAAAAAACAACAAAAGTGTTTGAAATCAGACAAGCACAAACAGGGAGAAGTGCAGGCGATGTTATTGTGGTGATTTGCATTCCCTAAATGATGGATCAAGTCAGACTGGATTCGAGGCAAGCCCATTAACTTTGTCCAAAGCTGCAAATGCAGCAATTCCCCTTAAGTGCTCCTCACTTAATGAAACATACCATAATGCAGGGATAAGGTAGTAACTGTCCCTTTTTGCTAATAAGCATCTAGAGAGCGGAAAGAGAGTGCAAGCAATGTGGGAACAAAAACCACAGAGGGAAGTGAAGAGAGTATTGTTGAGTTGTTTGAGTATTGTTGTGTTCTTTCTGTACTGCTCAAAGATTAGCCAGCTAATAGGAACGTAGTAATTAGTGTAAAGGAAGTTCTTCTTGTGATACATCTCAACTGAGAGACTTTGTATGTTGGGAAAGAGCTAGTTTAGCCTGGGTTGTTGATGTCGATCGTCTCAGATTCTCAATAAATATCCATTATAATACTAATAAACCACAGCGGCAGCTTAAAAACTCCACCGTGACACAATAAAACTGTTCCGGCTGATCCAGGGATACAGATCCTCCATTTTCCTTGACCTAACAGCCGAACAGGCCCAAAAAAAACCCCCAAAAAGTCTGAATTGTTAGTGGAAGTTACAGAGTGTCTTCACCACATGTACATGCAATGTAATGTTGTAAAATGAGTTTGAAATTATATTAAAGTGTTTAGGGATCATAATTTGTGGTATATTTATAATTGCCTATTAATATACAGAGTTAATAAACTTTTGTTTTTGGGGGGGTCTGGATTCAAAGGGGGGACCAAATGCAATAAATCGGGACTTCCCTCCACCATCAAATTAAGATCACAGCTTTCAAATAAAAAGTCACCAAAAGAAAGGTTGCTCTTGATGGAGATACTCCTCCGATACAACTGTGTCAAATTAGCTCATTGGGCCTAAGTCTCAACATCTGTTGATGTCAACATTTAATCCTCTTAAAGCGAGGAGTGATGCTTTTCCCCCCACAGATTCAGGCTGCTGATTGTTTGGGTAATTGACTTTGCATGAAGAGTCAGTTTGAGGGGATTTGCCTGCCATTCAAATAAGCCAGTGAGAGGTTTGCATTAAGAGAGAGCGCATGCCCGCGTGCTTGCATGTGTGGTAATTTCTGTGTAGTGGTACCTCAAAGTTCCTTTCGTGACGCTGGTCGAATGTACTTTCAAAACAATAGATCTGTGACTGCAGAATATGACTATATGATTAGCCACATTTACATTTCATTATTTTAATGTCTATATCAACAGTTTCATACGCTGTACATATTGAGTGTACAGTATTATACTTCATCATTATATATAATTGTAAATATTACACTTTCCACATTTCACCAATTATACAAAGTATAACAGTATTACTGACCACATACCAACATGCAACACCTTAATCTTCTTTTTTCTTTCTTGTTAAGATTACATTTGAATTTCTAAAATCCCTCCTTGTGCTGATCTTTTCTTTATACTTTCTTGGTTGTTTCTATATTATTAATATGAGTGTAGGGTATCTATCTATCTATCTATCTATCTATCTATCTATCTATCTATCTATCTATCTATCTATCTATCTATCTATCTATCTATCTATCTATCTATCTATCTATCTATCTATCTATCTATCTATCTATCTATCTATCTATCTATCTATCTATCTATCTATCTATCTATCTATCTATCTATCTATCTATCTATCTATCTATCTATCTGTCTTTCAATCTGTCTCTCTGTTTTTCTAACTGTCACCTTCACAAAAACTATTGATTGCTCTGGTCACGTTTAAACTAAAATTGAAACATTAATTGTCATTTGAGTATAAGCAGAAGTTAACGAGGCTCATATTAATGTGTTAAAAACAGTAAATTGCTCTTCTGTTTGACCATGGCCAGTCAGCGGCTAGCAAAGCAGCAAAGCAGTCTACATCTTCACTCAGTGTTTGATTCATTGATCACAAAAAGCTGCTGAAAACTAACGGCAATGGAACAAAAACGGCAAGAAGAAACCTATCAAAACAAAAGCAGCACCACAATTAAACACGGTAAAACAGAAGCAGCAAAGGCAATCATCTCCAACTACCATGACGCTAAAACGCTCTAAAACACTGGGCGAAAGTATTTGGACGCCTGCAGTGCCTTTTCTGCTTTTGGGCTTACAGCGTGAAGCGTAGGGCTGCTTCCTGTCCACAGACGTCCTTATGCATGCAAACATTGTGAGGAAATCTGCGTCCAGGCAAGGTGTCAATATGCCTGCGTCCTCTCCCTCGCCTCACCCCGCTGTCACCATGACAACAGACTGATTCCTGCTGCTAAATATTTCTCTCCCCTCCCCCTCTTACATGTACCTCTCTCTCTCAATTTTTCCCCACAGAAGCTTATGGATCACATTCCTTCTTGCACATTGTAATTAAATGTGGCCTTCCTGTCAAGCTCTATCTTGCAATCATGAGAAACTGTCCAGGGGAATCTACAGCCTTGGACCCCTAAGTGGCTTACTAACTCCCATCGCATCTGTTATCATTATCATCACAAACCCATTTCTAGTCTCTAACTAAATCCAATTATTACCAATAGAGTCCGCAGCTGAGATCTACTGCAGGAGGAAGCGGCGCCATGAAAGGCTGCAGTGTTATCTGAAGCGCACAGACCCCCGTCTCTGCAAACACCCCACCCCAGTCTTCACGCATCACCATGTAGCCGTTGGAAAGAAACCAAGGACATGACATTTTCCGTAACGTGCGGCAATTTCCAGCCATGCACTACATGAAATAGAGTGACCAGACAATTGCTTCTGTGCATGTCATCTCCCATCTGAAACCAAAAGGGACAGACACGTACATTATATTTTGAGTTTTAAGAGAAACTACTGTGTAATATGACAGGATAAATAAGCAAAATAAGAAACTAACTGTTGACTACAGCTCTACATGCGGTCTTTCCAACACCATTCCCTCATTTCTGAGATGGGAAGGTCTAAACCAGTGTACTCACAATCCCAAACTAGAGGAGAATATACTGTATAGTAAAGGCCACAAGGGAGCTACTGTTGACCTTTACCTAAGGCGAAAGAACCAGTTGATGAGGTTTTAATAGAAAAGAATGCCAATAAGTTCTGGCAGGCCACGGCTACAGTATGCACACACCATTTGGCCACAAGCTGTCTTTTTGTGCATGTGTTTGTGTGTGTGTGTGTGTGTGTGTGTGTGTGTATGTTGCTCTCACTGGCTGTCACATGAAGAAAACAATCAATTTATACTGTATGTTCCCGACCTAACTCGCAATAGCGGAAAATCAGATAATATAGAGATACCATAAAAACCTTTTTTTTTAAAAATAGTTTTACCCCTTCCACACACTTAAAACACATTTTTAGGCAAATAGTATTTGTACGTATGCATTTGAACCCAAAGCATGAAATGCATAGAAAATACTGCACATATAGTAGTGTCTGTGTACATGCATGTGCCTTAACCCTCACCCTACCAAGCATGGAGTTTCTGTAACGTGCCACATGAATATTAAAAACACTAGAGTGCCTGTGTTTTAGGACTTTATCTGTATCAGCTTGTTCTAAAGTATATATTGCTTTCAGGCTTGTGTGATGTATAATGGCACGGCAGCAATTTTCTTATTGGGGTCCTATTGGACCGAATTGAAAGTATCAATTTTCCGAAACATTGATAGTGAATAACTAAGAAAATAATTCTGTTTATTTGGAAATTCATGTTTTTTTTTTTCAGATAATACAAATATTTCTAAACAATAAGATCTTATGTCTTCACTCATTGAATATATAAGCCACTTCTCGGTGGGGTCCAGACGGAACACCAGTTTCCAGAAATGAAAACGGAAGAACATATTTCCCAAACTTTTTTTCTTTAGCCACACACCCTTTTTGACATCCAGACAGAGACGTGGTGGAGCCCCTCCGCTCCACGAACACCCTCACAAGAAAAATTAAAAACAACATCTGTTTAAAGGCATCACATGTAATCATCACCAAAACGGCGTAAAAGAAGACGGAGTGACTAGCCGTAGCAAAAGTAAAAAAAAATTAAATTGTTGTTTTGGAGTAATAATAAGTTAAATATATTGAAGAAAATGTAGGAAAAGCAATGTACATTCACTGCGATTGGCTGGCGACCAGTTCAGGGTGTACTCCAGCCTCTCGCCCGGAGATAGATGGGATAGCCTCCAGCACGCCCCCGACCCGTGTGAGGATAAGCGGAACGGAAGATGCATGAATGAATGAAAATGAACAATGTACATTCATCACTATGCTTATTCAGTTGCTGCCCCTTAGCTCAGTGATTAGACGGGTGCTTCACTTTATTTGCAGATTGGTATCATCAAACACCGTTATCTAATGTCAAGGTAGCTAATCTAACATTCAAGACTTCAGCTCTATTTCTCCTTTCTGGCGCTTTGGTTTGATTATACATGAGATTCAGGGGGGATCGTCTATTAGAATTCATGCTTGGCAGGATCCATTGTGGCCATCCAAGACTGTGCACGTCCTGAGACTTGAATCCCGATAATGTCAATCATCTTCAATGCTACTTCCTATACAGGACACCCAGACAGCAGCCAAACAAAACACTGGGCTACATGCCAGTGCCAGTGTGGTGTTTTCTTAAAAGTAAAAAACGGGGACACAACTATCGTGACACTTATGGAGGCAGATGAGGCCCACAGGCAGGCGGATGTGTCCCAAAAAGAACAGTAAACACAACGAATGACGAGCTATAGTTACAGCCTTGTCACTTGCATGTATTGTGGGCGTGTTGTCCCCTCATGGACAGCGGTATAAATAAAACACAAGACTGTCAAGACTGATCAGCAGCTTATTTTCTATTTACTAAGGGTAGCCGCTCACATTGTCTGTTGCCACACCGGCCGAGAACAGTGACAATGCTCCACTCACGCACGGATCACTGCTATTACGCTTCGTACTCATCCGAACAGAGATGTCGCCGTCGATATGGGCAGTTGCGCCACATTTAAAGGGAATGAGAGGAGCCCCTTTGATTGGCAGCGAATGAAGTCGGCTGTAAACACACCCACAGTGGTGCGGCCCCCCCACTCTCCGATCTGCCGGGCCGCGCTTGTCCACGAAATTACCAATAACGGTCTAAACTCCCTTTGCCGTACAGTTGCGCCACCCACCGCACCGGGGTTATGCCATTCATGAAAATAGGGCCCTCGGTGTTCGAATACCTGTGGAATGTTAATTATCATCATCGTTATCATCATCATCATTATTTTTATGAGGATTATTTTTACAAAACACACTCAGTGTCGCCACCAGGACAGTTAGAAAAAAAAAACGGTACCTGACATGAAATCATAACAGGATGCATGAAAGAGTCTCAATGGCCCATGCACGACACACAAAGTCCTCCATTTTGATTTGGAGCAGCCATTTTGCGTTAATTCCAGGGCTTGTACAGTGGAAAAACTCCTACTAATTCACCCAAATTAACCCAAATCAGAAGCAGGTATCCTAGGTCACTGTTTCTCAACCCTTATTGAAGCAAGGCACATATTTTAAATTAGAAAAATCTAACAATGTACCACCAAACAAAAACATCACAAAAAGTCGACTGTGTATACGAAAAAAATAATGATTTGGTCTCAATTTTATCATACTTTTGGCATACCTTTGGCATGTTTAGTTGAACACTTTACGATTAGGCCTACTCTGAATGTCAACAGGTGGATACACAGGTTAATTGTGCCTTCTGCCATTCAGTGGAAGAGCATTTAATTGTTCTGTCTGTCACTATACATTGCTGGCTAAGATAAATGAACAAAGATGCATTATTTGATGTAAATCATAATAAGTGAAGTTGAATAATATCCTGCAGTCCAACTGATGAGTTCTCATGACATACAAATGCACTGTGGCCCAGTGGGAAGGAATTACTGTCCTAGATAGACAGGTGATGCTATATTGCCAAGCTTTTATGCATAGGCCAGTGATTCTTAACTGGTGGGTCGAGACCCAAAAGTGGGTTGCTGTTATGTACACTTGTTTTATATGTATTATTGTTGTTTTTTTTTATTGCACAGGTATTTATTTGTATTTGCTTTTAGTTTTGCTTTATTTTGCTCTGCTGCTGTCTGCAGCCAGGTGGGCATTGCAAATTGAGAATCTGTTCTCAGTTGCCTTACCTGGATAAATAAAGGTTAAATAAATAAATAAAAACCGTGGTGCCAGGGCCCATTCGTCACTATTTTAGCTTTATTCCCCTGACTGTCTAGATTTTCTCCTGCCATTTAATGGGATGCGCCACACCCCAAACAAGTGTCAAGGCTTCACGGAAGAGCTCTTTTCAATGCGCTCGTCTTTGTCTTGCCTCCTGTGCCCTCCCTCCTTCTCCCCTACCCAATGTGACATGTGCGCCTGAATAAATCTCTTTCACCCTCTTGTTGATCTGCTGTTTCCTCGTGGGGACGCCACCTTTCATCTTGTTGCTCGTATTAACAAGGAGCCTCACCTCGCCCTGGTATGCTCATCTGCGCCCGCAGCATCAATCCGTCCTCTCCTCGGCACAGATCAAATGATTAGCGAGCATCACATTACAGAGAGGCACTAGCGCGTCTGGATTCAAAATACAGAGATTTTCAAGCTTCGTGACTAAATATAGCTCAGGCTCGGCATGGGCCTCAGTGTCGTGCCAATTACCCGGGCTCATTCCAAAAAGCCAACTCATAAAAACAACATGCAGATTTAAACATACAAACAAGAAGCTAACATGGCCAAGAGGGCACAATATATATTTAGGTTTTAAGCAGATAAAATTGGACGAAGAGAGGGATGTACAGCATTGTAGGTCATACATTTGGTGATGCAAACAAAAGAAAAGGTTATGTAAAAGCTCATTTATAGGTTTTAACATGCATATAACTGAGTTTGGCAGAAATAGATCCACTGGAACACAAAGAGGAATGATACTATACGTGTGGGAAGCTAAACTGTATACTATAATCGGTTTTGATGCCAAATAATGGATGGATGGACAGTTATGTTAGCTTTTGTTTTAGTATCACTTGAAGTAGTTGTCATAACAACCTTGCACTTCTTGTGAGTTGACTAGCCATCGTGCAAGTAATTAAAAATCCACAGACTAGTCATTAAAAATGCATGGAGTTGACATTTAAATGTTGACATTTAGGGGCCTGTAAGACAGTTTGGGCCACAACGTTAGGAACAGCCGAACGAAGATGCTAATAGGGGTCTAATAATAGTGGTCTGGTATAATAATAATGCACTGCCATTGTGTATATCTCAAGACAAAAATATGCATACATACACATATATATATATACACACACACACACACACACACATATGTACAGTACATATGTCTTGCATTGAAGAGGAGCTACTGCACATGTACCCTAACTTTTAACGAGTCTATGGGCCAAGATGTTTGCGCCCCAAGACTGGAAATCCGTCACAATATCAGTCAACAAAGATAACCAAAACAACTTCTCTCATCATCCATCCAACCATCGAGGCCTGCTTATCCTCACTCGTGTCACGGGTGAGCTGGAGCCTCAAAAGCCAGATGACTTTTGGGCGAGACGGGGAGTACACTCTGAAGGGGTCACCAGCCAATCGCAGGGCACATTTACACATGCAACCATTCACAGCAATGGACATTTTAAGGTTTTCAACTAACCTAATATGCTTGTTTTTGGTGTGCGGGACAAAGGATCTGGAGAAAATCTAAGCACCCGGAGGGGGAAATGCAAATTTGATCCTACTCATCTAGAAATAGAAATTTATTTGTATTTTTTTCCATGTCTTCTTGGTCAGTGGTAGGGCGGCACCCTTTATTACCTGTCGCACAGCATCCATCAGAACTAACCATTATGATTCTTTTTGCTACAGCTCTTCTATTGGATTTCATTTCGTGTATTGTGACAGCAAATCCCCAACAAATTCAACCCTTTGCTTTTAATAATCTTTCCTGAGGCATTTCATCCTCTTGCTATTTCTTTGCATCTTGACATTTTCTCAGAAGCAGCCAAATCCAAATCTTTGTCTCAGTCCTCCCTATGTGGTAGCACCCTGCAGGCAGTGGTTGTAGTGTGTAATGCGATGGCACGGGAGGTGAGATTAAATTAGGCCCGTGTATGGGGATTACAACCCACTCAAACCCTGATCTCTTCCCACTGTCTGTAATCCAAGCCTAATGAATGTATGATGGCTGACGGCAGAATAGCACAGAAGGCGTACTCGAGGACGCCATGTCGACTAAAGTGTGTCGCGCCTCATTTATCGAAATGACGTGTTGTAATAAGTGGGAAGACAATTAAATCAATGCACTTAAATCATCAAATCCAGTGGACATGCTTGTTTATTTACAGTGTTTACTGTAAATGAACAAGCATGTCCATGGACTGCAGTCACTTACAGCACACATACACCAACACGGGCCTTGTGCTTCGGATCAAAGCATGCAAATTGCGACTGCTTGTTGGAGAGATTCCAGTTTGCTTCCTAGTCCAGTGGCGCCTTAAAATACGAGTTTAATTTGTTCCGTGACCACGGTTGTAACGCAAAACTCCCGTATCTCAAATCCTCTTTCGCCATTTCTTGAATGGAAATTCCATCCGTAGTCCGTACATGTTAATTAGAATGTAAAGAATGAAGCCGTTTGTGCATCATGATTGCGGCTCCTTCTGGTGTGTGACTTAGCCACCGGGGGTCTGAATAATACAGTCATGCAGACACAATTGCACAAGAATTACACAACTACTGTAAGTGACTCAGTACAATGAAGTAATATTAGTTGTTTTGCGTAGAGGATAAAGACTACATACCTGTGAGTATTGTTATCATGTCTGTCTACATGTATTGCTGCACCCTTTGTGTTCAATATATAAGAAAAACATTTGTAAAGTTATGAGGACAAGGTTGGAAACTTGTAATGTTAAAAAATAAAGTTGTAACGCTACATGAGAATAAAGCCTGAACGTAACAAGTGAATGTCAAAATTACACATGTTATTTTTCCTCATTTATTCATTTTAATGGATTTTTTCTACACATTTCCTATCCCTGAAGGGAAATGTACTTTTGAATCTGCTTTACATCACAATTTTTGGCGGGTAAAGTTAGTTTTTTTTTTTTTTTTTTTTTAATCATAAAATGCTAACTTTATCCTTGTAATATTGCATAATATTTACTTAATTTTATTCTAAAACTGCAAGTTGTAGAGTACAGTGGACACCTGCTAATCGCGGGGAAAGGGACCGCGAATAGCGAAAATCCATGGATAATTAACAGCCATTATAAACTCAGTCAATTATTTTTATTTATTTATTTATTTTTTTAAACTACATACATTCTCTAATAAGTGAGGGAAAACCACCACCTAGCATTTTGGGGGTTGGTTCCCCCCACCCAAAAAAAAGAAAGAAAAAAAAGAAAACAAATTAAAAAAAAAACAATTATTTGAAAAAATTGGGGGTAAAAATTAAGGGTCCACTGTACTCTGTTCTACTTCTTTCTCCTGACAAGGAAAGTGTGTAATTGTATAGGATTTTATTGAGAAGTAAGGAGAATTCCAAATCTGTTTACCTTTTTTGAGTCACCGTTAAGGCGGTTAATTTGGAAAAAGCCGTAGAGATTGCAGCTGGGAATAATCTATAAGAACGTTGTGCTGATACTTGAAGCCGAACAACACTGCTGGCATCCCACTGTGACCCCTGAATCCCTCCCAAGTGTCATTCAAAATGCAGCCCATCTCTCAGCTACAAGTCAATACATCAGAAAACCCATGTTACCGTATCTCTTAATCAACAGTTGGAGCAAAGTAATCAAAGTTGGAAGCAGGATTTCTTCGGTGTTGTTTATAAAACATTAGCTCATTTAATGAGTGAAGCCAAGGCTACAGGTATTGTTGCAAAAATTAAGTGAGAATTATGAGTGTCTAAATACACCTGTAAGAATCTTGAAGGATAATAAACATAACTTGATTTTTCTTACATTAACTGTCAAATATGAAATCAAATCAATCACTAATGTCATGTACTGTAAAAGGACAACTCTAGCACACACAGATGGACTCAAATTGTCACAGAGAATCCAAATCCCAAAAATATCTTCACAAAAAGGAAAAAAAACTTTCCTATCCAATCGAAGGTAATGGAACAAACATAGGAAGTAGCAACGTACCAAAATAAAAGCCATATAGTCCTCAATGTAGGGGGAAACAATACAGTCGCATGACGACTGCCGCTAATCTCCAGTTATCATGACACTGAAATACTTGCAAGCGCTGGATCAAAGTACTTGGACACCATTGGAATCTTAACTTCGGACAAGAACTTATGCTGGATATTCTTGAATTACTTGACTTGACAAGTCCTGCCTGTTTAATTTGAAAATCCACGCTCACAACACAAAACACTTGTATCCTAAATCATCTTTCCTCATTCAAATGAATTGAAATGTCATTCATTCATTCCATCCTCCCTAAAAAAAGTTGTTTTTTTAAAAAGAAAAATATCACTCTATAATATTATACTTAAAAATAACACACAGTAAAGACACAACGAAATGGAATATAAAGAATTAAAGGACTTTTGCCACATTTTTTGCTTCAATTCAATGGACATTTTGTTGCTCCTTCTGATGTGAACGCCTTGGCCACCTGGAGGCAGTATAATGAAGACAAGCAGATATACTGTACAAGGCACGGTGGACGACTGGTGAGCACATCTGCCTCACAGTTCTGAGGCTCCGGTTCCCTCCCAGATTCCAAATACATGCAACACCCACAAGCCCAGTGAGGATAAGTGGTTCAGCAGCTGGATGGATGGATTTATGGATGGATGGATGGATGGATGGAGCCGGTCTCAGCTCCTCAGTAAGACACAGTGATGCTAGTCACTCACTACAGAGGATAAAGAATAAATGCCTGTGAGCATAGTTATATTGTTTGTCTATATGTGTTGCACCACCATTTGTCTTCAAATATCCATTGCTTAAAGGGTTATAAGACCGATGCAATTCACTTCTATTCATCTCTAATATGTTAGCATTAAGCTAAACAGACTAAGGCAAAACAATGGGGTTGTTTTTAAACACACAATGTGTGATTCTCTTTGTTTGATGTTATGTTTGACAGTAACCAATAAATAGGTTAAAGCCTCTCTTTTAAGAACTATTCACTATCTGCTGCTTGTTGTGACGTGAGCTGAGTTCACTGCCACCGTACAGCACTTGTATCTCAAATTTTTGCTCGCATTTCAAAGCAAAATCGGCCGTAGTGATGGCTCATATTTCGATGAACTCGTAAGTGGGGCCACAATTATCTCAAGGCATCACTGTATATATTGTTACCGGGCAACAGTATGAGTTGACGAACGACTTGCTTAAACCAAGAAAGACTTAAATTTAATTGCTTGAAATTTAGTGTTGACTCCACTTGTTTGATTTTCGCTACAGTAACTTCAAACTTCACGGCGAAGACTTGAGACTTCCTTGTGACTTGCACATGCACGGGACTTACTCCAACCTCTGCTTACCGCCATCGTCCTTTTAGCAAAAGTGTCATAAAAAGCCCCCCAAAAATAACGACTCAATGCTTTGATGCCGGCTTAAATGAGGCCTTGTGAGGAATATTTAAAAATATATATATAATTTAAAAAAAATATTTTTTTAATTGTCAGACTTCAAAATTGTCAAACGTTTTCTGCTCAAAGCTCAAGGCACCAGTGTATCGTTTCATCATGTGATGTTCTTTTGTGTTTTTGGCATTTATCAAACAAATGTTCCTTATTGTTGCCTTAAACTAAAGGAGGGTATTTGCCACCGTTTCATGCAAAAATGATGGCTCACAGAACGATCTTTGTCATCGACAGATTATTATGAGGACTGTCAGGAAACAGTGAACAGAGGGTCAATTTAGTGCAAAATTCTCCTTAGTGATGGCGACAATAACGCTTCTTTCATTGCACTGCAGATGAAGATACACTGCGGGGGATTTTTTTGTGACTGAGACAAAGACACTTCTGTCATGGAGACAAAAATAAAACATGCCAGCAAAAACGTCATTCATGGGGTTTTATGTCTAACCTTTTATAAGATGAATGGCAAACTTACACATGACACAGTTTTCTCACATTTATTCGTTTGAATTTGTTTTAGGGAGATATACTTCTCAATCTGCTTTTTATAGCTGTTTTTTCATTGTAATTTCATTTCATCGTTATTCTTGCAATATTGCAACATATTTCGCAAACTATTTTACCTCATGATATTTTTTTTATGTATTCTACAATAGCAATTTGTAATATCACAATATTATGGGTCAATTTCATATAAGTTGCTCAATAACAGTAAAGACATGGTCCACTGAATTTCCTTTTGAACATCAATGAAAAACTCTTACGTGTCCATTTTCCATACCACTTATCCTCGCGGGCATGCCCGGGCCTATCCCAGCTATCTTCGGGCGAGAGGTGGGGTACACCCTGAACTGGTCGCCAGCTAATCACACGGCACATATAAACAAACAACCATTGGCACGCACACTCAGCACGTATGGACAATTTAGAGTCTTCAATCTTCAATTAACCAATCATGCATGTTTTTGGGATGTGGAAGAAACTGGAGTACCTGGAGAAAACCCAGACAGGCAAGGGGAGAACATGCAAACTCCACACGGGCGAGGCCGGATTCGAACCCAGTTTCTCAGAAGCTGTAATTATTTAATTATGAATTCCTTCCTTTAGTTCTATTCTTTATCTCTTAGTTTTTCCAATACTTTTACTTCTACTCTTTTGTGTGTAATTCCATAGGATATCATTGAGGAATATGAAGAAATCCCAAAATGCTTTTGATTTGTGACTGTCAAGATAAAGCCACAAAAAAAACAAGTTAATCTTTCGATGCTCGCTGAAATGAAGTCTAGTGAGGGGCGTTGACGTCGTCATTCGTGGAGGTTTAACATCTAACCTTTTTCAGCTCATCTTTTATTCCTGGCTCGTTCTAAAGAATTAAATTTTATTTTAACCAAAAATGTAGGAGTCACTACCCACGGGCTTTCCGACACATTCTCCGCACCCATAGCGTCACTTCTGGAAGCCGTCATGCAGTAATACACTGACAAATTCAATGCATTTACATGTGACGCCTGTATTAGTGTAGGGCTCAATTGTGTACTTGGGCAGAATTTGCAGAATGTCTTTAACAGCCAACAGAATTCTTTTGCATGATTTAGATTCATAGTGGGGCTTACCTTCAGGGATAGACACGTGGACATCATTGTTGCCATTTTTTTAAAAATATTTAAAAAAAAAAAAAAACGTATGAAACTTGTGACTAGGTTTGTGAATTATAATTAATGTTTTTATGATATTCAAACATACAATTACACTAGTGCCCTAGAACCAGTGTGGGCAGAATACAGCGATGCCTTGAGGTACGAGTTTAATTCGTTCCATGATCACACTCATAATACAAAACACTCGTATTTCAACTCATCTTTCCCCATTTGTTCTGGCCTCCCAAAAAGACAACAAACATTTTTGTAATAAGAAAAATAGCACTCTATAATATGTAATAATATGTATAATAATGAATAAAACCATATAGTGATAACATATTGAAATAAGAATGTAAATAATTAAACAGTTTGCGCATCATAATTAATTGTGACTATGCAGCTCCTTCTTGTGTGTGCACCTTGGCAACCCGGGGGCAGTACAATACCAACATACCTTCATGGAGACGGTCACAACTAATCAATAAGCTGCAGTAACGTTAGTTGTTTTTCATAGACGATAAAGAAAATGTGCCAAAACTATTATTATATTATCTGCCTATATGTGTTGCTCCACCATTTGTGTTCAAATAAGCGTTGCTTAAAGGGTTATAACACTGAGACACAGATGCTACTCGTTAGCCTGTCTACAGCGTTTTACATGTTTTTGTTAGTTTTGCATTGGGAAAGTCTGCTTAGCTTAATGCCAAGTGGTTGTTTTAAATACACATGTAATTCTCTTTGTTTTATGTTTAGTTTGACAGTAAACTTCAACTGGGAGTGGCATTAAACAGCTTGATGACACTTTTTTGGAACAAGACGGTTCAGAGACATGGACATGCCGTAAAAGTCCTATCCATCCAATACATAAGAGCTTTTATCACACTGTCATCCTTCCATCCTCATTTTTCAATCAATCCTTTCCATCTTTAGCGCTGTATCCCTTCCCTCACTGCAAATTCAACTCCCCTCATTTGCAGGCCTCCTTCCTTCCTCCTCAAAGCTCATATATAATCTTTGCCAGGCGGCTGGCCTGTCAATTCCCCTGCCCCCGGGCTCCTTAAATCACCACAATGTATTCTCCTGCGCTCCCCTAACAGGACGTCAACACACACAATCCCCCACCCCGACCCCCACTTGACAACCAGAGGGTCGACTCCCATCTGCGGCGTCGGAATCAAACAGCAGCCATGAAGGGAGGGGTGGAGCTGATGGTGCGTTCAGGCTTGGCTTGCGTGTACAGGATCAGAAACAGGACAACTAGCGGTAATGCAAATTCTCTATCTTCCTGTTTGGAGGCTGAAAGAGTCATTTTTGACACTCGAGTCTCTACGTCTTAAACTTTGTGTTTGCCATTCTCAGCTTTCAATCCATCAGTTGTCTCTGATCAGCAGTCAGCCCTGGGAGTGTGCACTGTGGTCGTGTTGAATGTTGTCAGGGGCGAATCTCGGACATGAACTTAAAGGATGTCCAGTGTAGAAGTCATTGTAATTAGATTACTGCTCAAATGATTTAGGCCTCTGGTTCTCAAACTTTTTACATCAAGAACCATCTCAATAAATGCCTCTCTCTTCGAGTACCACCATCATGAGTGCGCGCCCTGCACTCCTTAAAAAGTTTAACAATTTATTTGAAAATGCAGAGTCAAACTATGAGATTGGTGAAGGTTCAGCGCTGAGGTCTTTCACACGCAGCTCGATCAGCTCCGGGCCGAAAAGACCCCGGAAGTCTTCTTCCGTGGTCTTTCATAGTGGAGAGACTCCTACCTGTCGTGATGTCATGCAGTCGCGGACCAATCCTAGCTTCGCCTCTGCGTCTGGGTATGTTCGGAAAATCAGTCTGACGCTCCCATCGCACTCTGAGAGTGCAGTGCTTAGAGAGGCAGAGCGCGCTCCATTTTCTATAAATTTACGAATGAGCGTGTTGGCCATTGGCAGGGATACGTCACTGCGTCCGCCATAGTGAATGTGTCAGTTCTGCCTGTAAACATCTCATCCTGCCTGACACTAAATATAATGTTCGCTCTGTCACAACAGTCTGAGCGGCGGGAAGGCGCTCCGAGTTTCCAAACGTTCCAGAGCGCAGAGAGCTTGCGTGGAGAGAATTTCCCAACGAACCCTGTGTTGATACATTGTGCTATTGTCGTTCTGCGTGACTAAGTGTAATACATGTGCATGTGTACATATAATGCAACTATATGTTTGTGAGAACAGCCGCATGTGTATCTATAATGGAATGTGGCAAACAAAACATATGCAGTGTTTTGCGTAACACACATTAAGAGCCACCGCTATAGGCAAATCAGCTTGAAACCACAAAACTAAATGATTTGTGAAATATGTTGCTTGCAAACACAACTTCTTCACCTTGGACTGTTATGACCTGAGGTGATCGTTTACTCTGTATAGTATTGTTTCCGGAGTGGAAATCCTCCCATTGAGCACGAGCAGAGGAGAAAGTGTCCCAAGGCTAAAAACCAGGAAATCACAGCGCTCCTTCCTCCTACACTTACTGAAACACCGAAGGCATCTGGATGGACGCCAGCCTCTCTGCCTGACATTTGCATCCATGAAGATTCATGCAGGAAAAGTCTTGTGGTCGTCTTTAATTTGTAATGCTGTAAAAATATAATGTTCATATTATATTGTCACAAGACATTGTCACCTGCCTTGGGTGTAAACTTCAAGAATCTAGAATGTGGACAGTGAAAGGGTTTTATCAGTGAAAGGGTTTCATACAAAATTACAAACTGATTGGATGACTTTTGATGGACAAGTTAACCCTTTAATCACTGAAAGACAACATAATTCTAACCCCCAAATCTGTTGTTCTTGTTTACTTTATTTGCAATATTTGTTTTGAATGTTATAATAATATTACTGTATATTAAACAATACCTACCTTTTTTCATTAGCATTACAGAACAAATATTTGTATTGAAATTTCTGTTAATGCTCAGTTTGTAAAATTGTCATGATCAAGAAGATCTTTAATAATAAATGATGAATCTTGTTTTGATTACAGCTTTTGACGCTGGAAACAAATTAGAATATCAAAGAAAAGCTCATTCATGGCAGAAGTTCATTTCAGAAAGTGAATCTTATACAGATTCAAACACATGGGAAACTACTTTTCACAAGGCCAGTTCCTACTTACTTTCTATGTATGAAATTATTTTTTTTCTTATGTAATATTCCGCCGCCACGGTGGACGGCTGGTTAGCACAGCTGCCTCACAGTTCTGGGGACTGTATGTGGTTTTGGGGCATGTCTCCAAGTTGGAGCCTAAATAGTTGAGTTTCTCCACACCAACTTTGGCTAGTCTTTCCTAACTAAGCCTTGTTGCATGAACTGATGAAGCCTGCTCAGATAAGGGGCGAAATGACTTCAAAGACAACCAGAACAGTCCAGTTGCGATCGATTCAATGCCCTGAGAATCCTTCAAACGCCTGTAAAGGGACTGGAAAATTGGCTGGACAATTTGACGAACTACAGACAAGACGTTTTTTTTTTTTTCTCTTTTTAAATAAAAAACATTTAAAATACATTTTAAAAAATCATGTATGTAAAATAAGGGTCTAAAATCATGAAAAATAAGGCCCATCCTCGAGCTGGCTCCTGTCCGCTGAAGATGCTGAGACGGCTGACGACTGGATAGCACATCTGCCTCACAGTTCTGAGGACTGGGGTTCAAATACCGGCCCCACCTGTGTGAAGTTGGCATGTTCTCCCCGTGCATACCTGGGTTTTCTCCATGTCCTCCGGTTTCCTCCCACGTCCCAAAAACATGCGTGGTAGGTTAACTGAAGACTCTAAATGGTGTGAATGTGAGTGCGAATGGCTGTTTGTTGTTGTCTGTTGTTTGTCTATGCAGTGGGTACGGAAAGTATTCAGACCCCCTTAAATTTTTCACTTTGTTATATTGCAGCCATTTGCTAAAATCATTAAAGTAATTTTTTTCCTCATTAATGTACACACAGCACCCCATATTGACAGGGAACAAAACGGAATTATTGGAATTTTTGCAGATGTATTAAAAAATAAAAACTGAAATATCACACAGCCATAAGTATTCAGACCCTTTGCTCAGTATTTAGTAGAAGCACCCTTTTTTAGCTAATACAGCCATGAGGCTTTCTGGGAATGCAACAAGTTTTTCACACCTGGATTTGGGGATCCTCTACCATTCCTCCGTGCAGCTCCTCTCCAGTTCTGTCAGGTTGGATGGTGAACATTGGTGGACAGCCATTTTCAGGACTCTCCAGAGATGCTCAATTGAGTTTAAGTCAGGGCTCTGGCTGGGCCATTCAAGAACAGTCACAGAGTTGTTCTGAAGCCACTCCTTCATTATTTTAGCTGTGTGCTTGGGGTCATTGTCTTGTTGAAAGATGAACCTTTGGCCCAGTCGGAGGTCCTGATCACTATGGAGAAGGTTTTCGTCCAGGATGCCCTTGTACTTGGCCACATTCGTCTTTCCTTTGATTGCAACCAGTCGTCCTGTCCCTGCAGCTGAAACACACACCCACAGCATGATGCTGCCACCACCATGCTTCACTGTTGGGACTGCATTGGACAGGCGATGAACAGTGCCTGCTTTTCTCCACACATTCTGCTTAGAATTAATGTCACAAAGTTCCATGTTGGTCTCATCAGACCAGAAAATCGTATTTCTTACCATCTCGGAGTCCTTCGGGTGTTTTTTTTTAGCAAACTCAATACGGGCTTTCCTATGTCTTGCACTCCGGAGAGGCTTACCGTCTGGCCACTCTGCCATAAAGCCCCGAATGGAGGAGGGCTGCAGTGATGGTTGACTTATTAGAACTTTCTACCATCTCCCGACTGCATCTCTGGAGTTCAGCCACAGTGATCTTTGGGTTCTTCTTTACCTCTCTCACCAAGGTTCTTCTCCCCCGATTGCTCAGTTTGGCCGGACGGACAGCTCTAGGAAGGGTTCTGGTCGTCCCAAACGTCTTCCATTTGTGGAGGCCACTGTGCTCTTAGGAACCTTAAGTGCACCAGAATCTTTTTTTTTTAACCTTGGCCAGATCTGTGCCTTGGCACAATTCTGTCTCTGAGCTCTTCAGGCAGTTCCTTTGACCTCATGATTCTCATTTGTCCTGACGTGCACTGTGAGCTGTAAGGTTATAGTGCACAGACACTTGAGTTAAATATATGAGTGTCACAGCAGAGGGTCTGAATACTTATGGCTGTGTGATATTTCATGTTTTTATTTTTTAATAAATCTGCAAAAAAAATTCAACAATTCCGTTTTTTTTCTGTCAATATGGGGTGCTGTGAGTACATGAATGAGGAAACAAATTTACTTAAATTATTTTATCAAATAATTTAGCAATATAACTGAAAATTTTAAGGGGGTCTGAATACTTTCCGTACCCACTGTATGTGCCCTGCGATTGGCTGGCGACCAGTTCAGGGTGCACCCCGCCTCTCGCCCGAAGATGGCTGGGATCGGCTCCAGCACGACCGCGACCGTAGTGAGGATAAGCGGTACAGAAAATGGATGTGCTCAAGTGTCTGGAGTCAGCTACTATGGCTGAATAATATGTGCTGCTGTGTTTAATAAACAGTTCACTTTCCCAGACAAAACAACACAGAACGAGGCGCTGATGTATTGGACGCCTGCCATGGTCGAGCAAGCTCCTTAGCTCGTTAACGCATTATCTTGTGGGCTAGCGAACATAGTATACAGTTAACTTTCCCTGAAGTGTCCCTGTTGTGTGGATCTACGCATGGCGCATGAAGCAAAGCTGTGGAGTATTTGACAGACCCAAAGCCGGTCCGCCGGTCCACAAGCCCCCTTGCGGCTGATAACTACTAGCCACTAGTAGCAGGCCACTCGCTGCTTGAGCCGCACGTTGGTCACCACAACAGAGACACTGAAGCCCAAGTAACACATAAACCTTCAGGGAAGATGCATTTTTAGGGGTTAAGTAAGCATAGCTTGATGGCTAACTGCACAATGTAGAGGTAGAAATGGGCCAAGCTATTATTACTAAGTAACTGCGGTAAATACACTTCTAAGTAATTGCAGCAAATACCCACAGACAGCGCTCTGTACTTTTATAGTCGTATTAACTCATGCTGTAGATTTAAAAACTCCAGACAACTGAGATGGTGAAAAACTGTTTAATATTGTGACCTTGCACTCTGTTATGGTTGAGCCAGAGTAAAAATGTGCATTAATAATGCTTTCGCTTTCAAAGCGAAGCCCACCATCAGTGCGTTGGGCGGGTTGATAGGTGGGGCGAATGGCTTAAAAAAGTTGGGGAAACCTGGATTTTGATTCCAGGAACTGATCTGTTAATGAGTTATGTCTTACACTATAAGTGCATGATATGCATTTAAATATTATATGTGCGTTCCTCATTAAAAAGTTTATTTTGTACAAAAAATGCATTTTAATGAATACAAAACGATTTTATTTAAAGTAATTGCTGTATAATGCAGTGGTGCTTTGAGATACAAATTTAATTGATTCAGTGTGCATGCTTGTAACAAAATACTTTTATCTCAAATCATCATCCCCAATTGAAATGAATGGAAATGCCAATAATATGTTCCAGTCTCCCAAAAAAGAACATTTGCAATTTTTTTTTTGTTTTTGTTGTTGTTGTAAAATAGCACTCTATAATATTATACAAACATGTAGTAATAACATTTGAATGGAATGTAAACAGTTTGTGCATCATGATTAATTCATTCAAAAGCCTGGAAAATCAGATTTTTTTTTCATGCCGTTTAAGTTGATGGCAAGCAGAAGAGGGCGACAGCAGTCATCTATGTGGTGTATTTCTACAGTATGGCTTGAGGCCAGGTGAGTGCCTGATTTTCATGCGCACACACAGACGCACACACACACGTCCAGGCGTATGCCAGCGCTGGCTGCCCCACCCTTATTTTTTCCTGTCATATCGCTCTCGCTTTCCGACGACATCGATGTAACCACTAGCCCCCTCTTATTTGAATCCCAATTCACTTTCTTCGCTCCGGGAGCTTTAGTATGCTGTCGCTCCGAGGAGAACATTAATAACTATGCTTCATGAAAACTGTTGCAGCATGTTGTAATTATGGGTTGTACTTATTTACAAATGGTTATTAGCTGGGGGAGGGGAACAATGGGAGAAAAATGGGAATTTGTATTAAAGCAAGGCAGGAGAGGAAACTCATTTCAATGAGAAATTGCCCTTGTTTCACCACATATTTTATTTCGCAAGGGCTCGGGTGTCTTAAGCTTTGGAAAATGCAGTCAAAATCCAAACTGGATCTTTCAAAAAGCTCACTTTTGGTCACATGCAAAATAAGTGTGAATGCAAAATGGCAGCATGATGAGCATTAAAAATGTCAGGTGAGACCCTGTTGCATGCAACCGCAAAATGGAAATCACAGAAAGTAGTGTATAGAGCCATGTTTAGAGCCATAGACAGCCACAGGTAACCAACATCATTCAGATGTGCACATCATCATCCTCATCATCACCATCATCATCATCATCGCAACCCCAGTGCATGTAAAGCTGTTTTAACAGTTAAGTTTGTTGACATGACATGACACACCAATACTGTCATTCTATTCAGAATGAGTACATTTCTACACAGGAGACATTGCAATATAAAATATACATGCGTCATATTTCACAGAGGTGTGATAGGTGTAATGCCACCTCTGCAGCCTCATTAGTCAACTCATCAACCCGCCCCCTTCACTATGTGTCGAGCCACACAAAAGCTGCTCTTACCTCCACACCGACGCTCCTTTGCTCTCACGAGTCCTCAACCGGATCTGTTGCTGCCTCGCCTCGCCTCGCCTCGTCTCGTCTCGGCCACACGGTGCGATTGTGTGCACCTCTGTGCTGTGCTGATGCTGCAGTGATAGAAAAACACACCCTCCTCCGGCCGCGCTCTCGCTCCCTCCCCCTCATTGGCTGCCTCTCGGAGGTGACATCACCCTCCGTCTGAGCCTGCGCCTCAGCTTCACCTCACTATCTCAGTGTCTGCGTCCCTGGTCATTCCTGTCTATTGTAACCCCCACACAGACCCACACACTCACGTCTGTCCTCCAGTCCCTTCCTCATCTATACATCCAGGATTAGTATCCAGCTGCTCTTCTTGTTGCACTCGGATCCATCAAAGAAATAGCACATGCTGAGAAATTAGCACACTCCCCCCATATACGCCTGGACTATACAGGACCTTATACTGTATACCGTATGAGGCCTTCAAAAAAAAGTTATGAATCCCCTGCACTCTACTTCACGAGCTCTTATTCAGTCCTCCACTGAGACACGGACAGGTGTTTTGGTTTATTATTGTGCAATCAAAGGCACGTCTGGCAACGAATGTTACGCAACGGCACTGAATTAAAATGTGAGAGGAACACATGTGCCGCCTTTTATCTGTGTGAGCGAAGGAGATGAGCTGATTTCTGATTATTAAAATGGCTTCCTCCAGAGGTGATTAAATGCAGTTGCTAAATGTCGCCTGGCAACCACAAAAACGTGACAATAAAGATATTCTGATTTTACCTTTTTGTGTCTTCGTGCTACTGCGAATGATTTGACAACCTTATGCATATTTGCACAACCATGTGATGTACCTTCGTAACTTTGATTCAGCAGTGGCGGTTCCTGGCATGTACGACGTGCAGCCACACAGGGAGGCATAGACCCCACAAAAATATGGGAAACAGACACACAACTACTACTGCTGCTGTTACGGGGAGCAGCAAACAAGAACTACAGTGGTGCCATGAGATAGGAGTTTAATTCACTCTCAAATCATGTTTCCCCATTGAAATGAATGAAAATGCCATTCATCTGTTCCAGCCTTCCAATGAAAACAACAAATATTTTTGGAATGTTTTTTTAACTATAAAAATAGCACTAAATAATATTGTACTTAATAAGAGCATACATATAATTAAAGAATTAAACAGTTTGTGAAACATTTTTGCTTCAACTCAGAGGATAGTGTGCTGCGCCTTCTAGTGTGTGCGCCTTGGCCACACGGAGGCCGTATAATACAGACACAAGGACATACACGAAGCTGGAGAAAACTCCACAGTAAGCCGAAGCAATATTAGCAGTTCTTCGCAGAGGATAAAGAACATATGCCTGTGGGTATTTTTATTTACAGTATCTGACTACGTACTCCACTGTTCGTGTTTAAATATCAGTTGCTTAAGGGGTTGTTACACCGCGCACACCAATGCTACTCGTTAGCCTGTGTTGTGCGGTTTTCATTGTTTGTTAGCATTCAGCTAAACTGATTGTTCTAAGGCAGAGCTATGCAGTTCTTTTAAATACACAATGTCTCATTCTCTGTAATATTTAGTTTGACAGTAAACTGCAGCTGGGAGAGGCAATAAACACCAACAAGTTTATTTCGTAAAGAATTGTAAACTGATACTTGTGAAAGCTGAGTTGAGTTCACTGCCACCATACAGCGGTTGTAGCTCAAATATTTGCTCATAAATCAAAGCAAAAAATTAAAAACAGCCGAACAACAGCTTGTATCATAAATAAGGTCACTCGTACCTGAAGGCAATACTGTAATTTAATTTAAATAAATTTGTAGTTCCTAACACTATTTTACAAAATATGGCTTGACATGTTGGCAAGTTGACTCTACGATCCCAGCATGCCTAGCGGTATTTGTGAGTAGTTGTAGCTTTATCTGTAATGTTAATTGTCGTTTGTGTTTCCTCGTAGTGTACTTGGTTTACATACTTGTTGTGCATCCTTTTATTTTACGTCATGTTAATGTAGTTTTCTGTTTAGTGAGGACCCAGTTCGTTTCTCTATACGACAAACTTGCTGAGAGGTTATTGGTTTTCAATACATACCTAAAATAAGCGCTTAAAGTCTCAGGCAAGACCATAATCCAGTCATTCCTTACTTGAGTTATTCCCGAAGTCACTGAAACTTCATGTTAATAGGGGATAAGTGTGACCTTTCTTGAAATCTTGATAACCTCTCATGTGTCCAAAAGATAGTTAAACATTTAGTAATTAATAGTACAATCCATTTTTCGCCATAAATGTATACATCCATCCATTTTCTTTTACCATTTATCCTCACTAGGGTCGCGGGAGTGCTGGAGCCTATCCCAGCTATCATCGGGCGGGAGGTGCGGTACACCCTGAACCGGTCGGCAGCCAATCGCAGGGCACATACAAACAAACAAAAAAAACATTCGCGCTCACATTCACACCTATGGGCAATTTAGAGTCTTCAATCAACCGACCACGCATGTTTTTGGGATGTGGTAGGAAACCGGATCACCCGGAGAACATGCAAACTCCTCACAGGCGGGAACGGAATTTGAACCCTGGTCCCCAGAACTGTGAGGTGATGTGCTAAGAGTATACAGTACATACAAATTATTATCCTGGGAATGTAATTATTGAAATATGTTTCTTTAAAAGTTATCTTGATATGTGAAGTAAAATAATTGCTTTTTTAATTCTGTTTGTTGCCTTAACTCTAACTATTCCTTGCTGTTGCTGTGTACTAATTTGTTTATATTTCAGTATATTTTAAGAAAAAAATATGGTTCACTTAAGTCACTTGCATGAGAACAAAATGACACCACTCTAAAAAAAAAAAAAAAAAAAAAACAAGTGAATGTACAACCTGTTTAAAATGGTTTAAAAAAAAAAATGCCGAACTTGTGTTGACAAATTTTCTGTTCTTCCGTGTGCGATAATGAAATAAAAGTATCTGATTTAGACACAAACTTAAAGAAAATGTATTACCTGAGTCTCAGAGAGAAACAAGTTAACAGTGTTCATTGGAAAAGATGGCATCTCTCACCCTCACATCACAAAACTGTTTCTTAATAAACTAGAAGCCCTTTAGTTCATCAAGATATTGGACGTTTTGCACAGCAACCACCTGCAAGGGAAATGAAAGGTTGCAGTTTTCATATCTGAAATCATTGAGAATGGGGCGGCATGACTCAGTGTGCTACACTGAGCCCCTGTAACCATGACAAAGTGTCGTTGAGCAAGATACTGAACACCCAGTCACTACTGATGCTGCGCCATCAGTACATCACTGACTGAAGGTACAGTGAAAAAGCGCTTTGAGTACCTTAAAGATTGAAAAGTACTATACAAGTGAAAATCCTTTTCCTGTGAAACAAAGACCGGGGTAAGAGAACAGCCCAGCAATTTACAAAACATACAGTAGATTGATTCCACTATGCTTGTATGTGTGTGCATTTGTGTGTGTTTGTGTGTGTGTATGTGTGCGTGTGTGCACGTGCGCGTGCACACCACCAACCAGCATGCCCATCTGCTGCCAGCCGTGGCCACACTCGTGCCAGGCAAAGCAGACAAAAGCTGAGGAGAGCGAGATGTTGTCATGGGAATAATGATTGATGGTGGCGGTGGTCTTAAACAGGTGAGAAGTGCAATCATTAACCCAACCCGAGTTCAACATATCTGGGTCAAAACCATGAAAGGGAACCAGGAGATACAATAAGTCAAATGTAAAGTGAATTTTAAAGGACTATAAAGTCATGGTGTGTGCCACAGTTGCCCTCCTATCAACAGCAGTAGTAATGAGCAAATTCATTTTGGTATGTTTCTGTAATGGGAAATACTTAAAGACAAAATATTTGACTTATGACATACTGAGTTTCAAGCCATCACTCGGATTAATGGCATTTCCATACATTTGAATGGGGAAAGTTGATATGAATAAGAGATATTTGATTTACGAGCATGGTCATATTATTCATTGAACTCTGAAGTCAAAGTACCACTATACACCAGTATATAGACCTAAATCATGCATTTAATGCTGCCATGCTACTTTAGTGTTATCCTTAAAGAACCTGTAAAGTAAATTTAGGTATTATTGCTTTTAGATGCAATATACGTTTAAAGATAATTTCTGAAAATGTGAAAAGACTGCGAACTCTGTAGTACTCAATTGTAGAGATAGAGCGTTAAATAGTTTTTCACCATTTCTGTTTTCCTGATTTGTTGGGCAAGGCTAAAATTGGGCCACGTGATGTACTTTAAAGTCTGGCATAAGTGGCCTCTCCCCCACTATAAAGAACTTAAGCCCCTTTGTTCAGTTATTCTGCGTAATTGTGACATGCAGTTAGCTAGCAAGCTATTCCTATGCCCCGAAAATGCATCTTAGCTTTTGGATAGTCCTCGAGAGAGGCCACTTTAGAGTGCCTCGTTGTCAGCTATGAGAATGAACACACGTCACACTGAGAAAGACGGAAGAGCGAGGAGGGGGGTGATTTCTTTCTTTTTGTCCGAGGTGACAGCCATCATGCGGACAGGCGCTTTGTGCTGTTCGTGACCGCTTTAGAGCGCCTCGTTGCGGCGTGGTGATGATCTGGTAGGATATATTACAGCCACTGGAAGGATTTTAGCGGATGGATGTTCGCGGCTCAAACTTGTAATTATATGTAGGCATAAGAAAGATGCTAGACAAAGTATTTGATTGGCAGCTGACAGATGTGCAGGGCGTGGTTTCAACACATTCAGCAGGCACTATCAGAGAGCAGAGACAAGGTCTTTAATTTTTGACTATTTCAAAGAATCATTTTATATACTTTGCAATTGTTTTGAATCATTCAAATGTGGCAGGGTTTTTAAACACTTTTCTGTGGTGTGTCAAATTTAGAAGACATGTATTTTCACTCTGGGGGACTTCAAATTTTCCTTTTTAAAAATGTTGTTGTTCAAAATAGCAAGACTCCAAGAGTTCACTGAAATTGAAAGAGTCCATATTAAAGCCCTTTACCATGTTGGATGGCTCTTTTCTTATTTTTACTACATGTGGTCTTGTATAAAGTATTGTACGGGTCATTATTAATGTGTCCAGTTATTTTTGATAAAAAGCAAACAACAAGAAATGAACCGCAAAGTCAGAACAATTCCAGTAAAACACCATTGCAAGTAATGGCACACATTTATCAATTTCCGCATGAGAACTCTTTGTTGGTAAACGAGAAGTGGACGAAGTAATAAACATTTCTCAATGCGTCATTTCATCAGTTGAGGCGACGTGATTAAAACAAAAGGACTAATACTTAAATGGTAGCTGCAAATCTTGCAACCTGTATAGAACAATTGAGAGGGAAAATGTTTGCACGTAGCAACATGTCGAAAATGCATATTTGGAGTCACAATGTGAGAGGAGACATTTTCCTCACTTCACTGGAAACCTTTTATTGACCTCTTCCATTGGCCTTGCCAAAGCTCTCTGCTCATTTCCGTCTACCAATCCTCCCTGCATGGAGAGAGATGGGAGTGATATACGAGGGAAAGAGGAACACATAAGGCTTCGAATGAACAACTTCAAGTCAGGAGGCGAAGGAGTATCAGACGGAGTCAGCAAAAGGCAGACTGAGACCATTCCATCAGCTTAAAAGCAAAAGGAGGCGGAGGCAATATAATAAATGACTGCAGTGTGAATGGGGAAACTCGGGAGATGATAACGGAAACTACGAAGAGGTTGTTTGCGCAAAGGTGGATACACACGTACAGTATACAGTCAGGGTGTGGCAAATTGCTGATATTGCAATCGATCAAATTATTATCTGTCATGGTGCATAATACGGCAGCATCAGGTAACGAGACTCTTGCTGGCCAACCTCCAACTACAGCATTTGCGGATGACTTCATAAGTCGCGCTGTCAACCTTTTGACAGAACGAAAATTGCTAACACATTTGGGTAAAAAAAACAACTTATCTTTACTGCTAATTTTAAAAAAAGAAAAAAAAGAAAGTAAAATGGGCGGCACGGTGGACGACTGGTTAGAGCGTCTGCCTCACAGTTCTGAGGTGCGGGGTTCAATCCCCGGCCCCGCCTGTGTGGAGTTTGCATGTTCTCCCCGTGCCTGCGTGGGTTTTCTCCGGGCACTCCGGTTTCCTCCCACATCCCAAAAACATGCATGGTAGGTTAATTGACAACTCTAAATTGCCCATAGGTGTGAATGTGAGTGCGAATGGTTGTTAGTTTGTATGTGCCCTGCGATTGGCCTGCAACCAGTTCAGGGTGTACCCCGCCTCCTGCCCGATGATAGCTGGGATAGGCTCCAGCACGCCCGCAACCCTAGTGAGGAGAAGCGGTAAAAGAAAATGGATGGATGGATAATACTGCAGTTGTAGTGGTGGTGAATTATATGGTTGCGGATTATATGGTGTGAGGGTGATAGTGCTGGATAACAGTGGTGCACTGAGATACGATTGAGTTTTTCAAGATACGAGCCGTTGTCTGGCCGACTTTTTGCTTTGTCTAGCGAGCAAAAAAGTTTGAGATACGAGTGTTGTATGGTGGCAGTGAATTCAAATCAAACCACTTCATAACAAGGAGCAGTTTGGCAGTTATTGAACAATTCTTTACAAAGCTTCAAGCTGTTTATTACCATTCCCAGTTGAAGCTTACTGTCAAACTAAACACAAAAAGATAATTACACCTTGTGAATTTAAAACAACCATATAGCTTTGCCTTAGGGAAGTATGCTAAGCTTAATGCTAACAAACATTGCAAAATGCCATCGACGGGCTACCGAATGACATCAATGTCGCAGGGTTATAACCACTTAACCAATAGACAGACAATATGACAATACTTTTAGGCATATATTCTTTATCGTCTGTGAAAAATGAATTCATGTAGATCCATGCTGTAGTATACTGCCCCAGGTGGCCAAAGTGTGTACACCAGAAGGAGCTTCACAATCACAGATTATGATTATGCAAATTTGTTTTAATTCTTTACATTGTACATAATCATGTTAATACAATGTGTTTTTATAAAGTACAATATTATAATCGGCTAATTTTCTTATCAAAAACATTACAAAGATGTTTTTTTGAGGGTGGAGGGGGGCTTGAACGGTTTAATATCATTTGCATTCATTTCAATGGGGAAATCTGATTTGCTATACAAGCATTTGGAGTTACAAACATGATCACGGCACGAATTAAAGCTTTATCTCAATGCACCACTGTATATGGTGCAGGAGGTGGAAATAGTTGTTATGTGGTAGTGGTGGACTGTATGGCAAATATTAAGTTTTTTTTTGTTAAATGACAAAAAGTGTAAAAAAAGCTTTTAAGACAAACAAATAGAGACAAATCTTCATCATGAAAATGAAGGCTCCCTCTGCTGCCTTTGCTGAGCAGGCGTGCTGACAAAAGCCACAAAAAAATGTCAAGGTGACAGCAGACAGTCGAGTTCAGCAGGCAGGCAGCAGAGACAAAGAAGAAGCGAAAAGAATGCATGAGAGGAGGACAGCAAGGCTGAACAAGGATGTCGTCCATTTTTTCCATCCACTTGTGTGCTGCCATGCTGCTGGAGGTGCATCGATCTAGTTAAAGTCATTATGAGGCCACAAGGTCATCAGAGCGCCTCCGACCCGGCGTTAATCACTCACTAATTGAGGGGAAATGACTCTGATTGAGTTTCCCACCATGCATTCGGTTGGCTTCACTCTGCAGCCAACATCACATTAGGCGCATTAAACGGTCGTGGAAATAGTTCAACTCGTGCAGCCCAGTACTAGGAAAATAAAAGTCTGGCAGCGATCACAGGAGTAAAAGCCACAATGCTTTCATTTTAAAAAGAAAAGTTGAAATTAGCACAGCACAATTACTGTTATTGTACTTAAGTACTGTAGATTCTTCATGTATCTGTACTTTACTATTCATTTTTCTGATGACTTCTTACTTTTACTTCTGACATTTGATATATACTTGTACTTTCTACACCTTTTACAAAAGGCTTGATAATTTTTTCAACCTGTGTGACGCAAAAAGTCAATCACAGTTGGAGATCTTGATTAATTGAGATCTTCAGGTCTTATAAGGGAAAGCAGCAAAATGCAGTGAATAGAACATGTCATTGGCATGAAAGCAACTTCCTTAAATTGTTTTAAATTCCATTTGTTGGCTCACTGACAGTTTGTATTTATTGGTAATAAAGAATCTGTGTGTGTAGAAGTTAGCCATAGCGTGCCACAGGGATCCGTGCTTTGACCAGTCCGGTTCAGTCTTTAAATGCTGAAACCAGTCAGCTACATTGAAAAAAAAGTCCTTCATTTGATCATATACATTGGTTGCACCTGATTAAAATTTAGTAAACTCAAGTAATTTCGCACTCTTCTCCTCAAAAATCAATCAACATTTTAAAAGGTAGAGTTTGGAGTCCGCCCCCCCAAGGAAAGAAAAAGAAAACACTGTTTGGTATAGATGTTAAAACTGTCTCTATGACCTCACAGTAGAATATTAAAATAATATTTTATAAAATCATCCTTCTCTGGCCTTATCTTATGCTTCTAATTTAATTTTAATTATTATGTTAAAATTTGTAATGCAGCCCTATGGGTGGCACAAGTCAGTGCAAACTGTAGGCCGGTCCCAAGCCCGGATAAATGCAGAGGGTTGCGTCAGGAAGGGCATCCGGCTTAAAACCTTGCCAAACAAATATGAGCGTTCATCCAAAGAATTCCATACCGGATCGGTCGTGGCCCGGGTTAACAACGTCCGCCACCGGCGCCGTCAACCTGCGGGGCGCCGTTGGAAATTCAGCTACTGTGGGTCGAAGTCAAAGAAGAAGAGGAGGTGGAAAGCGGGTTCTTCGGCAGAAAGAGAAGAGGAAAACACAGAGCCTAGAACTGAATGTGGGGACTTTGAATGTTGGGACTATGACAGGAAAATCTCGGGAGTTGGTTGACATGATGATGAGGAGAAAGGTTGATATATTGTGTGTCCAGGAGACCAGGTGGAAAGGCAGTAAGGCTAGAAGTTTAGGGGCAGGGTTTAAATTATTTTACCATGGTGTCGATGGGAAGAGAAATGGAGTCGGGGTTATTTTAAAAGAAGAGTTGGCTAAGAATGTCTTGGAGGTGAAAAGAGTATCAGATCGAGTGATGAGGCTGAAATTTGTAATTGAGGGTGTTATGTGTAATGTGATTAGTGGCTATGCCCCACAGGTAGGATGTGACCTAGAGGTGAAAGAGAAATTCTGGAAGGAGCTAGATGATGTAGTTCTTAGCATCCCAGTCAGAGAGAGAGTCGTAATTGGTGCAGATTGTAATGGACATGTTGGTGAAGGTAATAGGGGTGATGAAGAAGTGATGGGTAAATACGGCATCCAGGAAAGGAACTTGGAGGGACAGATGGTGGTAGACTTTGCAACAAGGATGCAAATGGCTGTAGTGAACACTTTTTTCCAGAAGAGGCACGAACATAGGGTGACCTATAAGAGCGGAGGTAGAAGCACACAGGTGGATTACATCTTGTGCAGACGATGTAATCTGAAAGAGGTTACCAACTGTAAGGTAGTGGTAGGGGAGAGTGTGGCTAGACAGCATAGGATGGTGGTGTGTAAGATGACTCTGGTGGTGGGGAGGAAAATTAGGAAGACAAAGGCAGAGAAGAGAACCATGTGGTGGAAGCTGAGACAGGACGAGTGTTGTGCAGCTTTTCGGGAAGAGGTGATACAGGCTCTCGGTGGACGGCAGGAGCTTCCAGAAGACTGGACCACTGCAGCCAAGGTGATCAGAGAAGCAGGCAGGAGAGTACTTGGTGTATCTTCTGGCAGGAAAGGAGAGAAGGAGACTTGGTGGTGGAACCTCACAGTACAGGAAATCATACAAGGAAAGAGGTTAGCTAAGAAGAAGTGGGACACTGAGAGGACCGAGGAGAGGCGAAAGGAATACATTGAGATGCGACACAGGGCAAAGGTAGAGGTGGCAAAGGCAAAACAAGAGGCATATGATGACATGTATGGCAGGTTGGACACTAAAGAAGGAGAAAAGGATCTATACAGGCTGGCCAGACAGAGGGACAGAGATGGGAAGGATGTGCAGCAGGTTAGGGTGATTAAGGATAGAGATGGAAATATGTTGACTGGTGCCAGCAGTGTGCTTGCTAGATGGAAAGAATACTTCGAGGAGTTGATGAATGAGGAAAATGATAGAGAAGGGAGAGTAGAAGAGGTAAGTGTGGTGGACCAGGAAGTGGCAATGATTAGTAAGGGGGAAGTTAGAAAGGCATTAAAGAGGATGAAAAATGGAAAGGCAGTTGGTCCTGATGACATTCCTGTGGAGGTATGGAAGCATCTAGGAGAGGTGGCTGTGAAGTTTTTGACCAGCTTGTTCAATAGAATTCTAGTGCGTGAGAAGATGCCTGAGGAATGGAGGAAAAGTGTACTGGTGCCCATTTTTAAGAACAAAGGTGATGTGCAGAGCTGTGGCAACTATAGAGGAATAAAGTTGATGAGCCACACAATGAAGTTATGGGAAAGAGTAGTGGAGGATAGACTCAGGACAGAAGTGAGTATTTGCGAGCAACAGTATGGTTTCATGCCTAGAAAGAGTACCACAGATGCATTATTTGCCTTGAGGATGTTGATGGAAAAGTACAGAGAAGGTCAGAAGGAGCTACATTGTGTCTTTGTAGATCTAGAGAAAGCCTATGACAGAGTACCCAGAGAAGAACTGTGGTACTGCATGCGGAAGTCTGGAGTGGCAGAGAAGTATGTTAGAATAATACAGGACATGTACGAGGGCAGCAGAACAGCGGTGAGGTGTGCTGTAGGTGTGACAGAAGAATTTAAGGTGGACGTGGGACTGCATCAGGGATCAGCCCTGAGCCCCTTCCTTTTTGCAGTGGTGATGGATAGGCTGACAGATGAGGTTAGACTGGAATCCCCGTGGACCATGATGTTTGCAGATGACATTGTGATCTGCAGTGAAAGCAGGGAGCAGCTGGAGGAACAGTTAGAGAGATGGAGGCATGCACTGGAAAGAAGAGGAATGAAGATTAGCCGAAGTAAAACAGAATATATGTGCATGAATGAGAGGGCTGGTGGGGGAAGAATGAGGCTACAGGGAGAAGCGATAGCAAGGGTGGAGGACTTTAAATACTTGGGGTCAACCGTCCAGAGCAATGGTGAGTGTGGTCAGGAAGTGAAGAAACGGGTCAAAGCAGGTTGGAACGGGTGGAGGAAGGTGTCAGGTGTGTTATGTGACAGAAGAGTCTCTGCTAGGATGAAGGGCAAAGTTTATAAAACAGTAGTGAGGCCAGCCATGATGTACGGATTAGAGACAGTGGCACTGAAGAGACAACAGGAAGCAGAGCTGGAGGTGGCGGAAATGAAGATGTTGAGGTTCGCTCTTGGAGTGACCAGGTTGGATAAAATTAGAAATGAGCTCATCAGAGGGACAGCCAAGGTTCGATGTTTTGGAGACAAAGTTAGAGAGCGCAGACTTCAATGGTTTGGACACGTCCAGAGGAGAAATAGTGAGTATATTGGAAGAAGGATGATGAGGATGGAGCTGCCAGGCAAGAGAGCTCGAGGAAGACCAAAGAGAAAGTTGATGGATGTCGTGAGGGAAGACATGATGGCAGTTGGTGTTCGAGAGGAGGATGCAGGAGATAGGCTTACATGGAAAAGGATGACGCGCTGTGGCGACCCCTAACGGGACAAGCCGAAAGGAAAAGAAGATTATGTTAAAATTTGTCATGGCGTGACAAAATAGCCAATCAAAGACTATAGAGACAGAAGGGGTGTTGTCAACCATTGCCGTGCACACGCAAAGCACACGTCGGAGCCTCGCAGGGACATGGCGCAGCCTCGTCCAGACTTGTTTTTGTGGCTGGATTACAGTATTTAACTCCGGGTAGCAACAGAAAATTTAAAGGAATTGGACAGCTTTTGATTCGAAACAATAATAAAGGGTAAGGGTAAACAAGAGGTTCAAACGCGCTCCCCTAAATGAAGCGCTGCCAGTGGCCTCTCTAAGGCATCCAGTGAGAATCACATACACGCCAAGCAATTTAGGAGCGACTCGGAATTAGTAACGTTTCTGGTGGACAGGTACGTTGATTTTCATTTTTGATTGATTGTACATTCCAAAAAAACTCAACATCAAAACAGTAACATCCCAGCACATCAGCGGCAAGGTTTCTAATGATATAATCGTCGATCCCTCAGGCGGCACTGCATCAAAAACCGACATCAATGTGTAAAGAATATCACCAAATGGGCTCAGGAATACTTTAGAAAACCAATCTCAATAAATACAGTTCGGCGCTACATCCGTAAGTGCAAGTTGAAACGCTACTATGCAAAGCAAAAGCCATTTATCAACAACACCCAGAAAAGCCGCCGGCTTCTCTGGGCCCGAGTTCATCTAAGATGGACTGATGCAAAGTGGAAAAGTGTTCTGTGGTCCAACGAGTCCACATTTCAAGTTGTTTGTGGAAATTGTGGAAGTCGTGTGCTCCATACCAAAGAGGAAAAGAACCATCCGGACTGTTATGGATTCAAAGTTCAAAATCAGAATCAGAATCATCTTTATTTGCCAAGTATGTCCAAAAAACACACAAGGAATTTGTCTCCGGTAGTTGGAGCCGCTCTAGTACGACAACAGACAGTCAACTGACAGAGAAACTTTTGAGACATAAAGACATTGACGATCTGTGATGGTATGGGACTGTGTTAGTGCCAAGGCATGGGTAACTTACACATCTGTGAAGGCACCATTAATGCTGAAAGGTACATGCTGCCATCCAAGCAACTTCTTTTTCATGGGCGCCCCTGCTTATTTCAGCAAGGCAATGCCAAACCACATTCTGCACGTGTTACAACAGCGTGGCTTCGTAGTAAAAGAGTTGCGGGTACTAGACTGGCCTGCCTGTAGTCCAGACCTGTCTCCCATTGAAAATGTGTGGCGCATTATGAAGCCTAAAATACGACAACGGAGACCCTAGACTGTTGAACAGCTGAAGCTGTACATCAAGCAAGAATGGGAAAGAATTCCACATACAAAGCTTCAACAATTAGTGTCCTCAGTTCCCAAACGTTTATTGAATGTTGTTAAAAGAAAAGGTAATGTAACACAGTGGTAAACTTGACCGTGTCCCAGCTTTTGTGGAACGTGTTGCAGCCGTAAAATTCTAAGTTAATGATTATTTGCTAAAAACAATAAAGTTTATCAGTTTGAATGTTAAATATATTGTCTTTGTAGTGTATTAAATTAAATATAGGTTGAACATGATTTGCAAATCATTGTATTCTGTTTTTATTTATGTTTAACACAAAGTCCCAACTTCATTGGAATTGGGGTTGTAATTTCCTGCCACTTTCTGATGCCGAAAAAGTAGTTCATGCTTCTGTGACCTCAAGGCTGGATTATTGCAACTCTTTGCTTGTAAATTGTTGGCCCAAATAAGTGTGTATATACTCTCCAGCTGGTCCAAAACGGTGCTGCACCAGTTCTAACCAGAACCAGCAGAAGAAGACATATGGTATTTCATCTGCTTCTGGCATTGAAAACCTGAATCTGAAAAAACACATTTAAGAAAGCTAACAGCTGTTTTTTCCCATTGTGCCATGTAATCAAAATCGGTATTCTATAAAATTAACAATATATTTTTTTAATGTCTTACTTTTCCCTAAAGTACATTTCAGAGTCTAGACTTTTTTTTTTTTTTTACTTTTAAGGAGTCGAAATAGGTGCCGGTACTTCTCCTTTTACCAGTTTATTTCAGTAACACCCCATGGAAAGTTAGAAAAAAATTAGCCTCTGACATTACTTTCATGGATTGATCCAGCTATGCCAGTGACGAATAGTGACAGGCAGAACAATTCAATACTCCTCCACTAGATAGCAGAAGACATAAGTCCGGAAGCTTTTCTAACACCTTGTATGTGCCCTCAATAAAACACTGGTGTAGTATGGTTACAGACTTCAGCAGTTGATCATCTGGATCTCATCCAGTGGAGGAGAGTGGATGAGTGGATGGTCCCTTATCTTAAATGCAGCAAGGTGGCGACAACTGTGGCATGCAATGGAGTTGATGCAATGTAGTAGTAAATAGGCCAGCAAACAGATATCTATAGAAGACTGTGACCTTTGCAGGAGGCAGATTGTCCTTTTTGCTTTGCGTATCACGTGAGGGACCGAAAGGACCGCCCCTACGGACCCACCTGAGCCAATCTCATCGCTGACCGTTTCTCTTATAATCCATTAATACAGGAAAAAAAAACAGACCGCTCACAATGTTGGCAAAAATGATCAGATATAGCCTACCTCTTCCTCTCAGGGCACAACAAGCTCATCACGAGGTGACCAATGATGACAGCATGGGGACCACTTGCAGGTCTCCACTGGGGATGCCGTGTGTTATATTTAGACTGTCTATCATGACTAAAACACAAGCGATTAACAGAGAAGAACACAAACAAGCTGTCTCTCTGATTAAACTATGATTTCTATTCGTATTGTTATTAAACAGGCATCACCTTTTCCCTTGGAGGAGAGTCAGGAAACAAACCAAGTGGATGATGAATTCTGCAAAGAAAGGTTCACTCCACGTGCAGTTTCTTTAGTGCAAAATATCTCTCCAACTAATTACACTAATGAATGGATTTTGGTCTTTTGCCCTCTCATTTTTCTTGGTCTGTATGCTAGAAAAAAACTCTTCCATTGCAGGAGCGCAGTAGTATTGTGATTTATGGTGAATGAAGGCAGCCGCAGTAAAATATATCAGGCGGAAAGTTTTTTGGCTCACACAGAATCGAAGCACTTATTACTCATGAACCCAACCAGCATTCATATGTACTCCTCAATTACCCAGAAGAAAATAGTGAAAGGTTACTACTAGTAAGACAGTGGTACTACGCTGAATTGTCTTACTAGTGAGGACAAAGGTGGACCTTAGAATGGATATTGGATAAATGGTCAAATGGCTTTCCATAAAGGAGAAATGTTTAGAGCAGTTACAGACAACACCTCCGTAACCTTGGACTGCTCAACATCCAGTCACTCACAACCAAGGGACATCTCGTCCAGGATCTCCTCCTTGAATGTAAACTGGACATTTTATGCATAACAGAATGGTAGCAATAGTGACTTTGCAGCAATCGATGTTGTTCATACTAGGCATTATGGTAACACGCCGCCAACGAGCTGCGTGGACAGACTTCAAATTAAAAGGTTGACAAATAATACATGGACATCAATCCCTTGCATTTAAAATAATGAATAAAAAAAACTCTCTCCATTATATCGTAACCGGTCCACCACTGGGAGAAAGAAAACTGTTCCAGGATTCCATCCGGGAAGGGTCTGAAGTTGCATTATAAAATAAACTTAATTTTAAACCTTCATATTGTATATGTCTGGCATTACGCCTGATTTCAAAGGATGATTAAAAATAATGCCTCAGTTCTCCCAGAACCAGTCCAGTTCTGGGGGACACTTCACAACTCCAGGAGGCCAACGAAAGCACTTTCATAAAAATCTGATGTGGCATTTCAAAATAAAGGTCCTCTGAAATCTTCCAATTTCATTGCCATTGACCGTGATTTTTTAAAGAAATCCCTTACTTATCCCAGAACCAAACCAGTTCTGGGGGAGAACAGACCACCCCAGGACTCAAACTAAAGCACTTTCATAAAAATCTGATGTGGCATTTCAAAATTAAGGTCCTCTGAAATCTGCTTATTTGATTGCCATTAAGCGTGATTTCAAAAGAATATAGTTTTAAAATCCCCGAGTTCGGGTCATGGGACCAGTAGCTTTAGCAGGGAAGCCAAGACTTCCCTCTCCCCAACCACTTCATCCAGCTCTTGCAGGGGGACCCCAAGGCGTTTCCAGGCTCCAAACTCACTACCGAACTCACTATCAGGTGGTGATCAGTTGACAGCTCCGCCCCTCTCTTCACCCGAGTGTCCAAGACATGTGGCTGCAAGTCCGATGATTACACGACCACATAGTCGATCATCGAACTGCGACCGAGAGTGTCCTGGTTCCAAGTGCACGTGTGGACACTCCTATGCTTGAACATGGTGTTCATTATGGACAACCTGTGATGACCACAGAAGTCCAACAGAACTGCAATCACGCCCTTCTAGGTCTCACTGTCATTGCCCACGTGAGCATTGAAATCCCCCAGCAGAACGATGGAGTCCCCAGTGGGAGCACTCTCCTTTATCCCCTCCAAGGACTCCAAAAAGCGTGGGTGCTCTGAACTGCTATTTAGTGCATAGGTACAAACAACAGTCAGGACCCGTCCCCCCACCCGAAGGAGGCGGGAGGCTACCCTCTCATCCACCGGGGTAAACCCCAATGTACAGGTCCTGAGCCGGGGGGCAGTAAGTATACCCACACCTGCTCAGCACCTCTCACCATGGGCAACTCCACAGTGGAAGAGAGTCCAATCCTTCTCAAGAGAACTGGTACCAGAGCCCAAGCCGTGTGTGGAGGCGAGCCCGATTATATCTAGTTGGAACTTCTCAAAATCACACACCAGCTCGGTCTCCTTCCCTGCCATAGAGGTGACATTCCACGTCTCTGTAGCCGGGGATCGGATCGCCAAGGTCCCTGCCTTTGTCCACCGCCCAGCTCACACTGCACCTGACCCCTGTGGCCCCTCCCACAGGTGGCGAGCCCATGGGAAGGGGGACCTACGTTACCCTTTTGGGCTGTGCCTGGCCAGACCCCATGGATGACAGGCCAGACACTCTCCTTCGAACCCCACCTCCAGGCCGGGCCCCGGTGACCCGCGTCCGGGCAAGGACACGGGTCACAAAACATTTTCCTGTATTTTTAAAACATCATAGGGGTCTTTGGAGCTGTGCTTTGTCTGGTCCCCCACCAAGGACCTGTTTGCCATGGGTGACCCTACCAGGGGTATAAGGTCCCAGACAACTTAGCTCCTAGGATCCTTGGGACACACAAACCCCTCCACCACGATAAGGTGACAGCTCAAGGAGGGGTCTGCACTAGCTCCTAACATTATACTGCTTGTCGATTTTAATATTCACCATCAGCTCCAATAACACAATTGCCAGCGAGTTCTCATCTTGTCTCAATATCTTTGGTCCATGGCAAAAAATTTACTTTCCCACTTACTGCAAAGGACACATCCTGGATCTGATATGCTGTTCCGCTATCACTACAATTCCGACTCACTCCCTCTTACAGACCACATGCTAATAACCTTTTCAACGAACCTAACTTTTTTCAAAATCAACCTTTGCCGTCCCATGTCTTTTCTCCAAATCAATAACATTAGCCCACACACTCTTTTCACTTTTATCAACAGCCTCCCCAACACTGACTCTCTCTCCACCCCTGACAAACTCAAGGTTGCTCACTACAATAATCTCCTCAACACATTTTCAACAGTAAAAAACAGATCTGTAACTTTTACCACCTCTGCACCCTAGTTCACCCCTGCTCTGCGACAATTAAAATGCAAAGGTCATCAACTCCAACGGCTCCTTAAGAAACTCACTACGGCCTACACAAGGACAAGTGCCGTTATCATTTTAACCACTACAAAGACTGTTTCATTCAAGCCAAATGTACCTACTACACAACCCTAATCTACAAATACAAAGACAACACTTCATAAGGCACTATTCTCCCTGCTTGGCAATATTTCATGCCGTCTGGACTCCATTCCCTCCCACTTATACTTATTTTTTCTGTAATTCCATTATGTAATTTTTCCATGCAAAAATCTAATGGATCCACCAGCAACTTTCTCCTCCCGCTTCCTGTCCAACCCATCCACTCACTTTCAAGTTTTAGTCTGCCTTCTGCCATGGACATTTCAGAAATCATCCGTCGCTCCAAACCCTCCACTTGCCAGCTTGACCCCTTGCCTACTCTTCCGGGAAAACCTTACCTCCCATCCCTGGTGCCCCTCATCACTAACATCTTCTCTCTCTATTGGTATTGTTCCCCCAGCACTCAAAACTGCAGCCGTAACCCCAATACTGAAAAACCCCAGTTCGGATACAAATAATTTCAATACCTTCGTCACATCTCCAACCTCCCTTTTCTCTCAAAAATCCTTGAAAAGACCATCACTTCCATGCTCCACTCCCACCTCAGTTACAATAATTTCAATGAACAATTCCAGTCTGGTTTCCGCCCCCTCAGTGACAACCTCCTGCTGGCAAATGACTCTGGTTTACTCATGAGGTGGACTTTTTCACCTGTGGTTCTGAGCCTTAGTGTCAAAGCAGCTGCTTACAAAGCCAGGATAGCGAAAAAGGAATTCCTTTGATGTAGATATACAAAGAAAAGATGGTTGGCTTGATTACTGATCTAAAAACACTTGGTCCTCTCAAAGGAATTCTGACTTTGGTACTGTTTAAATATACTACACTCACCATCATTATCCTAATTGATCTGACTGCAGCTTTTTCTACCATCACTCACACCACCCTCTTGAACAGACTCCACCTCAGTGGCAATATACGCACATACTCCACTCCAGTGGATCAGCTCTTACCTGTCCAGCCGCACCCAGTTTCTTGAAATTAAATCATTCAAGTCCCATCTGTCCCTCATTTCTTCTGGTGTCTCCCAGGATTTTGTCTTGGGCCCCCTCCTCTTTATCATCTACATCCTACCTTTTTGCAATATTTTGCACAATACATTAGCATTAAAGGAACTGTCCGCAGACCTCAGAGATTGGAATTATGGGAGATAACAGGTTTTTGTCTTGAGGCACAGATCTGGGGGAACTTTCCGGAAACGTTTCTGGTGCTTTGAATGTCCCAAGTTGTAAAGCAGCAGGACTCTTGCTAGAGCTGGCTGCCCATCTAAACTGAGCCATTGGGTAAGAACCGTTGCTCTGTGGAATGAGTAGGATCTTCCAGATGAACAACCATCTTTTCAGGAATCCACCAGTTCGGCATACGTTGCTAAGCAGCTGGACTGAAGTTTCTCATTGGTAAGACATTACGGTACATGACAGTTGGCCTGGAGTTAGCCCAATGACAAGTTAATTTTATCCATATTGCGCTAATTCACAACAGAAAGGATTTTTTTTTTCAGTGGCAGGAACTGAGAGATTAGCGATCAGGATTGAGGGGAAAATACCTGGTCCAAAGTGCTCTTGACCACAGACTGGGATGACAGTTCATCTTTCAGCAGGACATCTTTTTGAGCAGTCCAGAAAGAGCTCAAACTTGAACCTGTGCGAGCCGAAAATGGCAGTGCACCAACTCTCCCATCCAACCTGACTGATCTTGAGCCAAGAATGTGGCATCATCCATCTTCTGTACTGCTTATCTTCACTAGGGTCGCGGGCGTGCTGGACTATATCCCAGCTATCTTTGGGCGAGAGGCGGGGTACACCCTGAACTGGTCCCAAGCCAATCGCAGGGCTCTTATAGACAACAATTCGCGCACATTCGCATTTACAAGCAACTTAAGAGTCTTCAATTAACCTAACGTATGTTTTTGGGATGCAGGAGAAAGCCCACGCAGGTGGGGCCGGATTTTGAGCCTGGGTCGTCAGAACTGTGAGCCAGATGTGCTAGCCAGTTTTCCACCGTGCCACCCTGTGGCATCATATTAAAAAAAGTAAAAACTTGCTGTAACTTCTGCCAAACGTAGAAAATGTAATGTGCATAGGCTGTAAATACGTATGCAATCGATTCATAAAAATTTGCAAACAAAAATAAAAAAGGCGGTATGGTGGGCGACTGGTTGGCACCGTCTGCCTCACAGTTCTGACCCCGCCTGTGTGGAGTTTGCATGTTCTCCTCGTGCCTGAGTTTTCTCCGGGTACTCACCCCCCCCCCCCAAAAAAAAAATGATAGGATGATTGAAAACTAAATTGCCTTTAGATGTGAGTGTGACTGGCAACCAGTTCAAGGTGTACCCCGCCTCTCGCACGAAGATAGCTGGGAGGCTCCAGCACGCCCGCGACCCTATTGAGGATAAGCAGGAGAGAAAATGGATGGGTGTTGCACACAGAAATTTGAGGGGGAAAATATTATATATATAACCAAGAATAAAAAAAGTGCTGTGATTGATGCATTGCACAGTACGGTGGCAACTTGAGATATAAGTGCCTTGACTTGTTTTTCCAACAAGGCGAAAAATTTAAATACAAGTGCTCTACAGATGCTTTCCGCTAGATGGCGGCAGCACACTTCGGAACATCCATTCTTCGCAACATCCATTCATTCTCCGTACTGCTTACCCTCACTCGGGTCGCGACCGTGCTGAGGTACACCCTGAACTGGTCACCAGCCAATCGCAGACTACACACAGACCATCTCCACTCACATTCCCACCTAAGGGCAATGAAAGGTCTTCAGTCCATGCATGTTTTTGGGCTGTGGGAGAAAACCCCGCACAACCACAGGGAGAACATGCACACACCACACAGGTAAGGCCGGATTTGAACCCCAGTCCACAGAACTGTGAGGCAGAAGAGCCAACCAGTCTTCCACCGCCCCACGACATCTAGCCACTATTAATTCACGAGTTTCCTTGCCGTGCACGGACAAGGGTAGTTGGTAGAATGGCAAGCCTTCTTAACATCTAAAAGTGGAGTTTGACTATCCGGAATTAACATTGTAGATATCAACATCTGATTGACAAGTGACAGTTAAATTTTTAATAAAGATATATGTAATTGTGACTAGTCAAAATGACATCTGCATTTTCGCTTTACCTCGTGTAAACCGAATTCCAGATATCAAGTCGCTTTTGTCATTTATGTGTATGGCATTCGTCATTACAGACAGTGAACTAGATATTTGCAATGGCATTGTAGGCTTGAGATACCTAAATTTGATTTAGACTAGTTGTAATTCCAGTTACACATCTAAATATTTAGTTCACCTGGTCAATGCTTAAGTTACAAGTGCAACCAAACGAGAAAAAAGTCACATCACAGAAGTCTTGTTAACAAGCCTGACAATGAATGAATGAAAAGATTGCAAAGTACATTTACTGTAACTAACAGTATCTGCTGTGATCTTCCAGGATTTTATCAATCAGAAGGCTGAAAGACTTAAAAAGACAATAGATGCAATTTTATGCATTTATTCATGTGGTTATTCCAATCGGATTCAAAGGCTCAAGGCTGAGTCAATAATTGAATAGTCAAAAATACTCTAGAATTTATGATGAATGTTTTTTAATCTCCTTCAGGTTTCTGCTTCAAATGTACCATCCTTCCCTAAAAATGCCACAAAATCTTTCTGAAAAGTGCATTTTTGTGAATTTCTCAAGTTGTTCATACAGCCTCACAAGAAAATGTGTCAAGGCTTGTGAGGTCAAAAATTTGCAACACGAAACCACCGTTTCCCCAAAGGTTTTATAACCATCTTGTTCACACATTCTTTTTTCTTTTTACAGAGCCAGAGAAACAAAAAACAAAAGTTGAAACAATAAACTCCCAAACCTTTTGTACAGAGAAAAAAAACAAACCAGATGAAGAAAATGTCTCTTATATTAGTCCATGTTTTAGCCTCTGCATTTGCCCTTTCCATTTAAATTGGGGAGGGACACACAAGCATGTGCGTGTGTGTGTGTGTTTGAGAGACTCTCCGTGTGGTATTTAATGTTAGTCAGACCAACTGACTCGCTGGTTCGATTGGTTCTGTATGGACTAGAAACCATTAAGTGTGGGCCATTCAACAGGTAATCCAGTAATATCTAAGCAGGGTGTATGTCTGTGTGTGGTCAAAAATGTAACTATGAATAGTAGTCAGATCTAATTTAGGTGTGTGTGTGTTTGAAAGAGTCATTGATTAAGCCAGGCCGAATCCCTCAGAGCACTCCTGGATGGCCAGAAGCAGCATGTGTCTCAACTTCTCGTAGCTCTCGTATGCAGGGAGGTCCAGCTGGTTGAAACTACGATCAAACAACACACATTCATTTTCACTCTCTAATTTGAGAAAACAACGTCATGGGTCTTCATTTGTAACAGGTTTTTTTTTACCAAGTATGAGCAGAGGGCAGACGGTCAGTGGAGCGATCGTCGCGGTGGATTTGGAACTTCTGGATGCCGTTCATGCCTTCCAGAGCAGCGAAACCCTGGAGGGGCACTTTGGACGTGCCGGTGACAAACTGTAAGAACTTTGCTCGGTCCGCTTGATCGAAGGAACGCAAGGCCCTCCAGAACCACTGTATCTTGGGTTAAAACGCAAACAAAATGGCAGGTGACTTATGTCATAATGACATCTAAATGCACAGCCTGCATTAATTTCAAGTACCTGGATGGAACTGGACTGGTATTTGTGGTACTCCGTGTTGGCCTTGAGGTCATCAATATCAATCGTCGGCAGGCCAGAGATGAGCAGCTCCAGCTCCTGCTCGGTGAAGATGGAGATCAACCTCTTGGGGATGATCTCATAAAAGCCCTCAAGGAAAGCGGCCAGCTGCTTACGGATCGCCCCTGCGCCACATCATTCACGCCTGTTTAACTCTTAACCATCACTTTTAAGACTTCTCATGCACTGTGACCAAAAGGAGTGGGCGACATGGGATCCACACCATAAACTATTTAGTAAAACTTTATTGAAGTGACTGCAGTATTTACTGTGAATTTCATAATTTATATCACAACTTCCACAGAAAATGGCAATATTGTTGAAAGACTTAGTCGTCTTTTGAATGATAATTAAGGCCTTCATATCAGAAAATGTCATTTAAGACTATGGATCACCCTGAATACAGAAACTCTTACCATCTGAAGGTAGTTTTTCTTTGAATTGTAGTACAATTAGAACTAGGCTTATTTCATAGCATTTTCTTTGGAACTAATAAAAATGTATAAAACCACAATCCTACCTGTCATCTTCATCTGGCAAACCAGGTGCACGTATTCTTTTTTGTTTTCTTCTGTGACCAGTATGTTTGCACCATTTGGCTTGAGGTCTCTAACTTCACATACACCGAACTCTTGGACCTACCCAAAGAGGGGGATGATGTTTAAATTCACTTGCCTCACGGTGTTTCAGCTTTACTTTTGCAATTCAACCATGGCACCCATGAACAGCATTATCACATTGCCACACAGAAAATGACTCCTAGGTGACACTCTTGTTCAAGTGCCTGAGACCCAATCTTGAGCATGGGAATTCATTTTCCACTTGAAAATAATTATAACAATGAAGAGACATGACACCAACCTCTGTGCTGAATGTGAGCTCATAGCCCAAGGTGGACACATCGTTCTCCAACAAGTATACCAAACCCTGGAAGAAGGGGTAGTCCTCACTCTCCATATCAGTGTACCTGGAACAGAAACGAGAAATACATCAATAAAATTATTAGCTATTTGGATTTTGTCGGAATATGCTTCCCGTCACCATTACCTGACACTCTTGCCCAGAATGTGCTTGTAAAAGCTGCGAGTGAAGTAGCACTCCAATAACCGGTTATCATAGACCGCCTTGGCCACCACACGGCCCACAAACTTGAAGTAGCTCAGGTGGTTGGGGTTGCAGTGGGATGAGGGATTGATGGTGTAGGTAACCCTATCTCCAGGCGACGTGCGGAACAGGGCGTACATTGGGTTGAACATCTCACGGGAGATGATCATGTACCATTCCCTCAGCAGGCCGCCGGCATCCTGGCCCTCCTCTCCTTCAAAGACAATGTACCTGGCAAGAGAAAGGGGGCAGCACGTTCAGGTGCATCTGAGTGGATGCGACTCAAAGAAATGTTGGCAATGGAAGTGGAAGCGCACAGTCTGTTTTTCATGTCCTCTGGGCTCTTGCGATGTAATTCTCTGTAGGAGTCCTCAAACACGTGATCTCTTCTCACATGCACGGCCATGTCCTCTTTCCTTAGGCCTTCGTCAAGGCGTTCCAGCTCCTGGCGGAAATACCTGCATGATGAACAACAGGTCAGACACTCAGAAAGCCACTAACTGAGCACAGGTTAAAAAAATAAAAATAAAAAAAGAGAAACGAATTTCCCTTACTTCCTCTTTACATCAAAGTCCAGGATGCGTATGTAATCAACCAAGACTGCAAAGGGCCCATCAGCCAAATGAGTTGTGGACTGACGCAGAATCTGGTTGAGCACTGTGCGGTGCGTTTCTACATACAAGCAGAAATTAAACTCAGACTGTGTTACACACAATGTGCAAAATCCTCTCTCTCCCCTTTACATCTAATTGACCTATTGATTAATTGACTGATGATACCTACTCAGAGAAACAGATAAGTCTCTGGATAAAGGTTGCCCTAGTTCATTGGTTAACTATAAATAGCCCCTAAGAGTATCCACATTAAAAAAAAAAAAAAAAAAAAAAAAAAAAAAAAAAAAAATCGCATTGAAAAATTGGCTTAGCTAAAGATCCATGAGAAATCTGGCTCACCGGCAAATCGGAGGAACTTCTGGGTGTCTGGTGGCAGGTTTGAAGAGATGTGCATGGAGGACGGTTCCCGGGAAAAAAACGGGTCTAGGGATGACGGTGTTGCTGGTGTAAGCGGTGCTGGGGACAGTGGCGGAGGCTCGTCCTTGATGTGAGAAAGCTGGCTCTCCCGAGTGTCCCGAACAGGGGGTTTGCTCTCTCGCTCGGTAGCGTGCACAAGGAAGAATGCCTCCACAGCAGGCTGGAGAACTGAGAGATACGGAGTGATCACAATAGATATAATAAAAAACAAACTGTAATGAATTTACAAAACAACGGTAGCTGGCAAATGTAAGACTCCATCCTGTTATCCCATTTCTCCTCAGGAAAAAAAAAAAAAAAGTCAAGTACTTCATTTCATAGATGGTACTGTGGACTTTACAGAGTTACCCAGGACCCAATTTGAAATCCATTGTTAAGCAAAACAGCAGGACCTACTGAGGCACAATCAAGTGAAGATGAACTTAAAGTGAACTCCGTTTTCAATGATGTTTGGTCTTGGTTTCGATTTGAGTAACATAAGATACAACTTTCGATAATCATTTGCAGATTTATATATTTTTACAAATCGTAATTTCAACATAGGCCGCCATTGTTTTTTTTCATCGCAGTGCATTTTGGGTAGTGACGTCAAATGGGGATGTGGCCGACGCCCGGAGTTTTTAGCAGTAGCCACAGTAGCAGCCCCTGGCAGGGATGAATGCTGTTCAGGCACTTCAGTTCGAGCCAGTGTGATCAGGGAAATGAGGAGAGTGAGGAAGACAAGAAATGAGGATGAAGATGATGGGTGTGAAGAAACTCGAGTTGGTCATATTCAGTGGTGTATTTGTAGCTACTGCTAAAGTGGGCTGATCAAGGCATGTGGCCAGCACCTCCTGTCTTTCGCTAAACCATGGCGGCGATAGTGTATAAAATTATGGTCTAAAAAAATTAGGTTTTTTTTTTTTAACTTATAGGAGTAAATATATACCACAGTTGTAGCGGTCAATAGTTAATTAAATGTATTGGTCATTTCAATCGGAGCTCACTTTAAAGTATGTGAAGACATTCAACTTAACTCATGTGCTTGGCCTAAAATGTTGAACAGGTACATGTTTATGTTCTGGGGAGCCATTGGTTCTGAACCATTCTTGAAAGAAAATGATTAGGAAGAAAAAAAAATTTTTTTTTTATTGGGATTTCAATTAAACTAAGGTATTTCAGAAGAGCACATCATGAAACAAAAAAAACAAAAAATCAGATGGTCACCAGTCAGTCATATTTTACCAAGCATTGGCAGTAATTTACAAATTCTGCTAGTTATGAGCACAACTGAAAGTTACAGTCCCCTCCAAAAAGTATTGGAAGGGCAATTCCTTTGTTTTCGTTGTATACTGAAGACATTTGGGTTTCAGATCAAAAGATGAATATGAGACAAAAGTTCAGAATTCCAACTTTTATTGCATGGTATTTATATATACAGTGGGGCAAAAAAGTATTTAGTCAGCCACAGAATGTGAAGGTTCTCCCACTTAAGTCTATACCTACTAATTTTCATCGTAGGTATACCTCACCTATGAGAGGAAGGGGGGGAATCCAGAAAATCACATTGTCTGATTTTTACATGGTGGAAAATAAGTATTTGGTCAATATCAAATGTTCATCTCAATAATTTGTTATATACCCTTTGTTGGCAATGACAGAGATCAAATGTTTTCCCTAATTCTTCACAAGGTTTTCACACACTGTTGCTGGTATTTTGGCCCATTCCTCTATGCAGATCTCCTCTAGAGCAGTGATGTTTTGGGGCTGTCGGTGGGAAACAGACTTTCAACTCCCTCCAAAGATTTTATATGGGGTTGAGATCTAGAGACTGGCTATGCCACTACAGGACCTTGAAATGCTTCTTACGAAGCCACTCCTTCGTTGCGCCGGGCGGTGTGTTTGGGATCATTGTCATGCTGACAGACCCAGCCATGTGCTTGGGCAGTGTGTTTGGGATCATTGTCATGCTGAAAGACCCAGCCACGTTTCATCTTCAATGCCCTTGCCGATGGAAGGATGTTTTCACTCAAAATCTCATGATACATGGCCCCATTCATTCTTTCCTTTACATGGATCAGTCGTCCTGGTCCCTTTGCAGAAAAACAGCCCCAAAGCATGATGTTTCCACCCCATGCTTCACAGTTGGTATGGCGTTCGTTGGATGCAACTCAGCATTCTTTCTCCTCCAAACACAAGGAGTTTATCCCCAAAAGGTCCTATTTTGGTTTCATCTGACCATATGGCATTCGCCCAATCCTATCCTGGATCAACCAAATGCTCTCTAGCAAACTTCAGACTGGCCTGGACATGTACTGGCTTAAGCAGGGGGACACATCTGGCACTGCTGGATTTGAGTCCCTGGCGGCATAGTGTGTTACTGATGGTAGCCTTTGTTCTTTTGGTCCCAGCTCTCTGCAGATGATTCACTAGGTCCCCCTCACCGTTCTTGTGATCATTTGACCCCACGGGGTGAGATCTTGCATGGAGCCCCAGATCTAGGGAGATTATCAGTGGTCTTGTACAGTATGTCTTCCATTTTCTAATAATTGCTCCCACAGTTGATTTCTTCACACCAAGCTGCTTACCTAGTTCAGATTCAGTCATCCCAGCCTGGTGTAGGTCTACAATTATGTTTCTGGTGTCCTTTGACAGCTCTTTGGTCTTGGCCACACTAGAGTTTGGAGTGTGACTGTTTGAGGTTGTGGACAGGTGCCATACATACAGGTAACGAGTGGAGGACAAAGGAGCCTCAAATAAGTTACAGGTCTGGGAGAGCCAGAAATCTTGCTTGTTTGTAGGTGACCAAATACTTATTTTTCAACATAGTTTGCTTATAAATTCTTTAAAAATCAGACAAGGTGATTTTCTAGATTTTTTCCCCCCTTGTGTCTCTCATAGGTGCGGTATACCTATGATGAAAATTACAGGCCTCTCTCATCTTTTTAAGGGGGAGAACTTGCGCAATTGGTAGCTGACAATGCTTTTTTGCCCCACTGTAGATGTGGTAAACAACTCAGGACAGAGCACATTTTGTTTGAACCCACCCACTTTTCAAGTGAGCAAAGGTATTGGAACAGACATGATTAAATTAACTTAAAGTGAATAACATTTAACATTTATTTCATGGCATAACCCTGACTTGCAATACCTGCATCAACAAAGCCAAGTCAAACATTAACTTTCATTGACTGATTTGGAACGATTAAAAATAATGTGATTGTGAACATTTTAGTACAGCTAAGTAATGTAACAGTGTATAATAATTGACCGAATATTCCGTTTTGGTTCATACAGGCACGCAAAAGTATTGCATGCACTCTAGAGCAGAAAGTAGTATCTAAAATATGCCAACAGCAGAAAGCAGAAGTAGTGAAGTGGCGTTGCTGGCAATGAGGTTAAAAATAAAGAAATAAATAAGTGTGGCGACAACTGAAGGCATGACGAAAGAGTCGGTGCTAGAAGATGCATTATAGATCTGCTGTATGGGATCACTTAGCATTATGATCATGGCGATAAAAATTCCACTATTAGTAAGTACAGAACAACTATGAGTAGCTACATGTGAATATAGTTTTCTCACTACTGAACGTGTTTATTGAAGTGTCACCATTAAAATGTCATCTGTTGTGTCGGCTATGTGATGATGTTTTCTGCACTATGTTTTTAAAATTGAGACCACAGCATATGAAACATAACCTTTAATCTAATGACAACTGTCAATTGTCCAGAGTCAGTGCTTCTAAATTAATTGACAAACCCGACTGAGTTATTTAATTAAAGTAGAGGACACGAGGAATAAAAATGTTGTTCACATTACTTTTTTTTTTTTTTCTTTTTTTTAAGGGTGGCAAAATCTTTGTCCCTTAATTCTGAATTTCTTTCATTCTCCATCAGCGCATTAGATAAATATCTAATTATATTTCACCAACAGAAAACAGTCTTTTGCTTAATTGTGTTCTCTTCCTAGTTTTTGCTTCATTGTGTTCTGTTATGAACCGTAGGAGTTACAAGGCTGTCATCACAAAGTACACAGCAAAGATTGTTCAGAAATAAAGTTTGGTTAAATTAATCTTAAAATACAACAAAACAATTCAGTGCAAAAAATTAAAGCAGTTTTTGTTCATTTAACTTTTATAGGGTGTGAAAACTTTTTTTTTTTTAAGTTAAGATTTATGGGGAAAGAAAATTGTAAAAAAAAATAATTATTTATTAGCACTCCAATATATGTTGCGACTGGAGCAAGATTGTATGATTTCACTTACGACTTGCTTAAATCAAGTAATGACTCGACTTGCTTGAAATTTAGTGACTACTCGACTTGACTTCATTTTTTTTCCCCAAAAGTGACTTTCTTGAGACTTGAAGGTTATGACTTGAGACTTACTTGGGACTTGCACATATGACTTACTCCCACCTCTGACTATACTCATCCATCCATTTTCCGTACCGCTTATCCTCACTTGGGTCGCGGGTATGCGGGAGCCTATCTTAGGTAACTGCAGGCGGGAGGCGGGGTACACCCTGAACTGGTCGCCAGCCAATCGCAGGTCAAATATAAACAAACAACCATTCGCTCTCACATACATACCTACGGACAATTTAGAGTCTTCAATAAACCTACTCTGCGTTTACGGGATGTGGGAGGAAACCGGAGTACCCACGCAGGCATGGGGAGAACATGCAAACTCCACACAGGCGAAGCCGGGTCCTCAGAACTGTGAGGCGGATGTGCCAACCATTTTCTCACCGTGCGCACGCACACACACAACACACACACACGATATTGCCAAAAGTATTCGCTCACCTGCCTTGACTCACATTTGGACATCCCATTCCTAATCCATAGGGTTCAATATGACGTTGGCCCACCCTTTGCAGCTATGACAGCTTCAACTCTTCTGGTAAGGTTGTCCACAAGGTTTAATTCTATGGGTATTTTTGACCATTCTTCCAGAAGCGCATTTGTGAGATCACACATTGATGTTGGATGAGAAGGCCTGGCTCTCAGTCTTCACTCTAATTAATCCTAAAAGTGTTCTATCGGGTTGAGGTCAGGACCTTGTGCAGACGAGTCAAGTTCATCCACACCAGACTCATCCATGTCTTTATGGACCTTGCCTTGTGGACTGGTCATGTTGGAAGAGGAAGGGGCCATCTTCAAATTGTTCACACATTGTTGGCAGCATGGAGTTCAAAATCTCTTTGTATGCTGAAGCATTCGGAGTTCCTTTCACTGGAACTAAGGGGCCAAGTCCAGTTTCTGAAGAGCAACCCCACACCATAATCCCCCCACCACCAAATTTTACACAATGTCACTCAAGTACAGCACTACTGGCAACCGCCAAACCCAGACTCGTTCAACATATTGCCAGATAGAGACGTCTAATTCGTCACTCCAGAGAGGCGTCGCCACTGCTCTAGAGTCCAGTGGTGGCCTGCTTTACACCAGTTCATCCGTCGCTTTGCAATTGCACTTCGTGACATATGGTAATGGCTTGGATGCAGCTGCTCGGCCAGTTTACGTGGCCTACCACTTCGCGGCTGAGTTGCTGTCTTTCCCAAACACTTCCACGTTTTTACAATACAGCTCACAGTCAACTGTGGAGTATTTAGGAGCGAGGAAATTTCACAACTGGACTTGTTGTACAAGTGGGATCGTATCACCGTCCCACATCGAAATTTACTGAGCTCCTGAGAGCCATTCTTTCACAAATATTTGTAAAAACAGTCTGCATGCCTAGGTGCTTGATATTATACACCTGTGGCCATGGAAGTAATTGGAACACCTGATTCCGATTATTGGGATGGATGAGCTAATACTTTTGGTAATACTACACACACACACACACACACACACACACACACACAGCAGTTGAACAAAGTATTTAACATGTCACTATTTTTCTCACTAAATATACTTCCAAAGGTGCTATGGATCTGAAAATTTCACCATCTGAACTTTGCCGGGAAAAGGAACAAACATCATCGTAGACAAACATCACATTAAACCACATGGATTTAGAATAGGATATCACTTAAAATCATACGTGAGTCAAGGCAGGTGCACAAATACTTTTGTATATATGTATATGTATGTATGTATATATTTTACAAAATAAAGTGTTTTGTGTAATTCTGGAGAGACGCAATTTAGACTTCTCAAGGAACCACAGACAGCCTTTCTAATGAAGATACCACTTACCCAATACAGCATGCTGATCATGGGACTCTTCCAGCTCTTTCAAGCATTCCCCGAGCATATCCCACAGTTCATCCAGCAGGAGCTGTTCGCTGAGCAGAGGGAGGTCTGGGAGTTTCTCTTCACTTTCAGCCTGGCCATTTCCTACTTCATCTGACGGAAAGTATTACCCAATAATTTAGCTACTGCATTCACTGCACACCATTAGCCAGGCAGAAACAACTTTACTAACACATCTGATGACTCATTGAGGCAATATGTACTTTTAAGGTTACACATTGTTAATTGTTTCGTTTTTGATTTAAGTGTAACATATCTGTTATTGTGGAGATAAACAAATACTGCTTGAGAAAATAGCAATAAATTAGTCCCTGTAAAGCAGGTGAAACAGCTGCTTCAAAACAACGCAAATCAATAGAAACGTTGGCAAATCCTGATTTTATCGAGCTTTATTGTCAATTTATAAACAATTTTAAAAACTAATTCTCTGTCCATAAACATATCAGAAATTAAACAAAAACATTTTAAGGGTGTGAATGACTCACCCAGAGTTGAAGAGTCCAGCTCCATTGATGGTTGGTCGACATCCATTGGCGAGTCATCTCTGTGAGCTGCCTGGGCCTCTGACACTGATTGCATTTCAGACTGTAGAGACCCAATCAGTGAGGGTCAGAACGACAGGATGGGAAACAAGAAAAATAATTAGAATTACATTTTAGCTATTTATCTTGACTGATATATATTGCCATGCAACAAGACATTCCCGATCCAATGACAAAGGCACTGGGCCTTGCACAGGTATGGATAAAGCACAAACCAACATCAGCCACCCACCACTGATGATGATGATGATGAAGATCAGGGGGTTAAATAGTTTGGAACAGGCACATTCAGCTTTCGCAAACAATCATGCTGAGACATTGATAGCATATATGGTGGATCACTGACATCTGTTTCTGAACAGTCACAATTCTTCAGAAAACAAGTTGTTATCATATCTAAAATAATCCCCCCCCCCCTCATAGCAGGCAGCTGCATTTAAGTAAAATGGTCAGCTTATGACTTTGAAAAAAAGCAAATACATATGGCAAAGTCAATTGGCTCAAAGCATGTCAGTGGCTACCAGAAGTTTTATCAAATCTATGACATCACAATAAATGTGTTTATAAAGATATACTGTTCAAATGTGTCTGCTGTCAATGCGGCCCATGCTAACCGTGGCAGCAGCAGCTGTGCCAGCAGGGGGAGCAGCACCAGCAGGGGCATGAGACGCTGCGACTGACGAGCCGGCGGTGACGGCGGCAGCGAGCGGTGGCGCCTGTGTGAGCCGGCGTGCCCGCTGACCCTCTCTCACCATCTGGATGATGGCGTCAGCCTCTGCCTCAAGTTGACGGACGGCAGCCTGAATGCTGCTGGCTGAGCCCAGGCTGGTCGACCCTAGCCATTGAGCAAGAGGGGGGGTTTATCATTGCATACCTTATATGCATAATGGTTTCTACAGTGTATAATTCTCTCACCTATTCGCCCAGTCTGTTTGGCTTTCTTGTTGGCACGGCGCGTGTCCTCACGTAACTGGATAATAACCTGCAACACTCGCAAGAAAAATTTCTGCGTGGACGTCTTGGAGGTTAGTGAACTCATACAGGGTAGTTGTAGTTCTCGTCCGCCAAGCGTTCGCTTCTGTGCAGCCACAATTACGACACTTTCTGCTCCGTCAAACCTGTGCCCCGAACAACAAACACATTTAAGGTAAAGGAAATTGTAGATGCAACAAACGAGTCTTGATTAAATGACGCCACTTGAAGACAACTGAGTGTTATTTACATGTCACAAGCAGCAATATTTTGTAAAACTGTATTGTCACTAATCACTGGGTACCTAAGTTGTCACTGGCTTACCTGCTGGTCATTTTCCCCTTCAGTCTGGCAGAGATTGAGGAATCATCAGGAGGTGCATCGGGGGAATGAGACTCTGCGTGTGCTCGTCTCTGCTGCTCCAAGTTGTACTCTCGAAGTTCAGCCAGTAGTGTACCTGAGCGAGTAGGGATTTGAAATGTGTAAGGAAAGCTTATGAGGCTTTGCTAAAAAATATGAGTGTGTATCTGCAGAGCACTGACCAATCTGTTTGCACAGGGTATAACCAAGATGTCTTGCTCCACTGAGCAGCAGTCTTAGCACAGTGTCTCTGGTGGAACAATCTCCTCTGGATAACTGAAGTAAAATATTGGCTGCATCCTCCAGACCCTCCTCTGAACACGAATGAGAAGTCAACACCTTAAAAAGACAAGAGTCCAGGGTGTAAACTTTGTAAAAATAGATAACACACAACTGATGACATATTGATCAACAAGTGGCTTAAAGACTAACTTTAACGAAACCTTCACACAGCCTTCTCTCGTACCTCCACTGAAAGCTGAAGCTGTTTCTCTGTAAGTCCAGCAGAAGCAATCTTGTTGTCGCTGTCTGTGCTCATCGAAGAGCTCTTCATTTTTGCTGCTTTGGCAGAATTGAATACACTATTTATAACCATTTCTTTTTAGAGAGAGAGTTGTATAGCTGACAAATTTTCACAGGAGTTCACTGCTCTACCTGTGAAGACTGCTCCAGTGGATGTTGGTAATGGTGTGGAAGCTGCAAACATTAATAGACTTGCCCCTGAGGAGGTGCTCTGGGCTCCAGATCCCCCAGAGGCCACTGTGCCCACAGCAGTGGGCTGGATGTTTGATGCTGCTGCACCCTGTGTAGTGACAGGGGCTGTGGATCCTGAGCTGGGGTTGGCCGCCTGTGGAGTAGCATGGCCAGCAGGCACCTCTGTGGCCTTGTTGTCAGGTAGGGCAATGGATATGAGAGAGAGCAGACGCAGCAGCTTCTCAGTAAGCAAGGAGCTTCGCCTGATTACGGGATGGGACAACATGTTCATTAACTGGCCAAGCGGGGAAGTCTCCAGGCTTAATTGAAGTCCCTCAGCCTCTGCATTGGCCCCTAAAGGCATGGTCTTCATTGAGGCTTTTCCTTTGCGACTGACATTCATGTTGTCCAGCTTTACAAGGAGGTCCCAAAAATCAGTGGAGATTCCTAGAGACTGGGGAGTGGCGGTCGATGACCCAAAAGCGTTCTGTGTGCCGGAAGCATTGGAGTTTGGGTTGTTTAGCGCCTGTGAACTTGACCTTGATCCTCCACCCATACCACCCACGCCTGAGGAGCTTGAACAAAGACGGGCCTCCAGGTCAGAGGATGACACAGACAGGTCCTTACAACGCTGCTGGGTGAAATGGCTGGGGAACACCTGTTGTGACAGAAAAAAGTAATTCAGTAAGCATGCCTTGACTCACACAAACAACAATACAGGAAAAGAAAAAAAAAAGAGGAAAAAAAACAATTTCAATAAAGATCTGTGACTCACCTTCGCTAGCTGGATGAGTGTGTCTAACACATGTCGACAGACCACAGGGGCAGCTTGCGGGTGGATGTGTACAGTGGAGCCTCCACCTCCAGCGCATGTGACCCCTGCAGCAGCTCCAGACACACCACCTCCCAGGGCTCCAGATGCTGCAGAACCTGCAGCTGAGTGCCGGTCAGCATGCTTCCTACCAGATACTCGTTGGATCTGGAAGATGTTAGTCCGGCAGCCCAAGGCCGCATCCATAGACACAGAGAGCCAAGATAGTTGGCTGGAACTGCGTGACTCCACTCTGTTTAGAAGCTCTAGTGAGGAAGAGGAAGAGGAGAGAGAGGAGGGAGCTGAACCTTTTCCCCCACAGCCTCCCTGGGAGCTCCTTTTCCCACGAGAATCTTCAAGACGCGAGGACTCCACACACACCTCACTCTCACTGCTGCGTTGGAGGATGGACAAAAGGCTGCGAATGACCCACCCACGAGTCTGAGAGTGGTAGCAAAGATTCCTGAGCACACGGTGTAGACGGCTGGTGTTAAGCTTCGGTTCATCCACAAATAGCAAAACCAGCAGACAGGACAAGGCCTCATGGTCCAACAACAACCGACCACGCAGGCGCAACAAAGAATCCACACTGGAACTGGATGGTCTGATGGGGGGGGAAAAAAAAAATGCAACTTTCCAACACCTAAAATTTTCCATTAAAAAAAGTATAAAAGTATATGAATTTGTCTCTCTTACCTATGGTTAGAGCCACCGCCCATCTGAAATGTGCTTCCTCTCTGCACAGCAAGTCGGGTGTACTGAACGCCACGATTGCTCCCTAACCGACTGGTGAAGGCTGGCGAGCGCAGGATGGCCGACAGAGCTGATGTTGAACTATGACCAAAGAGCCTCTCGTGCATCAGTTGCCTTTGCCGTGCTTCTTGCTCTCGGCGCAATGCTGCTGCTTCAGCAGCAATGTCAGGTGGCATGACGGCCAACACACTGTCCTCCATGTCTTCCAGTACACTACGTCGGAGCTCCGAGGGTAGCGTCTGAATGAAGGTAACTGGGTCCAGAGGAGTATCTCCCTGTGTAGGCTGTTGGGAAACCTCCCTGCGTTGCTGCTCGGCTCGTTGCTGGGCAAGGACCTAAAATAATCAATGGCAAACTCAGTTGAACATTTTGCTCTATCAAATCACATTGCGTCTCATTTCATATCCTTTTACATTCAGCAATCCTATTATTTCTCACCTCCTCCTGAATGGCAGGTGGCAATGCAGCCAGGAACTCAGGGCTGACCTCCGTAACCCCCGGTCCTGTGAGTACAGGCGCGGTAGAAGAGGGCAGGCTGGTAGCAGCAGCTGAGCGGGATGGTGGTCTAATTCCCAACTGATTTTGAAGCACTTCTCTACGAATGTCCTCAGGAAGAGCTGCCAGGAAAGATGGATCCACACCCTCGGGAAGACTGATTCCTGCAGACAAAAAACAACTTTTGAGATATCACGACCATGTCGTCATTCTGGTGGTATCAAAGTTTGTGTATGTGTTCAAAAAACAAAACCAAAAAAAACCCCCAAAAAAATCATCTTTACCTGCAAGTGGGTCTTCTTCCTCATTGCTTGTGGATGGGAGAGGCTCTTCTTGGATAGCCTGGGACTGGCTGTCAGCACTGTCACTCCTGATGATTGCTTCACCAGCAGATGAGATTGAAGTGGAGCTAATCAAATGAAGATAATTTCTTAAGAACCCATAAAGTTTTCCATTTAAAATCAACATATTAATAGCACATTCATAAACATAAAAAACTCACCCAGTATCTGCGTCGGTCTGCCTCTCAGTCAACCCACTCTCCCCACTGCCAGAGAGATCCTGAGACACAAGGGCAGTCTGAGTAGGGTTGGAAACAGCTTCTTCTTGTGTGGCAGAGGCAGGGCTGCTTGTATCCATTGGTGACCCCTCCAGTCGTGACACACCACCTACTGTAGGTTCTGAGGTCTCTGCAATATCTGGGCTAGAGGCTGGGAGGAAAAAGTGTTTGCAAGGGGTAAGAGATTGTCACTACAGCGTTTGAGTTATTATGGAAATCATTTTCAAGCTATTCTGAAAATTGTGCCTATACTAAGCACTGTTAACAGTATAAATTACGGACGCATCCTTACTCATGGACAATCTGCATTAAGAGAGTTAGTCTACCTTCCCTGACTTCATCCAACGCTCCTCCTCCACCACCACCACTTTCTGCTCCACTGCTTCTCTCACCGATTGTGGGTGCTGGGGACATTTCCATCTGAGATGCTTCTGCTTCACTGTTAGGCCTGTCAGCAGCAGACAAGGGTGGAAGGCGCGCCCCTGCCAGAGCTGCCAGTGAGCTGGCATGTGACTCAGCCAATAGCAGGCCAGCCATTGGTTGGTGGACTTGTTGATCAATTGTAAGTTCCAAGGTATCTATGACCTGTTCATGTGGAGCTGGGGTAGTGGGAGTAACCTCTCCAGAAGGTGGAGCAGTGAGGAAACCTTCTGACACCCTGGGTGGCTCCAGACAAGACACTGCACCTCCTTGAGACTGCTCACCCTCTAAAAACAGACAATGGTATGGGAACATGTAAAAGAAGGGATGAATTATTAACAAGATGCATTACTTTATTTGGTGATTAAATACATATTTTGAAATATTTAAAAACCCATAAAACCATTGCACACACCAATGTATAGTCCCCCAAAACATTCCAACAGTGAGGAAAATCAGCTTAAAGATGTGACAAAACATGCACAATAGGACACATGAACACAATGGCAGGGCTCATGCTCTGACAAAGAAACATTCTTGACAGGGTGAAGATTGGCACACAAAAAAACCTGACAACGGCTACATTCCGTCACAAAGCCTTTGAAGTAATTAAACCTATTACAAGGACATTAAAAATACCACAGTAAGCTTTAAAGATCAGTTAAATACTGCATCCATGCAGAACAGACTAGAAACCTACCAATGTAATTGTGGTGCATTTTTATGTACAATATTGTCTCATGCGAAAGTACATATCTTAAGATTTAAAATTTTACAACGCAATCAATGTAAATATTTGCCCTTTTCATCTCTCGCAGCACTAAGCTGTTTTCCTTCTTTTTTTTTTTTTTTTTTTTTTGCATTCTCTCACTCACTAGCCACATGGTAACCACTTGAACAATGTATTGGTGTCCAAAAAATGCACTGTATCAAATGTTCTGCAATTACAAAGGTAATGTTCAGTTTTTATTGACATCGTATATTTTTATTATTGGAGTTGTAGTTTTTACAGTAGTAAAGTCATAGTGCAGCACACAGCAGTTCCTAATATTTTTAAATATATGAAGTGACAGCTCTCATTATGAAAGTAAGTCTCTGTGCATGTTGCTGCAGGTGCACTGGAATTGTTTATGGACGAGACCAGATAATTTGGTTTTACCTTAACTCTTTGATTTGACTTATGAAGCTAACTTGTTAATGACCATTCAAATAGTTAAGAAATGGTAAAACCACTCCTCAGGGCACTTGAATCAATTGCAACTGGATTGTTCTGGTTTTCTTTGCAGTCGTTTCACCTAATTATGATAGCGATGTCCTAACTAAGCCTTGTGAACTGAAGAAGCCTACTCGGATGAGAAGTGAAACGTCTTCCACCAGAACAGTCCAGTTGCAATCGATTCAATGTAAATGAGAATGAAATGACCTTGATGAATAAGACTTTTCACACTTTTGGCTCGTAAAAATACAGCAGCCATAATTTTTTGTTTGCAGATGGGCCAGACGGTTTCACATTACATTTCTGACAAGAGATTGCAGGACAAAAAAACCAAAAAAGGAAAATATACATGTTGTCAAATGATTCTACTGAGGAAGGCAGTAAGTTGTATAGTTATCTCCTGAACGGGGTGTACAATCCCCAACAACAACACAACTTACTACCTCACCACAGCACAACCGGTTTCAAAATAATGAAATACATGCATTTTTATAGCAAATGTTTGCTTTTTGATGATAATATGCCTAAGACGCTGTGGCGTTGCCATAAGAAAGACAGTAGGCTGTATAGTTATCTCCCAGATCTGGTGTGATCCTAAAACTATACAAACTACTACCTCATCCCAGAGCAGGCACTGTTGACTCTTGATGCCTCGTGATTTCTGCCCATTTTAATCAAAAGACAATAGCAAAACCTTTCCAACTAATCAGTACCTGCAGTGTTTTCGGCACCATTAATTGTCCCCAATCCAGAACCCTACAGATATGAAAGACAACAAAAATAAAACATGTTTGTCATTGAAGTTTTCAAGTCATCTCCAAGTGTGTATAATAAGGTAAACAATCAATTAAAATGTGCAAACCTGCAGGCTCTGTTCTCTGGTCTGCTCTGCTCCAGAGGCCCTCCGCTCATTTTGCTTGGACTCCTCCTCCTCAGCAAGCTGCCGCCTACGCTTCTCCCTACGCTCTTCTAACTCCTCATCTCGCAAACCTTCCAGATGCTGCAGGATTGGAACCTTCACGACTGAAAAGCACAAAACAGATTGCACTTTGTCTTAGCTGTTGCTATGACTTATAAGGTGAAATGAGTTCTTGTACACATACTATATTAATTGCAGAACATATAAAATGCGTTATTGATGACTCAACCACCAAAGTACGAGTGTACTTCATAGTACGGTTGGACGATATGGCCTTAAAATAAAAAAAATTTTAAAACAAAAAGCTGATTCCTTTTTATTGACTCCCCCTTTCACCTATAAAAATAATCAAATTAAATTCTAAACTTGTTTTCCTTTTTGGGTTTCCCCTTTTGGGATTTGCTTTATCTCTCGATACCAAACAAGCTTTGAAACATTCCTTTTTCCGGCCTTAACGTGCATCAACTTCCACAGAAATTATTCATTTTCCCAATACTGTGCAAAAAAGTGCCTTTTAGAAAAAGAAAAAAAAACTTTCGTCATAACATACATAAACACAGGCCTTGATACATTTTCAACAATGTAACATTAAAATTAGCTGTTAAACTGCATGCCTTGGCTAGTATGCATGGCTTCAGATCTCTCGCAGTCTTTTCTCCATCCATCCATCCATCCATTCTCTGAGCCACTTATACTCACAAGCGTCGCGGGAGTGCTGGAGCCTATCCCAGCTATCATCGGGCAGGAGGCAGGGTACACCCTCAACTGGTTTCCAGCCAATCGCAGGGCACACAAACAACCAGTCGCACTCACATTCACAACTACGGGCAATTTAGAGTCTTCAATTAGCCTACGATGCATGTTTTTGGGATGTGGGAGGAAACCAGAGTGCCCGGAGAAAACCCACGCAGGCAGGGGGAGAACATGCAAACTCCACACAGGCGGGCCGGGGATTGAACCCCGGTCTTCAGAACTGTGAGGCAGACGCTCTAACCAGTCGACCACCGTGGCGCCAGTCTTTTCTTACGTACTGTTTTATAAAATATTTGTAGGTTGGAAACACATACCTCGGGTCAAAGGTTTGACCACGTCGATAAAAACTCCTTTTCTAATGTAAATGAGAACTGTGTCTTTGTAAATGTTCAGCATTAGTGACACTGTGACTGCTTTCCACCAGGCTCTTATGGTCAGAGGGAAAATAATGTGATGACGATGCTGTTTCTTAGTAAGGATTAACTAATGGCTTTTTTTTAAAAATAGTTGCAGAAGGGGTTAAAAAGGGCCGCCAGATATTCAGACAATTTTCACCTTGTTTTTTGTTAATAGAAAAAGAATTGTATAGCTTGTTGTGTACGGTTGTTCCCAATTTGGACTGTTATTCTAAATTATTAATCTAATCTAATTATAATAATAAATTGTTCACAAGTCCGGCACGACTGCTTAGCACATCTGCCTCACAGTTCTGGGGACCGGGGTATAAATCCCGGCATCGCCTGTGTGGAGTTATCATGTTCTCCGCGTGCCTGGGTGGATTTTCTCCGGGCACTCCGGTTTCCTCCCACATCCCCAAAACATGCGTGGTAGGTTGATTGAAGACTCTAAATTGCCCGTAGGTGTGAATATGAGTGCGAATGGTTGCTTGTTTCTATGTGCGCTGCGATTGGCTAGCGACCGGTTCAGGGTGTACCGCACCTCCCGCCTGAAGATAGCTGGGAAAGGCTCCAACAGCCCGCGACCCTAGTGAGGATAAGCGGTAAAGAAAATGGATGGATGAGAGTTGTTCACAATGAATTATGATCAAACTAAATAATTAAAATAAAAGTTGTCCACAATGAACTCTGACCTGTTTACTTCATATTATGTGTCTATGAACAGACCATGTCTACGAATGGTGTTTTTTTTAAAAAACTAAATAGTGTGTGTATGAATAGTCCAAACACACACACAAAAAAGTCGTTAAATTGACAAAAGCCATGTTGGTGCAAGAAGAGCACATCAGCAGGGACCTGCTTTGTTTGAACTATGGAAGCCACTAATAAAGTAAAAAGATTCAGAAAAAAAAAATAAAAAATCTTCCTGAGCAACAAACCTGAATTAATCGATGAATTGCCCAGTCTTAACACAGTATTCTAACTTCCAAAATTACCTAGAAACCCCCCGCCCCCCCAAAAAAAACAACAACATATGTTCCTGATCTATACCACTTCTTAAACACTATGGCCATCTTTTGCTGGTCTGCTCTCCTTCCCAAACTCTGGACGGTTGGTAACAGAGCTTTTGGTGCTGCATTCTGATCATCTGGTGCACCACTTTGTTAAAGTGTTAATATGTACCTGCTACACAGTCGTGCATACTTTCAGCATCCAGCACTTTACACTCATCTGTCCATCTAGTTAAGGCAGTAGGAATGCTTGACAGGGTGCCTATAGAAACAGAAACCCAACATGTAAAGAATTACAGCAAATTCTAAACCAAAAGACCATGACACTAATAATACAAGCTTGAGTAAATCTCACCTGCTTGACCCCCTGTGCTGTTCTGCTCATGGAAAAAGTCATCGAATTCATCATCGGAACGAGCAATAATGTGAACATCCTCATTTCCCACCAAAAGGCGAGCTCGACCACGAGATTGCAGCGGCAGAGAGCTGGACAGTTGTAAAATGTCTGCTGCAGCACTGGGGCCCAACAATCTATATGTGGTGAAGTGGTGGCGATGTTTAAAATCACAGCCACCCAACTAGAACGCGACAGAAAGATCAATAGATATGCTCTTACCTCTGCAGGATGAGTGGGGGGTTGGGCTGGCGGTTTCCAGGGTAGTGGACATGGATGGTGTGCCCACTGTTGGCAGTGAGCTGCCTAAGAGTCCGCTGGCTGCGACCCATGCCTTGTGCCAGACGGCTGCTTGTGCCCGCTACACCTAGGGTGAGGGAACCGTGGTCAGCGTGGCGAACCATCAGTGGGTGGGAGCTAGGGATGTTGCCTGGGGAGGGGGGGATATCAGCTGATGGAAGAACAGAAAACAGAGGTAGGCATTAGGGAACAGCTCTACAATATAATCAAAAGATTAACAGCATTTCTGTTTTGTCATGTTAGCAACTAATCATGGCTGACATACAAGCAGTAAGTGTAAAAGTGAAAAGTGATCTCATACAGGTAGCAAGTGTAAAGAAATTGAAAAGAGATCAGTCTGCTTACCGTTGTTGGAGAACATGTTGTCAAACTCTATGATGAGGTCGTCATCCCTGTCAAACCTTTCAAAGCGGATGTGAGGGGCAGCATTGATGTCAGGGAAATCCTCGTCCAACTCCATTTCTGAACCTTCATCGTCATCATCCTCATCTCCTTCCTCATCATCCTTGAGAACGAAAGGCAGTAATGAGTTTTAATGAGCGACACTATTTGAGTGACTCTCTTATAAACCACGCATTTATCCAAACCGGGTCCTCCTCCTCCTCCTCCTCCTCTTCCTCCTCTTCATCCTGGCTGTCTTCATCATCATTGCTGCCACTTGAGTCTTCCTCTTGTGTGTGCTCTTCATCCTCTGGTTCCAGGATATTCATTGAGTCTAATCATAGAAGATAAGAATTGTTTATTTTAAAAAAAACCCAAAAAAACAACAACATTTTGCATCTTTCTATACTGACCTTCTCGGTTTGCCTGAAGAGTGGACGCCTGGCTAATATTGGAGGGGGCCTCTTCCATCAGCACATCTTGTGATTCATCTTCAGCACTTTGCCCGACTGAAGAGAAAACATGTCAGGAATTATTTCCATTTTGATAATTTTTCATTCACAAATAAATGCAGAGCTCAAATTAAAGCTTACCTATGATTGCACTATTGACAGTACCACCGTCTCTCTCAAGCAGCTCATCAATCAGATCCACCAACTCATTCTCCACCTATATCCATATGTACAGATTGTCATGTTATGTGCAGAAATTAACTATTATATACACTATTATATATTGTTGTAATAAAAATATGTAAATATTTTTTTCTTAATCAGAAATATATATTTGCTGTTCTATATATGGTATCTTCAAAGCATCATTGTTGTTGTAATAAAAATATGTAAATATTTTTTTCTTAATCAGAAATATATATTTGCTGTTCTATATATGTCAGTGGCGTATATTGACAGGCAGAACAACTAAATGCTCTTCCTTTGGATAGCAAAAGGTACAATAAACTAGTGTTCACACCTGTTGCAATTCATACAACAGTAACTCATGGCTCCCTGCATGTATATCTCCTTTGTGCTTTAACTACAGAGGCTCAGATCTCACACTGAGTAAGTATATTTTTGATGAAATTGAGACAAGATCATTATTTCAGTATTCATTCTTATATATGTATATATATATATGTATATATATATATATGTATATGTATGTGTGTGTGTGTATATATATATATATATATATATATATATATATATATATATATATATATATATATATATATATATATATATATATATATACACACACACACACACACACACACACACACTCTTTATATTTATGTTACTAGCAGCATTGACATATGCTTCCAGTAAGGTCCATAAATATTGTAACATGGACAAATCTCATCTCTTTGGCTCTAAACACCACCAAAGAGGATTTGAAATAAGCAAACAGGGTCTGCTTTAAGTGCAGACTTTCAGCTTTAATTTGAGGGTATTTACATCCAAATCAGCTAAACGGTGTAGGAATTAAAACAGTTCGTATTTTTGCCTACCGCTTTTTAAAGGCTGGTTATACATACATGCATCGCATACCCTCGGGTGAAGTAACGTTTCTGTGGTACCCGAAACACCTGAGTCACAAACATAGCAATTTCCAATGTGTTGTAATTCCAAGTCCTCTATGTATCAGAGACCTTGCGTTTGAGAGATACAGACTCTGTAGTACCATTGTAGGACTACTGCAACTATCGAGTCTGCATCTCTTCAACACAAGATTTCTGGTGATGTGCCCCGCTGCAATATGATTGGCTGCTGCATCGCTGGAAGGGCATGATGAAGATGATGCGTCCTACTTATAACATGGGATTTCTAACATGCATTTGCAACCATGCAGCCACCATCTTGGCTAACTTTCTACTTTGCTCTGGCGTGTACAGTGTCACCTCATTGGTAAATGGGGAGGGGGGGTTTGTGTGTGTTATGAACTGAATGGGACACATGCAGACTGGGCCATGGGGGTAGGGATGTTCTGACCCCTAATGAAGATCTAGTGAGACAGCTTGTAAATAGCCTGTATAAAACAATGCTAATCACCTGCATAGCCTGTGTGCTGAGAACCTCTGGTTGACCAGCAATGACAACAGTATCTCCCTCTGTTTCTCCATCCATCAAGTCACTGTCTGCTCCCTGAACCCTGTGGTTTCCTTCCACTGGCTCTGCCTCACCAGATTCTCCTGTAACAGATGCCAGAAATCAGTAAATTACATCTTCGTAAACACTGGATCTCGCAAGAATTCACTAATCCGCATCCCTTGGGGAGAGGGGCAGCCTAGCAGCAATTTTAACCAGAACTGAATGATATTTCATGGTTAAAAGACATGCCTCGACTCCAAAAACTCAAAGAGTATGTAATTTAATCTTCAGGGGTGGCATGTACATCTATGTGACAGGCCCATCACGGATGTAGCAGTGTCAAGTAAGTTTAAAACGCTCCTCGATGAATTGAGTACATGTCTTTTGTGAACTACACCATCTGATGTGTGAAGTCGCATGTGGATACCTTGATCTTGAGTGTTGCTGTTGCTATCCCTTGCGGCACCCACTGTGTCATGTTCGGTCTTGTTCTTGTTGGAGCATCCTTTACTCCCAAACAAACTGCTGGGCTGGTTAACAATGCGGGACAAGGTCTCCAGAGGCTTAAGGGCAGCATTCACTGTGTTGGCCATGTTGGGGCTAAATAAATATGAATTATTAGGCATTACAGTAAAAATTGCACAAAAATATCACATAAACAAAGGCTCATTTTCTCTAAATTGAACTAGATAAAATTAAATTGTTACGATTGTAGTCCCTGTGAAGTCTTCACTGATTAGCAATAAGGATAACAAGGGACCAAATACAACCAGTACATGACTGACTAAAAACAGAAATTACCTTAAAGTTACAGATATTGGGTTTTCGGGTGAAATTTCAGGATGAACCTAAACTTTACAGGTGAAATAAATTTGAACTTCTCTAAACTTTTTTTAATACAAAGTTTTCAGTCCTCGTCAGTACCAGTGAGCCTGTCTGCCGAGCTCTTCTCCGCTTGGAGGATATTGGTAGACATTTTTACAGCGCACACCTATCAGATACGCTCGCTCGTATGTCGTGAGCATTTATTCATCAGCAGCCGTTTCAGTTTGACAATTGCATTCAATTACATGGCTATGTCAGTTTGAACTCAATTAATTGTTCAGCCCTACTTTGGTGTGATACCACCTATAGAAAATCTAGTCAAAAACCGCCTTCAAATAAGAGTAAAACAGTATAAGGTCATAATTTCTCAACATCTCTACGAAAATTCATGTAAATGTAATTGGGCATGCTGAATTTGATTTTATTTTCAATTCATTTTTTATAAGGGCGTTCATTTAAAGGCCCTAATTAGCATAAATTGACAAAGAAATGTCTTTAAAGAAACAAAACAAAAAAAGGGATGGTCTGTTTTTTTCCCAAAATAAAAATAATGAAGCTAAGCTATTCAAAGGTGGACATACTATTTGAACCAATAATTTACTTACACCTTCCTGAAAATGGCAGCATTGGTTGCCATGGTAACAGTTTTGTAATAACATTTCATGATTTCGCAAATAACGCTATTGCTTAGGAACCTCTGGATGGATTTGGCTGAAAGACGCTATGCACCTACTTATAAAGCTATTGTGTTCAACTATGAAGTTTGGTGCTAACAATTAATTCGACTTGATGCTATAGATGCCTGAAGTTGTAAGACACCCCCACAAAGCCAGTCTATTATAACCTTGACAATAATAGCTTGGGAAATAGTCATAAATTATTGAAAATTCTTATTTGCATTCAGCAAACTATCATGCAAAAGCTGTGATTATTTAAAGCTATAATTTTGAGTAGATAGTACAGTACAAAGATTATATCAAATTTTGTTCTGATCATGTAACGGACTTCCATTTTTTAAGGATTAAACTGTTACACCGTGTCTGTCTATCCCCATGCAAAATGACTGCATTCTTCAAAAAAATTACTCAAGAGACACCAAATATTTAGCTGAACGACATGAGTAGTATTATTCAAGCAAATTCATCCAAGTCAATACATGAGTTCAATGTGGACCAGTAGTCTCGTAGCCTTGCTAATGTTAGTTCATGCTCATTCTTTGGTCAAAACTACAAGACTACACTACACAATCACTGACATTTTATCAACACCACCAAGTAAACTGCATTAGCACAACGCACGTTTTATTTCTCTTCTTTAGCGATCGTGGGTTAATAGCCACTACATTAGGGACAGCGAGGACGTGAACGCAAATGTGTATGAAATTTTCCGTATTTAAAAGACGGTTTCATGCTTTGTTAGTGGAAGAGCCAAACAAACATAACTAAGGTAAAGACACTAAATTGATCACTCCGATAATTTTGGTTAAACCATGTTTTTTTTGTTATTTAACTCACCCAGGTATGTACAGGTATACATGTACTGTGCCATACTCAAACAGAGCGCAATAATCAGCAAACTTTGGTTTGAGGAAAAACTCAGCAATTTATTATAAACAATGGGTTACATAAAGTAACTAAAAATAAGAATGTACTGCAATGTAATACAATAAATTATATTAGAAAATTGTGAAAAATAACCATCTGTTTAACTTAAGCATATTGTACATTTGAGTAGATTAAATAAATAAAAATTAAGAAAACCGTGAAAAATAACCAAATAAATACAAATTATACTTTTAAAGTAAGAAAAGTTCAATTCATTTTTTTTTTTGCTTTTTTTTTTTACTGTCAGTATATGGTGGGAACAGCATTTGCTTTCTTCACATGTGTAGCAATGCACCTCTGAACTTCTTGATGCAACTGGGGTATAGTTTTATCGACAATGTCATGGCCAATAGCAAAAATGTAGTGAGGCTTTTGGGGCTTGTACTGCCCTGTTTGTGTGTGCCTTTTTGGGATCGCTGTTCCTACTGTGCACATCTTGACCTCTAAGGGGCAGTGTGATGCACACAATGAGATACACACTTACAGTAACAAAGTAGAAGTCTCAATCGAATGTTAACAACTCATTTTTCAGAGAGTTTGAAGAATACAAGCAAGAGTGT